>NC_056035.1:13240901-13608401 GCF_004379255.2 Salvia splendens
TTCCCTGACCGAACTTGGTCGTCCTAATTCGGCGAGGTTTATCGCGTGGATCGGACTTTCCCTTATTGCAGTTCGTTTCAGACGAAGTGTTATTTCTTAAGCCGAACTGTGGTCTGTATCTTCCTGAAGCTTGGACTCACAATCGTTGGCTTATGCAGTTCGTTTCAGACGAAGTGCTTGTTAAGCTGAATTGCGGTCTTGTATCCTCCTTGGAAGCTTGGACTCACAATCGTTGGCTTATTGCAGTTCGTTTTCAGACCGGACTGCTTGTTAAGCTGAATTGCGATCTTGTATCCTCCTTGGAAGCTTGGACTCACAATCGTGGCTTATTGCAGTTCGTTTCAGACGGACTGCTGTTAAGCTGAATTGTGGTCTTATATCCTCCTTAGAAGCTTGGACTCACAATAGTCTTTAATAATCGATCTAAAAAGGGGATCAGTCTTTAAAGAACGATATACCTTGGTACCATTTGTAAGAGACGACAAGCACATAGAGACAAAACACATAGAGAAAAAATGAAAAAGATGAAGGAAAAAAAACTTTAAACATTTTTTTAAAAAACGACAAGTAAAAGGTACAAGTAAGAAACAAACAAATAAAAACATACCTATACCCCTATGACCCGAACTAGACACGAGACGGACTGACCGGACTTTGTCTCTTACAAGTGGAACTTCTTGAGGTTGGAGACGTGCCATGTTCGGGGTACTATGTTCTCCTGACATGTGAGTCAATTTTATAAGACCCTTTGCCGAGGACTTCTGACACCCGATATGGACCCTCCCATGTGGGTTCGAGTTTGCCCAGCTTTTTCTGCTCGGCTTACTTCGTTGTTTCTCAAGACGATATCTCCCACTTGAAATTGAAGCTTTTTCACCCTTTGGTTATAATACCGGGCTACTTGCTCCTTATACTTGGCTGCTTTTATGCACGCCAATTCTCTTCTTTCTTCGGCGAGATCTAGTTCTGCCCTCAGTCCGTCGTCATTCATTTCTGAGGAGAAATTTAGAGTTCGGGGACTGGGTACGCCGATCTCCACCGGAATTACGGCTTCAGTGCCGTACACAGACTATACGGAGTTTCACCGTTGGAGGTTTTGGGCGTAGTTCGGTAGGGACCATAGGACTTGAGGGAGATTTTCTACCCATTGTCCTTTGGCTTGTTCTAACCGAGCTTTTAACCCTTTCACCAGAATCCGGTTCGTTACTTCCGTTTGTCCGTTTGCTTGGGGATGGGAGACCGAAGTGACCGCTGTTGAATGTTCAGCTCTTGGCACCAATTCTTGAACGTCTTGTCGGTGAACTGAGTCCCATTATCCGAGATGAGGATGTGGGGTATGCCAAATCGGCACACTATGTTCTTCCAGACGAAGTCCAATGCCTTTGAGCTCGTTATCGTAGCTAATGGTTCAGCCTCCACCCACTTCGTGAAGTAGTCCACGGCAACGATAAGGAATTTCATTTGCCGAGGAGCTTGAGGAAGTGGTCCCACTATGTCTATGCCCCATTGCATGAAAGGCCAAGGGCTTTGCATAGTGTATAGATCGGTCTGCGGCATCCTTGGGACATTTGCATGAATTTGGCACTTCGTACACTTCTTGACGAGCTGCACTGCCTCTTGTACCATGGTTGGCCAATAATATCCCCATCTCAGAACTTTTTTAGCTAAAGCTCTGGCTCCGATGTGGCTACCGCACGATCCTTCATGAACTTCTCTGAGGATGTAGTCCGTCTCTTCTGGTCCTACGCACCGCAATAACGGCTGAAGGTAAGACTTTCTAAAGAGGACTCCTTCATGAAGTTCGTACCGAAGTGCTCGGCACGTGATCTTCCGAGCTTCTCTCTTATCCTCGGGCAATTGTCCTTGATCCAGATACTGCAAGATCGGCGTCATCCAGTTCGGCGAGCTGGATACTGAGTGTACCTCGGCTTCATCAATGCTTCGGTGCATTAATTCTTCCGCCTTTGAGCTCGGATCTGAGGCCAACTTACTTAAGGTATCTGCTCGGCTATTTTCCGCTCTGGGAATGCGGATTATCCGAAAATAGGAGAAACTTCGGCTGATGCTTTGCGCTTTGTCCAAATACTTCTTCATTCTCTCGTCACGGGCTTCACTTGTACCCAACATGTGATTTACTATGACTTGTGAATCACAATGGACTTTGAGAGATTTGACGAGCAGACTTTGCGCTAACTGGAGTCCGGCCAGGAGGGCTTCGTACTCGGCTTCATTATTAGTAGTGGGGAATAGGAACCGAAGTGAGTAGGCTACCTCGTGTCCGTCGGGAGCGACAAGTAAAATACCAGCTCCACTTCCCATCTTGTTCGAAGCTCCATCTACGAACCCGCTCCAGCAGTCCGGCGGCTCTACTTCGGATTCCAAGGGCTGTGCTAGTTCGGCACTGGCAGAATTCTTCTGTTCGGCAATAACAGGAATTGCTTGATCGAACTTCGCTTCTGCAAGAAAATCTGCCAAGGCTTGTCCCTTGATGGCTTTCCGAGGTAGATATTCAATTGTGTGCTCTCCCAACTCTATAGCCCACTTGGCGATTCTGCCTGATGCTTCTGGTTTGGTCAACACTTGCCGAAGTGGCAGATCAGTTAAGACGCATACCTTGTGAGCATAGAAGTATGGCCGCAGTCTCCTTGCTGCATTTACTAATGCCAGAGCAATCTTTTCCAGAGGTTGATACCTGGTTTCTGGACCTCTTAATGCTCGGCTTGTAAAGTAGATGGGAAGCTGCTTTAGGCCTTCTTCTCGTACAAGCACCGCGCTGATGGTTTGATCCGATGCCGCTAAGTATAAGAATATTACTTCGGCTTCGGTTGGAGCAGAGAGAATAGGAAGCTCGGCTAGATAACTTTTGAGCTCGTCAAAGGCCTTTTTCTGCTCGGCTCCCCACTCGAACTTTGGTGCCTTTTTCAACACCGTGAAGAACGGCAGTTGCTTTTCGGCTGCTTGAGAAAGGAATCGATTCAGTGCGGCTAGACATCCGGTTAGCCTTTGCACGTCATGTATGGACTTCGGCATCGCCATGTTTTGAACAACTTGAACTTTTGAGGGGTTTGCCTTGAGTCCGTCCTTTGAAACCCAACAACCCAGAAACTTTCCCGAATCTACCAAAAAGGTACACTTTTGGGGATTAAGTTTGAGGTTGGCTTTCTTGAGCACGTTGAGAGTGGACTTGAGGTTGTGCTCGTACTCCGAAGTGCTTTTGCTTTTGACGACTATATCGTCAACATACACTTCGACCTCCTTTCCAATCAGGTGCCGAAAAAGCTTGTCTACCATCCTTTGATAAGTGGCTCCGGCATTCTTTAAACCGAATGGCATCTTTTTATAAGCGAAAATGCCGAAATCAGTAATGAAGGCCGTTTTTGAAGCGTCAATCTCATCCATTAAAACTTGATGGTATCCTTTGTACAGATCAAGAAAACAAAAAATTTCAAAGCCTATCAAAGCTTCTACTTTTTTATCTACGTTCGGAAGGGGATAGCAATCTTTGGGACAGTGCTTATTTAGATCGGTGAAATCTATGCACATCCGCCATCCTCCTTCCTTTTTCTTGATCATGACAGGATTGGCCACCCACGAAGGATACTTCACTTCGAATAACACATCCGCCTTCAATAATTGACGGACTTCGTCATGGATGACTTGACTTCGTTCTGCCGCAAAGAGTCTTTGCTTCTGTTTTATCGGCCGGACTGAAGGATCAATATTTAACCGATGAGTGATTACCTCGGGGGGCACTCCGGTCATGTCCAACGGAGACCATGCAAAGACGTCTTTATACTCCTTGAGGAGCTGGATGGTTTTTTCCCGAAGTAGGGGCGTTCCCGCGAAGCCGATCTTAACCGTTCTGGATGGATCGTCTTCGTACAGCTGAACTGTCATCGAGTTCGGCTCCGGTATGACTTCGGTCATCGCCTCTGACTCCGGCTGCTGTGATTGCTATGCTTGGTGGTGCCGATCTGACTGCTCGGCACTTCTAAGCGCAATTTGCAGACATTCCTTTGCTCTCTTTTGGTCACCTCGGATGACCGCTATCCCTCCTTTAGTAGGGATCTTGATGGTGAGGTGATAAGTGGAGCAAACGGCCCGAACTGTGTTGAGCCAGTCTCTTCCCAGGATGATGTTGTACGGGGACCGAGCTTTCACCACGAAAAACTCAATCATCGTACTGGAGCTAGTAGGCGCTTTCCCCACCGTGATCGGAAGGCTGATAATACCTTCAGGGCGGGTGTCCTCCTGGGCGAAGCTCTTCAGGGGAAGCGGAGCCGGACTGAGCCGAGCTGGGTCCACTTCTAGTTTGTCAAAGCACTCTTTAAAAAGAATGCTAACCGACGCTCCTGTATCCACAAACACCCTGTGGATCAGTTTGTTTGCCACTCCGGCTTGGATGACAATGGCGTCTTGGTGAGGAGAGATGGCCGGGACGGGATCAGCAGCCGAGAACGTAATCACTTCGTCCTGCTTCAGCCTTTTATGCGTTGGCTCCTCTCGATTGGAGCCTCTGCGCTCTGACTTTAGGGACGACTTGGTCTTCCCGGCAGGGAGCGCGTCAATAGTCTGGATTACTCCATCATATTGCGGCTCGTCATCGTCTTCAGGATCCGGCTGCCTTTTCGGATCCTGAGGAGCGCAGTTCGCACCACTCTGCTTTTTATTCTTCTTTGGCTGCTTGCTTTGGTATTTTTTCAATGTCCCTGCCTTCACAAGAACATCGATACCTGCAGCCAAGTTTCTGCACTCCTCAGTATCGTGACCGTGGTCTTGATGGTAGGAGCAGTAGCTATCCTGTGGTCGGCGCGCGGCTGATTTCGTCATCCGCTTTGGCTTTTCGAATAGGTCAGAGTGCAGTTCGAAAATTTCCGCTCTCGGCTTGTTCAGCGGTACGAACTGAGCGGGCGGCTTCTCGGGATTGAGACGAGGTCCCAATCTGTCTTGCACCGGAGCCCTTTGAATTCTTTCAAATGGAGTCCGGCGAGGATGCCCCTGATCGCTATGATCGGGCTTCCTTCTGTCTCCTCGGGTCGATGAGCTGTCTAACGACCGTTTGCGACGGTCTGCCTCATCGGCCCGGGAGTACTGGTCCGTAATGTCCCACATTTCCTGAGCTGTCTGCGGACCGCACTCAACGAGCTTCCTGTAGAGAGCTCCGGGCAGGATTCCATTTTGGAATGCCGAGATGACAAGCAGATCGTTGAGATCGTCTACTTGCAGGCATTCCTTGTGGAATCTTGTCATAAAGTCGCTGATTTTTTCGTCGCGACCTTGACGAATGGAAAGCAGCTGAGCCGAAGTGATTCGGGCTTCCGCTTTCTGAAAGAACCTCCTGTGGAAGGCATCCATTAGATCTCGGTAAGATCTGATGCTGCCCTGGGGGAGGCTATCGAACCACCTTCTCGCGTTCCCGATGAGCAGCTCGGGAAACAGCTTGCACATGTGGACCTCGTTGAGACCCTGGTTCGCCATGTTATATTGATAGCGCCCCAAGAAATCGTGAGGGTCCACGAGCCCGTCGTAAGTCATCGACGGAGTTCGGTAGTTCTGTGGTAGGGGAGTTCGGGTGATGTCGTCCGAGAACGGAGTCTTCAGTGCTCCGTACACGGCGAATCCGATATCTCGTCGGTATGGAGGAGATTGAGTTCTCCTGTGATTCCGGTACCGAGGAGGAACTGGAACATGTTGGGGACGGGGATTCTTTCTCCTGGGAGATGCGACACTACTGCGGTAGTGACTTTCTTGTGCGGAGGGAGAAGGAGAATCCGCCGTTTTCGTCTCCGGCTGCTTTTGGCTTTTTTGCAGGAAGGTTAAGAATTCCTCCTGCTTCGCCGCCAAAAACTGCTTGACAGCCTCATTCAAATCGGGCTGCTGGGAAGACTCAGTGGGACGATTTTTGGAGCGACTTGTTCCTTCGCCATGAGAACTGGTGGTGGATTTATCCCTAGGCTGTTTTCCCGACCTATGGGATGGATTGGCTTCCTCCTGGTTCTCACGGGCAGGAATACGGGTACTCTGCGATCTGGTATGCATTTTTTGGGTGGAAAAAATGGATCAAAAATTCGCTTTATCACAAATTTTGTTCTCTGTTTCCCACAGACGGCGCCAGTGATGAATCCGCGAATTTCTGATGTTAGTAAATGCTGGTAGAGAATAAAGACTATGACACAAAGAATTTACGTGGTTCGATTTACTGAAGTAAATCTACGTCCACGGGAAGAAGGGAGGGCAAGATTGTATTGCTTGATCTGGGATTACAGCTTACAACACAGACTTGCTATAGGATATTTTATCTCTAGAGAGCTTAACCCTGTCTATCTGATCTAAGTCCTATTTATACATTGAACTAGGATCGTGGTTTGCAGCCCCACTAACAAGATCGTGGGTGAGCAATAACTGCTCAATAACTGCTTCGTACCACTAAATAGATCGTGGGTATAGTGGAGGTCGTGGAGGCCTTTCATGAGTCCACTAACTCCTAGTTCGGTCGAATGCTGAGACCGAACTGCTGGACTTTACCGATCAGCTCTTGCCGATCTGAGAGGAGAGCTTGACTGGTCGGCTTTTACCGAGCTGTAGGCTGTGTCCGAACTCTTTGGTCGTGCCGAACTCTTTGGTGCCGAACAGATACTCTTTCTTGGGCTCTGGGCTGATGGGCCGTCACTGTTATTGGGCTTGCCATTAGGGTTTAGTTCGTACCCCATCAAAGACATTGTTTGACTAAACACACAAGCTTAACGCAACAAAATTCCAGCATAAACTTTTTATGGCATAGTGGGATTAGTGGATTTAGACCTCAGTCAACTGCATAATAATAAACAGTTCAATCTACCGCTAGTTAAAATTTGACTCATATAAAGATTCGACATGATGAAGAATGCAAGCGGAAAATCAAAACCATTTTAACAATTAAAAATCAAGTGAGATAGTTGTTGTAAGTTAGTGTTTGATCTAGTCCGATTCCCATGTTAAAATTGGCGGATTTCTGAGACGAAGCAAACCAAAAAATTTACGGTTTTGACTATAAATAGCTGATCGATCCAACCGTTTTCATTTTTTAAGCAGTTCAAAAATAGATTTGAATTTCGTGTATAATTTTAACTAGATTTCACATATTTAACTTTACGAAAATAATATATCTAGATTCTAGTCTTTTTTCTTAATTACTAATTTAATATGTCTAATAGACTAATTACTAGAATAATTTAACTAGATTTCACACATTTTCATTTTTCACACCGTGTTGAATTACTAATTACATCATTTTATAATACATAAGTTAAAATAAAAATATTAATTTAATAGACTGCTAGAGTGCTAGTGTAATATTCCCACTTGGCAAAATTTTTAACCAAACCACTCCACAATCACCATTAGCCTATCATCATTACTTCCCGTTTCATGCTTCTCAACACCAAGCGCAATAGAAAATATCGCAAAGCAATAATTCAATATACCTACAAATTCAAAAACAAAATTGACCTGGAGCAGGGACGAAACCAGACATTTGAATAAGCCGGTGCTGAAACTATAAAAAATAATATATATATTGAAAATAATTATTTCAATATTCTTACCTCCTTTAATTATTTTATAAATCTATAAAGTGATGAAAACACAAATATAATGAATTTCAAATAATTTGACCAAAACGTCATAATTTGGTGATAATTAAAATGATAGTGTTATATTAAAATAAGACAAAAAGAAAATATATATTTTATATAAATTTAAAATTCTTGATATACTAATATTTTACTTTAATTAAATAGAATTTGACCAAAATTTTAATATTTAAATGACTACCAATATTTTTATATACTATATTAAAATAGATACACACAAATTATGATATTATGAAGATAAATGTACAAAATAATCTGTTATGCATAAATTCAGTATTAAATTATAAATCCAAAAAGGTTAGCATACAGTATTACTGTATTACTATTCCACAAAAATAAACGGTTCAAATTCACATATCTTTTTAAACACTACTAGGTCTACTAAAGTGGAGTATTCATTAACCAAAAGTGGACCCCACGTTGTAAATTCAATGACCATAATTACTTACGTACTAATTAATCCACTTCTTTGCCCATTCGCCTCTCCCTCCTCCTTTCTTCTTTGTGTAAAAAACGGTAAAAGAGAAATACACAGCAGCGGCCATGACCATGAGGATACAGGGACCGGCACCGGCACCGGCCAAGCCCCCGCTGGAGCGGCGGCTTGGCCTTCACTAGGTCCGTCCCTGACCTGGAGCACCTCAACCTTTTTTTTTTAATATTTTAGTTGTATGCATTATTTTAGGGAAATTAAGACAGTTTGGTTTTTGACCTTTTTAGTTTTTGACCTTTTTAGAACCTAGGCTGCCCAAACCCACGTGAGGCCCATAATAAACTCAGTTCAATAATTATTTTTATTACTACTTTATACTAATTTTTATTGTATGTTATTGTGTTTGTGAATTTATAAAATAACATAATTGATTACTGCCAAATAAAAGATATAACTATGTGGTTTTATACTGGTTCTATAATTCTATTTTTGTTGGACGCATCACATGAGTTCTATTCATTATTTTTTTCATATATATTAGAGAAATAAAAATATTAGGAAACCAACTCGGGTTAGACCGTATCCAATTTTTTTTGTTTGTACAAACACAGCCCAAAGTCGATCAGCTTAAATTGGGCCAAGCTGAAGGGAAGGCCCATAAGTGTAATAAAATGTAGGGCGAAAGCGGGGGAAATAGAATGATTACAATTCAAATGAAAAGTTTTCAGACAAGTGCGCACAAAAAGCGCGTGTACTAGCTGAGCCGCTGTCTCAAACATCTCCCCTCATTCTATTCAAATTGAATTGAAATACTTTTTGCCCGAATCATCCATCTGCAGTCATTGCTCAGCATAGGATTCTTGATGCTCCAAAGGAAGAAGTAGCGGCTAGGTTCCGGCTCATATCAAGGTATCTTTTTTTATGGAGAAACGCAATTAATTCCATATAAAATATTCAACTTCAGCTTCGCTTCGTGTTCTATTTTCCAAACTGAAGAAGAAAGATCGACACCATCAATAAATCCCTTCTTGTTTAGTTTTTTAAGCGAATAAAGATTTGGGATTTCATGGATCTAATTGATAAAGTCTGAAAATCTACTGTTGAAATTGCTTACACATTTTGTTTTTTCATGATGTGTACCGCTTAATTACTCGAACGTCTCTATCATTTAATTGAAGTCTTTATGGGAATTTCGGATAACAGATTTCTTTGGTGGTTGTTTCCATTTTCTTTGTTGCGTGCTGTGTGGCGTTCAATTCACTTTCTGATATATGTTAATCTCGCAATAATTTGGCTTAATAATATTTAGGCAACAATACCACTTTTTAGACAGCTACAGAGATATCAGCTTGTAGTGTTAAATGGAATGCAAACTACTGTAACTTTTAAATCTATTTTATGTCTTCCCTTGTAGTAATATGGGAAGAAGTCTAAGCCCAGTACTGCGGCGGGAGTTGGAGAATCTTGATAAGGATGCTGATAGCAGAAAATCGGCTATGAAAGCATTGAAATTGTATGTGAAAGACTTGGATTCCAAGGCCATCCCCATCTTTCTAGCTCATGTTTCTGAAACCAAAGACACTGGCATGTCATCTGGCGAGCACACAATTTCTCTATACGAGGTTCTTGCTCGAGTCCATGGACCAAAAATAGTCCCGCAGATTGATAACATCATGAACACCATTGTCAAAACCCTGTCATTGAGTGCAGGAGCTTTTGCTCTTCATCAGGCTTGCTCGAAGGTGGTTCCAGCCATAGCAAGGTATGCAATCGACCCAACAACAGCAGAGGAAAGGAAGAGGCATGTCATCCATTCTCTTTGTAAGCCTCTTTCTGATTGTCTCCTGGGTAGCTTGGAGAATTTGTCTTCCGGAGCTGCACTTTCTCTTCAATCACTTGTTGAATCTGATAATTGGCGGTTTGCCTCAAATGAAATGATAAATGAGGTCTGTCAGAGAGTTGCTGGGGCATTAGAGAAGCATTCACAGACCAATTCACATATGGCCTTAGTTATGGCTTTGGCTAAACATAACAGCCTCGCTGTTGAAGCCTATGGCAGGCTGTTGATACAGTCTGGATTACGAATTCTGGAAGCTGGTTTTGTGGAAGAAAATTCTCAGAAACGAAAGTCAGCCATACATATGGTGAGCTCTTTGTTGAGATATTTGGATCCAAAAAGTATAGCATCTGAACTGGAGTTGATAATCAAGGAAATGGAGAATTGCCAGTATGACAGAATGCCATTTGTTAGTGGTGCTGCTTTTGAAGTACTACAAAATGCAAAGAAAATATGCAATAAGAGAAGCTCAAAATCAGAGAGGGAATTTGCTTCAGCTACTGGGTCAAACTTTGGCAGAAGAGAGAACATGAGAATGAGGAGAGTTTGTAGTTCTGAAGCCTTAACTGCATCACCTGAATCACAAACTGTTGATTCATTTGTTGGGTATGATTATTTGATGGAATCACCAAACTCAATAAATCATGGCCCTCAAGACCAGGACTTTAGTACTAAGGGTGTGAATCGTAGACTTTGGAGAAGGTGTGAGAATGGCTTCCTGGATGTCTCTCTTAAAGATGGCATATTTTCAGATATAGCTCGAGAAGAATCTGAGTATGATGAGATTTCTGGCAACCATGGAGAGTATTGTGAAAATTTTGCAGCTTTTGTTCGAGAAAGTGCAAAAGAGGAAGTTATAGAAAGCAGTGCCTCTAGTCCGCAGGTAAGTCTTCGTCTCATATCCTTTGTGTTTGTTTGAATATTTTCTTGGAGAAGTATTTTTGCAAAAATATGTATTTTATGCTGACTAAGTTCTTCTAGGAGCTTGTCAATTTCCACTTGGATTGATTTCAGTTTTTGTAATGTTTTATTTGCAAATCTGACAAGTATCTAGCAGGAGATATGCAGAACTAGTAATCATGATACATGGCTAAGCTCTTTGAGGAGCTTAAAACCTTCCTTAATGTACTTTGATTAAATCCAAGACAACATTTCACTAATTGGACGCCTATCTGTGTTTTTCAGCAGTCGAAGGCTCACATTAAGGTTGATGATGTGAAGATTTTCAGTACCCCGAGAAGGCTCATTCGCTCGCTTCAGGATCTTGACAATTCTGATGTAGGCTTATCAGAGAAACAACCCAGAAGGTTCAGAAGCCCAATGAGACCAGTCTCATTGCTTGGACAACTTGGTCTTCCTAATGGCATGGACTGTGAGAACAAAGATGAATTAGCATCTGGTGATGAACTATTTCATGCGAACGCAGAATCAGTTTCCTCCACAGAAGACGTGCCTAATCTTGCTGAAATGATCCCAGTAGATAAATTTCAAGTAAAGAAGCATCACAACTCTGCCAAAAAAGTTGTTTTTGCTCTTTTTGTTGGTTTATTTGCAGTATTTGTATTCTTGTTGGTGATAGGTGATCAAGATAATCACCATGTTATGGTCCCAACCTAGCACTTTATTTATGTGTGCCACACTGTGACATTGTTTGGCCTTTAGGAATATTTGACTATTTAAGGTTGTTGGACAAATATTTGTTGTTAAAACAGGGTTTACGTTTGTTTACTCCTATTTTGGAAGTGTAGAAACCTGCTGCTTAACTCACATGAAATAGCTAGTAAGGCAAATGTTTAAGAATACCTACTAATAAAAATTGTTTACTTTATGATAACACTGGATGGGATATTTGACTGATTCCATGTAGCTGTCTAGTGCAGACTTGGATGTTTTGGTTGGATCGTCATACGAGAATTAGCAAGTAAATCGAGGGTATCTCTAGATAGCTAGCTAGGACTTGGGCACAAGAGAACCAGTTATGTTCTATGCTTTGATTATCTTCGGACTGCCTTGCATCACCTTGATACTATCTTGACAATGTCTTGATCCACAATAAAGAAACGACACGTAAAATCCCAATTTAGTAATTAGGATTGAACAATTGCACCCCTCCACTCCATTCGCTTTGAGAATCTATGATTACCGGTTCAAGCTGTGCAGCATGGCCGATGCAGATGTGTGAGTACTTGCTATACCACTCGTGTTCTGATCCAGGGCTCAATATGTACACTTCTTTAAAACCTTGTCTTCTCAGTGTCACCGAATTTCTCCTTCCCTGTTCACATGAGATGATGCTGTGGTTACTTTTTCAAGGCTAATACTCCAACTATCAAGTTGAGATAGTGATTATAGAGATAACAGATGACTTACACGGTCCATGATGGTCAAACTTCGAGGTGTGCTTGTATAAATCCTGCTTAATGTTTCTGCCAAGTGCTTGCAGTCATCGTCTTCTTCGCCCGTCTCTGCTTGTCTGTTTATATTTTCCTCCCCTTTGGGAAATAGTTTGTTGAATGGCCAGAACTTATTAGGCGACTTTTTAATTGTTGGAGGGACAATGCTGAAATTTCCCTGAAAGGGTGGCATATCAAAGTAATCGGAGCCTTGTAGTCCTATTGCATAAGCTGCATCGGGAGTGCTCACAGCCAGATGGCACAGGGTTGATCCAGCTAGACGGATAGTTGAAGTGGATGAGTTAGAGACTACAATCTCTGAGTTGAAGCTATCTTGTTCAAGAGTTATAATATGCATTATACCAACATTGCCTTGCTCACTCGTGCTCGATAACTCCACCTGCATATATATTATGTATGCAGTTGAGTGTATGAGACAAGTGAGTAGAAAATGACTAGATGAAGCAACAATACTAACCCGAATAGATTCTTGAGGAGTTCCAGTGACTTGATGAAGATCCCAGGCATGTGGAGACCATGAAAATCCGGCATCATTCTGGCAGGCAAGGGCTAACGACAATCCTCCTCGAATGAGAGCAGCACCATTTTCGCTCTGAGAGACAGAGGTTTGCAGCAACTCCATTGTGCCGCCATGCCACATCTGAGGCTTGTATGAAGTGACCAAACCAGTCGGGAGCATCACCTTGGCAGCGGTTCCATTCCCGAGTTCCATCTTTACCACACAGTCATCGCCAATACCTGTAAAGCTCACGCCACATCTCTCCAGATAGTTGGTGTCTGGAAGTGTTTTGACGGAGGAAGAGCATGAAGTGCGCGGAGAGATGTTCCTCGGAAAAGGGAGAGCGCTGTTAAAAAGGGTGGCCATATTGTAAAATGGTCCTATCCCATTTTCTTTGAGAAGATGATAGTTTGTATCTTAATATTGGTTGGTTGTCATTAAAAGTTGAGAGATAACGTCAAGTTATCTTCATCACATCACTCCAGTCCATACAAGATAATAATGTCAGAATGTACAATCAAAACGAAGCAATGCATTTATATTTCCATTCTCAATCTGTATGATTACAAGTAAAGATTAGCAAAAAAATGCCTCAAATCACAAATTATCATGCTCTATGACCTGCGCCCCTCTCCATTCTTTGCCAGGGTTCACCGTGACCGGAACCAACATTGAAGCAGGGCCTGTACATATAAAGTAGCCATTGCCGTACTTGTCCGCAAATGAGCCCGGACTGGACAAATATATTTCCTCGAATCCCATTCGTATCACCCGGAAGAAAAGCTCACGCCCCTATACATGTACTAGTGTTAGTTGTAATAAGCTAATTGAGTGATATTTACAGATAGAGGGTGATTTATACGGATATGCACCTGGTCGATGGTCTCGTACTTGGAGGGGGCGGTGGTGTGGAAAGGGTCGGAGCGTTGCGGTGGTGGAGCAGCGTACACTCTACTAAGCTTATGCCTCAAGACGGTAATGGGGGCATCCTGCACACTCCACACCCCGGGCTTGTTTTCAGGCTCCCATCCAAACGAGAAGAAGCCCGGATCCTCAGTCTTGGTAGCTTCGAAGGGGGATAAGATTTGGAAAGGAGAAGAAAGAGGAGGGTGAGTGCAGTAAGAGAAGCCTTTCAATCCTTGCACACCACTCCCACCTCTCTTCTTCACCTTCAAATGACTCAAAATAGCAGTGGCTAAATCAACCGGCTTTCCGCCCGTGTTCTTGACTATCACAGCAGCCGCCATGCTGAGAGGATAGAGTGATACAACGTACCTGATATCCAAACAGCCACGAACACACCCCAACTCAACCTGTTAAGAGGTACACACCACATTATGATTGATCAACAATTACTAGCTATATATATCCAACGAATGAGTGTACCTGCACAGCATCGATGGAGTCCGAATCAGCATCCATTACAGTCCATTCAGCAGCAGTAGTAGTAGCCTTGGGATTAGGTGGGGAGGAGAGGTCGTCCACCACCAAAGCGATGCCGCCTCTGGAGGAAGAAGAGGAAGATGAAGGTGGAAGAGTATGAAGCACCTCCTCATAGCCATCATCCTTCCAGTAAACCTTGGGCTTGTATGAAGTAATGTGGCCGTTTGCAATCTCAAGCTTCACCGAGCTACCATTTCTCACGCTCAGCTCTACCGTCCCCGACTCTGAAAATTTGATGCCTTTGCGTCCAAATTTCTGGTCGAGACTCTCTGTCGTAGTTGCTGCACAAGCTTTAGCAGATTTTAGGGGAGAGAAGGATAGGAGAGACGCCATTCTTACTCAACTCTAAGGATCACTCTCCACCAGCAAATATTTACAACTTTCCATCCCCTCAATTTTTGGATAGACCCACCTTCGCCTCTTCCACTACTACTTACAAGCTAAATATTGTTTTTGTTTTGATTGATACCCCCAAAACTTCACCTTTGAATTTTATATCTCAATTATATTCTTCAAATAACAAGTATACTAAATTTTGTACTACAAATTTAAAAATGATGTAAAAAAAACCCCAACCAAACAGTAAATTTATACTCATTGGGATCTGAGAGAAGACATCAGGATCAAATTTGGCAAAAACGACCCCTTGAGGCAATAACTACCTTCTTGAAGATAAAAACAAGTTGGAGTTGATGATTTCCAAGAAACAGCTATTTTTGATTTTGCGCTTCCTGATATTGTTCAAGACTTGCTTTTTATGGTTTCCTTGAAATTTGGTATTATTGCAGTATTGGCTAAGCGGTCACATGGTTTTGAAATCTTGGTATCTGGCAATGCCTTTAGAAATGACGCATTTGTTAAAACTACCGAAGATAGAAGGAGAAGTACTCTACTCTTAACTTTCAAAGAAAATCTACTTATCTTTCCCCTTACTCAACACTCAACAGAGTGATTTGTTTACTAATCTAAAACATTCATCTTCCATTAACCATTTGTGGTAGTCCATTTAAGCAAATACATTATCAATGCCGAACCAACTATTCCAATTATACAACAAAAAATTCTCTCAATCAAATAGAACAACTTCAAAAACAAAGATTTCACACCTGATCTTTATCCATCCTGCAGGTGAGTCCCTCTTCGGACCACGATCCTGTAGGTACAAACTCTAGGTCATAGCATTAGAGATTACAAGAGGAACAAAGGAAATAAATTAATAGTAAGATGAACATCATCGCCCGTTGATACAACATCACCCAAATGTCTGAGTCCTTCAAAGAATACTAATGTTCAACTTCTTCCTTTCATATTTCATGCTTATGCCATAAACTAGTGAAACAAGCTTAATGGGAGGAGTATATACCCTTATTTGCCACATGAGTCGCGCAATTAAGCCTAGGTGCTGCTTGGTGGCAGACCCTTGCTCTGCCCCGACTCCCTCTCAGCTACTGTCTTTCGTGAGCAGGGATGAGAGCCTCAGCCTACCTCCACTTTTTTCCATACTACCATCAACAGATTCCTCTCTCGGGTCTATTGTCAAGGGTACAAACAAATAATTAGAGACTCATTCCTAAGGAATAAAAGAAATGATCTAATGTAATATCTCTGTATATTTTCCATAAGTATCCAGAATACACAATCTTTCTTTAGTCTTGTTTAAATTTTAGCAATCTAGAATAAGCAATTATGTGGTCGATTTCCAAAGCCCAAAAGACTTATCTATCATGGCACAGTTTTATCAGTAAATCAAGTAAACTATGGGATAGACTTGAAAGATATCCATATTGCTAAAATAGAGTGTGTGACAAAATCAAGAACAAAAGTAAATAATAACTAGACTTGTGGATGCATCTTTTCTCAAGCATGTATGTTGCAATGAACAATAAACAAGCTATTTCCAGAAAAACACAGCAAATTCCTTTTCAACTTTGATAGATACCATAGAGATATAATGCAGGTAGTAGCAAGTAGACAAAATTCAAGCACTCAACACTGACCTCAGCATTTTTCACTCAAATACCATGCCTCAACTACAATGGAGTTAACAGGGTTCTTGGATCCAGGCTTACAAAGATTATCCACCCACTGAAAAAAATATTGAAAGGGGGATTTGAATATTGTACATTCTGTTGGCCATATTGTTTTCTAGCTACTCAAAACCAAGTATGAATTGACATCCTCTTATTTCTCAAACTTAATTCCTCCAAAATCTTAACTGTCGAGGAAAGGACAATGCTTTATGGTATTTCACCAACAATATCAAACTCGATTACCTTCTGAAAAACGAAAAATTGGGTTAGGGCGATGAAGAATTTACTTGAGAGAATTTGATGCGTTGGGGGAATGATTTCATTTTTAATTATTGTAAATACAAAAAAAAAACTACTACTAATATTCAATAAAAAAGGTGCATTTTTTAGTTTAATTAATTAAATCGATTTACTTAAGTAGTTCTGCCGTCCTAAATCCCCCACCTCATCCACTCATTGAATATAATTTCACAATAATATTCATATCTTAATATATACAATACCAATTCGAATTTAAGTCGTGATCAACGTATGGTGCTAATTTTATTGCCATACATCGATTGCAGGGACTCTGAACTACCAAACGCAATAGAATGAGGGGTTAAATTAAATGATTAAAAGACTGAAAATTAAAAAAAAATTAAAACAAATTAAATGACCTACACAACTCACAATCCTATATATATATATATATATATATATATATTCATAGAGAGAGAGAGAAGAGGAGGCTGACAAGCAGTAGATGTTGTGTGTAGGGAGAGAGAGAAGCTGGACAGCCATAGAAAAATCTATACACCGATACATTACAATACACAACGATTTCCCCTAATTTTTCTTTCTTCGATATCCACACCCATCCTTCACTCTTTAAATCTTCAGATTCTTAACAATCCATCTATATCTTCTTCTTCTTCATTTGAAAAGGATAATTACTTTTGTAGGCAAAACATATGACTGGGTATTTCTGCTGAAGATCTGGTTTGGATCGTTTAATAAATTGATTTTGTAGTCGATTTCCCGTATTTTATCTCCGATCCTCCAGTTTTTGCTGTTTCTGAGGTACGATCTGTGGCTGCTTTTATTACTGATTATATTTATTTTCATTTCAATGTACGATGATTGCGAACTGTTTAATATTCCTTCATTATCGTTAACTTGCGGTGATATGACTGATTTAGTGTTTTTCTCTCTCCGAATATTATGATTTCCATTAGCTTAGTTGATATTACTGGGATTGCTTGGCTATCTTTGTCTCTATTGTTGTTTTATTGGAACTTTTTTGCAGCATGATTTTTACTTGCTCCGTCGCTCAAAAGGTATAAATAATGTTCAGTATCTATGGATTGGATGCCTACTTTATCCTGTTTCCTATCCCATCTATGCGATGATTGAGCTGCATTTTGCTTTTACTATGGGGAAATCCTGAACCCATACAAATAAGTTCCACTGGCCATTGTGCGTATGTATAGCTTTAAATTGTTCTAAAAAGTAGCATCTATTATGCAGCCATAGGGTGAAAATTTGCTATCGTTTAGAATTTTTGCTTCTTTTGATTATAACTTGGAATTCCTATCATGATAAGAAACTTTGTTGGTTAAAGACTTGGCCTTTTACCCCTTCTGAAGGTTGCACGGAAGGTGGGAAGTGAGCAGGAGCTGATTTGCATGGGTGACGATGCCAGAATTGCGTAGCGGAGCACGGAGATCAAAACGGCTTGGTGATCTCCAGCCTGCCTCTCAACCTGCTAATCAAGAAGAAAATTTTCTTGCACCTGCTCAGAATAGAACCAGAAGGAGGGGAAGAGGGAGAGGGAATGCAGCTGGTGTAGCTAAAGGGCCTTCTGCAGCAACACCCGCAAGGCCAACTGCTGCTGGTAGAGGCAGAGGGGTTAGGTTGATAGATTTGGACCCAAATCCACCTCGTGAGATTCTTCCTCAAGCTGGTGTTGGGGCAGGGGATCCGGCTTGTAATAAAATAGAGGGTGTAGCAAATAAGGAAATCCCCATGGAAGGTGGAAGTGCTGATAAAGTGATGGGAGTTGAAGAAGAACCAAGTTCAACTCCAGTCCCTGACAGGGTAATTCCTTGCCTATTCTTCTCATTTCTGCATTTCCTCTGGGAATATTGGGGGCTCATTCAAGTTATTGAGATTGCAGGCACCATTCACATTGCATCTCAACCATTTTCGAGTTTGCATTTTATTTTCTGGTTAGTTAGTCCAATGTTATTTAATGCAGGTCCAAGTTGGCAACTCACCAATGTATAAGACAGAAAGAAAATTAGGTAAGGGTGGTTTCGGCCAAGTTTATGTTGGTCGAAGGGTAACTGGTGGCAGTGAAAGAATGGGACCTGATGCTATTGAGGTATCATCTAGCACGGATAATTGCTAAAACTTATTACCAAATCGATCTTGACGCTGTCTAATAAAATTATTTTTTTTCTTTCTGTAGGTAGCATTGAAGTTTGAACACCGAAATAGCAAGGGTTGCAATTACGGCCCTCCTTATGAATGGCAGGTCTACAAGTAAGTTTTTTATTCATACTTTGAAATGTTCGCGAAATCTCTTTCTTGCTCTCTGTTTTTTTTCTTTCCTTCTTTTTATGGATGTTTATTTTTCATAATTGCTGTGTAATTTTTCTGTAAGCTCCCTGAATGGATGTTATGGGGTTCCATGGGTTCACTACAAGGGCCGCCAAGGAGATTTCTACATTCTGGTGGGTTTTGATATTATTCATTCGGCTTCAAATTTTCTTTCTTGTTTCTAATGAATATTGTTTCAGGTCATGGACATACTTGGGCCTAGTCTTTGGGATGTTTGGAATTCTTTGGGCCAGTCGTAAGATCATCTCTCTCTCTTTCTCTGTGATGTTATGCTCCATTTAATCCTGTTTTTATGTTCACGTTGCCATTGACCTTGAGCACCTGAAACAGGATGTCGCCAAGTATGGCAGCTTGCATAGCAGTTGAGGCTATATCAATTCTTGAAAAGCTTCACATGAAGGGGTAAAACCTAGCAAACACTTCCAAATTAATTCTTTGTTTTCCGACCACCACTGTCTAGAAAATGGAGGTGTTTGTTTTTTTATTGCTTCTGTTCACTAAAATGCCGCTATTAATTCAATCTCCATTATTTCTGCTGGTAATCTAGATTTGTGCATGGTGATGTGAAGCCAGAGAACTTTTTACTCGGTCAGCCTGGAACAGCAGAGGAGAAAAAGTTGTATCTTATTGATCTTGGTTTGGGTATGATAAATTCATGATCTGTTTGCATGTATCTTCGCTACCTTATACTCCCTCTGTCCCACTCTAAGTGATACATTTTCCTTTTTGGGGATATCCCACTCTAAATGACCCATTTCTTAAAATAGAAACATCACTCTTCTACTTTATCCTCTCTCCATTTAACTCACAAAACAACATTGCATAAAATCTAGTGTTGAATAAGAAATGCTCCACTTAGAGTGGGACGGAGGGAGTATTAATTAGTTGATAGCATGAAACATTGAATGAATACACACCATTTCTTGTTTGTCCTTAGTATTTGTGATCTTGCTGCCATTTTTCCCACTTCCACCTTCTTATACAATATCTTCTGTTTTTTTTGAACAAATTTGTCTTGCAGCTTCCAGGTGGAAAGATGCTTCATCTGGTCAGCATGTTGAGTATGATCAGAGGCCGGATATATTTAGGTCAGTGGAGTTTATGTAGATTTGTTGCTATACTGGCTTAGTTCAGACCAATAAACTCTAGTTATCTATCCACAGGGGCACTATAAGGTATGCAAGTGTGCATGCACACTTGGGCCGTACAGGAAGTAGGAGGGATGATCTTGAGTCACTGGCATACACCCTGATATTTCTTATAAAAGGAAGGTTGCCATGGCAAGGGTATCAGGTGACTGACACTAACACTTAGTTAACTCTGACGATTTTCTTATGAGATTTGGCTGACCCTACCCCTTATTTGATGGTGATTTGGCAGGGTGATAACAAGAGTTTTCTAGTCTCTAAAAAGAAAATGGCGACCTCTCCAGAACTGATGTGTTGCTTCTGCCCTGCTCCATTTAAACAGTTCCTTGAGGCTGTTACCAATATGAAGTTCGATGAAGAGCCAAATTATTCCAAGCTGATCTCCCTTTTTGATAGTCTGATTGAACCATGCACATCGTTGAGACCGATAAGAATAGATGGAGCCCTTAAGGTAGCATGACAAATCAGTTTGTTTGTCCAAGTTTAGTGTGCTGAAATATAACATGTTAATTGACTTCTTTTGAAATTGGAACCATCACATAATGAATGATGGTGCCTTGAAGACTCTCACTTCTCATTAAGATTCCCGCTAAACAAACTTAACAATTTTGTTATGAATACACATGTTTTAGTTTGCTATGGATATGCATAGTTTAGTTTGCTATGTATCTATTTATCTTTATTATGTTCGTTTGCACAGGTTGGGCAAAAGCGTGGCAGGTTACTCATTAACTTGGAAGAGGATGAGCAACCAAAGAAGAAAGTACGACTGGGTAGTCCTGCCACTCAGTGGATCTCAGTGTACAATGCACGACGCCCAATGAAACAGAGGTGACTGCTGATATTGAATATTTATTTGGGCCATTGGTACTTGCATTTTAAATTTCTCCAATATTTAGTTGTACATTATCTAAAAAAATACTCTGCAATGTGAGAATTAACAAAATATTTGATGTCAACCAGTTGTTTCATAAAGATTACTTAATGTTATCTTTACATGTTATCGGTGTAGTTGGAAACTACCTTGCCTCGCACAGCCTTAAATGATATATTTAAGTCCCGAGTCATTTCAAACATTGCTGGGATTAATGTGGTAAATTGTTTGTATATTGTCATCGCTAGTTCGCGAGGTTTTCTTGGTAGTTCTGGTGCTGTCTTATGCCAGTTTTTGAATTAATTATATTTTTTTCTTTCTGTTTTCTCATTTTTACTTGTCCATTTGTAAATATATATTTTAATACTGCCTCATAGTACAATACATTCTACTCTAGGCTTGTTGTATGTCGTACATTTGCACATATGCAGATAGGTATATTTGTGATTGTGCTGGTGTTCTTTCATCTTTACTGTGTTCAGCATGGATAAACCTGCAATTTTGACTCAATATTTTGATAATTTATTTTTGAATACTATGATAACTTATTGTGAATTGGTTGAATTTTCTCTCTGTAAATAATGATTCATCATGCATCGTTTCAGTTGACATGCAATTGTGTTTGACATGGACTGTGTTTCAAATTTTGTTGCACATACCTCTCACTAAAGTTTTTGTGTGATTATCTTTCGTGTAGATACCACTACAATGTTGCGGATTCAAGACTCCATCAACATGTAGAGAAGGGTAACGAAGATGGCTTATATATTAGCTGTGTGGCTTCAGCATCAAGTCTGTGGGCCTTGATCATGGATGCTGGAACAGGGTTTACTTCCCAGGTGTATGAGCTTTCAGCAGTTTTTCTTCATAAGGTAGAAAATGTCATTATTGTGTTTTATTTTATTGATTTTTCTCCATTCGAGCTGGTCATACATACCCATGCCATGCAATAATATATTCTTTGTTCTCTGCAGGATTGGATCATGGAACAATGGGAAAAAAACTATTACATCAGTTCTATAGCTGGTGCAGCTAATGGAAGTTCTCTGGTGGTTATGTCTAAAGGTAAGCTCTTATCTGGCTGTTGTATCATGTATATCTCTCAATTTCACTGTTCACCACCCCCTTGTGTTTTCCTTCATTGTTAAATGTTTTTACGAATTCTCAGAAAATTTTACTTAGGGTTAGGTTCTATCTTCATCATATCCTTAGCTAAGATTGATCTTATTGCGCTCTTAACTCGTCTATCCTTCAGGAACACCTTATACCCAACAATCATATAAAGTTAGTGAATCCTTTCCTTTCAAGTGGATCAATAAGAAGTGGAAAGAAGGATTCCATGTCACGTCTATGACAACTGCTGGCAGCCGCTGGGGTGTCGTGATGTCCAGAAATTCTGGGTATTCTGAACAGGTAAAGCATCTATCCAATTTCAGTATAAGCTAAACTGTAATATTTTGTTTAAATTTCACTCAGAATACCAATGCTCTATTTTTATTAAGGGTGCTATAATTGTTTTGAACACTGTTGTCATTAATTCGCATCTACAAGCTATCTTATTCTTCGCATCCAACTACTAAGACAATGTCATCTTAAATTGAACTTTACCGCCCCCCATCCCCTCTCTGTGATGAGTTTATAAGCCCAAAAACATATGGGCCATTATTTATGCAAATTGCTGTGGAGGAATCGTTCATCTTTGCCAATCACTTCCACTCAATAATAAGCCAATGCAAGCTGGAAATATTGGGAAATGGATGTTGGGCTGTTACGTGACATAATACTAATGGCTGATTTGTGCTCAGGTGGTTGAACTTGATTTTCTTTATCCAAGTGAAGGAATACACCGGCGATGGGAAAATGGGTATAGAATAACATCGATGGCTGCTACTACCGATCAGGCAGCATTCATCCTTAGCATACCCAGACGCAAAATGATGGATGAGACTCAGGAGACTCTTCGTACATCTGCATTCCCAAGCACCCATGTAAAGGTACTAACTTTATCTGAGAATAGGATTAAGCTTGGTTTAATGGGGGGTATGAACTGATTCGTGATTATCGCTCTTTGGATTTGATTTACAGGAGAAGTGGTCGAAGAATCTCTACATTGCATCGATATGCTATGGCCGTACAGTTTGCTAAAGCTGTTGTATAATATGTACTTATTGCGATGAGGAGGATACGACATGCTGAATTTCTGTGTAATGGAAAGACGCCGCCATTGAAGCAGAAGGTGTTGAGGATGTGCAATGGGGGGAGGAGTAAGGAGGTTGGTTGTGTGCTTATGTAAAAGCCATCAGAGGATAAATGGCGTTCCAACACAATGCTAAGATTTTAAGTGTGACTGCGATTGCGATTGCGATTGATCATCATATTATGATTTCTTTATTGAGCCTATTCTCTCAGTAATAAGCCCTACCCTACCATACCACTACTTTTCTTCAACTATGTATTTACTCCCTACTCTCGATATTCTATGACCCAAATAACAGAAACTGTGGTGAAAAGTAATCCATGCGCCATCTTATCAACTAAATTATACAGTATTTGCTACAACTTGACATTCTTTTACTTTAGTAAATGATAAGGCATGGTGGATTATAAAGGAAGCTTCGTTTTTTATTCTATTTTTACACAAATTTGAATAATCCAAATAATAGGATTTCAGTTTATCATAGTATTAATATTATCTGTATCGTACATTAAACATAAAGACTCCACTATATCACCAAATTTATACTTCATTTCTTTATATTAAAATTTGTTTGTATCCCACTTAATTCTCCTCTTCATTCTATAATACCTCAAACGCCTTTATTGTTGACGTAATCAGTAATCACTTCCAGTTCTAAATCTAATGCTCCTAAGAGCATCCGTAACGCGTCTCGCCTCCGTTTCGGAGAGATGAGACGGTAGCGAGACGCCGATGCAGCCCTCCGTCTCGTCCCGGTCTCGTCCCCTGTCTCGTCTCGGAGGGTGGGTTCACGAGACAGCCCGCCATGCGCCAGCGCCACGTGGCGCGTGCTGGCGCTAGGCGTGACGCCCACTCGCCGGCCCGCGAGTGAGCGTCACGCAATAAATCATTTTTTTAAATTCGATTTTAATAAAAAAAATAAAAATAAAAAATGGTAATATTACCGTTGAACGGTAATTTTCTTTTTCTTTTTTATTTTTTATCTTTTTTATTCTATAAATACTCCTCTTTCATTCTCATTATACGCACACACACATCTATTCTTCTAAAATCATCTCTCTTTCCTCTCCAATTTTCATCTCACATCTCCAATTTCCATCTCAAAATGTCCGGCGACGGAAACTCTGGCTGCTCCGACGGCTATGACTTGAACACGTTTGGCGACTGGGGGGCATGTACAATGTCTTGGGTGCTTCCGATTCGTCGACGCCGGGCACCCAAGGCTCTCGACTCCGGCGGCGTACCAACCATCCCATTTTGATGTGGATGCATACGCTCGTCCCTCCGCCCCGAGGTATTCGCAGGGACTATCCCAAATTAGGGAGAATTTTCTGGATGAACCCACTCCGGAAGGAGCACAAGGCGGTGGAAGCTCCGGGGGTCGCGCATTCGACGTTGTGGAGGAAGAGGAGGAGGAGAACACGGAGGAGGAGGATATCGGCCGTCATCCATATAGCCGCAAGGAGACGATGACTCTGTTCAACGCTTGGGTCAGCGTCTCGTACGATCCCATCGTCGGGAATCAACAAACACGCAAGTGTTTTTGGGAAAAGGTCACCGACGCCTACAACGAGAACAAGCCGAAGGGGGCCCACCGCCGCACTATGAAGATGCTCCGCAGTCATTTTGACCGAGTCGATAGAGATGTCAAAATTTTTTGCGGAATCTACAAGAATGAAGTGGCGAATTACCAAAGCGGAGCCAATGGAGCTGACATTCTGAGAGTGGCTTTGCGAGTCTTTTTTGACGATAACTGCAAAGAATTCAAACATGTCAATGTTTGGGAGGCGGTCAGAGACGTTAAAAGGTGGGCTGGCGGTGTCCAGTCTAGCACTGGCTCGAGCTCAAAAAGCACGAAGCACACGGCGGGTGGCCAATACTCATCTAGTGAGGGCGGGTCAGGCAACGCCTCACAAGAGTTTGCCTCACAAGAGGTTGAGGGCACGGCCACCGATGCAAGGGGTCCTCCCGTGGGCACCGTCGGCCGCAAGGGACCAAGGCGGCGAAGGCGGCTAGAGAAAGGAGGGGCCGAATCAAGCCAGGCGGGCTCGGTCTCGTGCTCGAACACCCTATTATCCATGTACTTGACCGCCACGATGGCTGACACTTCCCGCATGACGCCTCCCCAATATCAAGCCCATCTTGCCGGAATTGAGTTTATGGCAAGACAAATTGGTATTCCGCCTCCAGGTAGGTTGAGTGCACCGCCATCGCTTTCGGGGGATGATTCGCCGGCGGAGTAATTTTTATAATTTCTATAAAATTGTATTTTAAATTATGTAATTTTTATTTTTTTTAGGATTTTAATTATGTGTTTTGTTTAATTTTAAGTTGTAATTTTAAGTTGTAATTTTATGTTATTTAATGAAGTGTGTTTTTATTAATTGAATTTGTTGGAAATAAAAATAAAAAATGAAATTGAATGAATAGTTAAGGGATGAGATGGTTAAGAGATGGATGGTTGTAGGTGCCGTCTCTTAGTTAACAGATGGGATGAAAAGTACAATTGGACCCATGAATAGTGAAGAGATGAGACGGTTAAGAGACGTATAAGAGATAACTTTGCGGATGGCCTAATCCTTTCGACATCGATGCTACATCTAACAAACACTGATGTATGTAACTCTAGTTTCTATCAATCCTCTAATTTTTTCCTCACAATCCCATAAATCTCTTTATTGCAGTGCAGTCTTTTTACCACCAACACCAACAATTGCTTCCAACAATAGCAACACTACTAAATACCTTACAACTGTTAACATTGGCTAAGCAAGATTTTGTAGTTGGGCCTCAACCTAGCTTTGGCAATCCAAACAATGAGGGAATATTAGTGACAAAAAGACGACGCGGCACCTGAAATCTCAAGGAAACAGGAGCACTGCCGTTAGAGAAATGTAAAAGGAAGGTCGATCTCATATACTCATGCGGGTTGTTCCAACCTCTTCTCAACGAGTCAATGGGATATAAGAAACCGTACGTTGATGAAAATGTTTTGGATTTTGAAGCTCAATCCCAGGAGTCGAGAGAAGCACCAATTTTGCTTGGTATCATTTCAAACATACACTACAATGTATAAATAATTTCGAGTTCTTGATTAATATGGACCGAAATTAAGGTAATGCATATATTTATGATCGTAGAGAATATTACATTTAGTTGAAGGTCTATTCAAAGACGAGAACTGAATTCAACCAGCAGAATTTATATATTTCTTCCATGATCAAGTGATACTGATACACAGATATACAGTAGCTAGTCAAGCAGAGACACAGCCACACATACCTATGGAAATACCTACATATAAAGAAGTGGAAATAAATCAAACACAAATAAGTGTCGGCGATGGGATGGTTTGTGACCCACCTCTGCACGAACTCGGATGTCTACCGACTGGCAGTCTCTACGTACAAACAAACAAACAAACACTTGGAAAAAATAACCAATTTGTAACCAAGAAAAAAGAATAATACTGTACTACTAATAATCTAATTGGATGAGAGTGTAGAAGCCGATGAAGATCTAGGCGAACTCAGCAGCACCGTCGGCAAAATAGCATTCTTCCTCCTCTCCTGCTCCTTAATCAGCTCCCCTCCCACCATCTCCATCCTCTCCATATTCGTCGCCTCCACCATTTTCTTCCCTTTAAACAACACCGACTCCACATTCTTCTCCCCCAAAATCCTCTCCGCCACCGCCCTCTTCTTCTCCCCACTCACCACTCCCTGAATCCTCACATATTTACTCCTCCTCTCCTCCCCAAACGCCATCGCCACCGCCTGATCCACCATCTCCGCAAACCCCTGCGCCGCCACGTCAGCCGCGCCTCCCAGCGACACCACCAGCAGGTCCCGGATGGAGGCGCAGAGCGGGAACTCGTGCTTGTTGTTGAGCACGTGCGTGATCGCCGCCGCCGTCGGATTGCTCATCCCAACCCTCCCCCCCACCGCCGCGATCCTGCTCCTCCCGTCCACCGACTCCAGCTCCACCGCCGCGTCCGCCAGCGTGGCCTCGCACAGCCCCGCGATCCTGAAATCGCAGCCGTCCATCTCCAGCGCGTCCGCCCGCGAGAACAGGAACGCCGCCCCGCTCTTCAGGTCGTAGCAGGGGATCAACACCCCTTTCCTCAGCGTGTCCTTCAGGGTCAGGTCCCCGAACACCTTCTTCAGCAGCTTGGAGGCGCTCCTCCGCCCGAACAGCTGGCGGCGGCGGCGGGGGGTGCAGAAGGTGCGGTGGTGGTCGAGGAGGAAGGCGAGGGACTGGTCGGCGGTCATGAGGGGGGCGCCGTCCTTGCCGCGGGTGAAGAGGAGCGCCGCCAGGACTCCCCCAGCGCCTGACCCGGCCACGACGTCGAAGAAGTCGGCAATGTGGGCGGCGGGGTTGCCGGATTTGGCGCGGAGGATGGACTGGAGATGGACGAGGGCGTTCGCGGCGAGGATAGCGTCGCCGGCGTCCATGCTCAGGATCCTCACCTTTCCGTTGTCGTTATTGTTGGTGCCGAAGAGGAATTTGTTCTCCAGAATGGAGAATATTTCGTTGGTGAGTTTGTCTTGGAGCATGTTTGGGTATACAGATACTGCTGCCATAATTGATGTCAATGTACAATACCAATATTGATTAATATAATAAGATTGGAATGGAGGAGGAGAAATAGGTGTTGAGCTGGCTGTGGAGAATTGAATGAGAAGAGAGGATGTGGAAGTGGGTAATATATAGTACTATATGAAATATAATGGGGGTGCTATTATGCCTTTAAATTAAAATATATGAAAGGGGGGTGGAAGGAGGGAAGGAAAGAGAGAGGAGTGGGGACATATAATAACACTGTTTAATATTTTATATTTTGGATGGAAGGGACATAACTTTGCATTATGTTTCCTTCTAGTATTATGTTATAAGGTTTGTTACAGTAGGTTAGAATATAATAAATACGAAGGACCACCATTCATATTTCATAGTCGGCCAAATATTTCAACTTATAACTAAGTGTCCACGCCGTTATTAAAACTCAATACAAAACAAACTTGTCTATTCTTGATCTCTTTAAAAATTGAAAAAAGGTGAGGTGGTTGTGGTGGTGGTGGCAAACCAATTTATCAACAATAGTAATTACTTTAAGCTTTAGCGTAGGGGAATAATCAATCAATCCCACAGTACAACTGCAAGTGCAAGTGCAAGTGCAAGTGCAACACTAACTGCGGGGAATTACTACCATTTGTGCCAATTACGCATGCCAAATTAACTAACTAATTCTCCGACATTCAGCACTGCTACTTAATTATGAACACAACGACATATAACTATTTTTTTTAATCATCACTTATCATCATTCTAGTTCAAATAAAAATCATTTACTTGTTTACTAGTGATTTAGTAAAACGTTTACTTTACCTAAAAACGTACTAACTTCTACAGTATTAATTATACCCTTTAGTTGGGTCAAATAATAGTCTCTTCATAGAATAAGTAGAAATTTGAAAGGGAAGTATTACAAATAAATTTAAGCGTTAATGAGATTATTAATTTGTTATTGTTCTTTTTATTAAAATTACTTACCTTTTATGGCTAGCCACAGTATAATGATTAGTGATTTTGAGTGGGGGTAATTAGTTAAGTTGATGGTGAAAGTAAAAGTGGTCAATTGAAAATCCAAGTAGGGCCTAAGTGGCAAGATCATGCATGGCCCGTCCGATAAGATCGATGCGATGATGCTTTGCCTACCCTCTCTCACTCTGCCGACTTTCAATTTCATTCTATACCTTCTTTTTGCATATAAACAAACATCAATGTTTGGATGACCTTTCAGCTAGATTTCTCATGTCTTCTACACCAAAAACATTTCAAAATATAGAATCCACAAAAGCTTACCCATCTACTTAAAGATTGTGCTTTTGATTTGTGATGGAGGTCATTCAAATTGAAGATGAACAAGCCCCTCTTCCTTCTATCTACTTGTACATAACATTTAGTAGTACTAGATTAATCATTATGGAGCTATCTTTAAAAAAAAGACGGTTAATTACTAACGACATCACAAACTGAACAATGCAATCTATGGGTGAGTAAAAAAACCGGAAACCGAATATCCGAACCGAATCAAACCGAAATTTTGAAATTCGATTCGATTTTTTCAATTTTTCGGTTTTGTTCGTTTTGAAAATACAAAAATTTTGGTTTTTTTGGTTTGGTTCGGTTCGGGCGAAGAAAAAAACCAAAAAACTGAATTATATATATATTCTATTAATTATATATATATATATATATATATTAATATTATATGTTTTTTTCGGTTTATTCGATTTTTTTCGGGTTTTTAAGTTTGGTTTTCGATTTTTCGGGTTCGGTTCAGTTTAGGTTTGGAACTAAATTTGGTTTTTCAGTTTTGGCAAAAAACCGAACCGAAACCCGAATGCTCACCCCTAGTGCAATCTCTGTGTGATTACTGACAGAATACCGACGTTGATAATTTTACAACGGCGAATTACGACATGTAAAGTTATTTTTTTTAGTGTTAACCATATTAAATTAATAATTTTGGATCTATCTTTAAATAAAATAAGAGGAAATAAAAAAAGAGGAACCGTGGCACAATATTTATTACATGCCATATATGCCTTGACTGGATATTTTTGCAGTACATACCCAACCCTCGTTGGCTCTGGATCGTACGTCTAGCATTTGGGGAGGGGACTCCCACAAGCTTTAATTTTACTACACCCACTTCTTTAATTCATTTTTTTATAATTTGTTCATATGTCTATTCCAATTTACAAATACATATGGCCTATTCTCCACACGTAAGGATCATCTTCTCCATATCATCATAAAATCTATTGCTTTGTGGTTGTACCAAATACATAAATTAATGGCCATCAATAAATTTTCATACTACATGTTTAATCTATTTCCATTTAGAATGTATTTTGTCATTTTGTGTGTCATCATAAGAATGAACCTTACTAAATTAATTTTTTCAATGTAATATAGATATCCTTCTTATCTTTAACAAGGCATAATAGTAGTATAAATTTCTTGAAAGAGTGTTCGGACCGAGAGTTGCGGACGAGGCCCCCCACCACTATAGCGTGGCTTCGTCGCATGCAGTAATTCATTTCACATCATCATTATTACTTGTGTGTTTTTTTAGGATCATAAATAATGTCATTAATTATAATTAATATGGCAATCTGTGATAGTCAAAATTCCATCTCTGCCGCATGACATTTGTTATTTGTAAGTGGGTGGGTGCCCTCTCTTTGCCGATTGCAAAATTTTGAATAAAAAAGTAAAGTTGTCAAAGTTTAAATAAACGTCAAATGTAGTAGCAGTGGTAGTATTTCTCATGAATATCCACACGTGCAACAAATCAAACATATGATGGGTGGAATTTACAACTTTTAGCGGCAGGTAAGAGTTTTAAGCGTGTCTGAATATATATATATATATATAATCCTATATATATATATATATATATAGGGATGGGAAAACGACAACTAAATCCGGAGTATGGTCCATATATTATATACCATACATATATATATATGTATAGAGAGAGGGGGAATGGATGAATCACCGACGAAAATTATTTTAATTTCACCCAATTAATTTCATGATGCATGCATTCTAATATAAATTTAAAACAATTGGAAAATCAAAAGAGGGGATATTTTTGCTCGGCTAAGTAGGGACATGAGCAGTTAATTTAATAAATTAGGCAGTAGGTGGGTGTTCATATTATGAATTCAATTCCCCCCCATGGCTATGGCCCAAAACAATACAATTAATTAATGAATTCCACCCACCCACCCTAAATGAAATTCCTAATCATGGCCTTCCACTTTTAACTACTAGTCCTATTAAATTTGTTATATATTTATCATCTTATTTGGGGTGGCTTTAAAGATAGGACAGAATAATCTCACACCTTTAATTATACATATTCTTTGGATTAATGCAATTTAAATATCCAATCTAACCTCCCACTCCTCATTTATTAATTAAACTTGTAGTTTGGCCGTATACCAAACGTTAATTACTTTTGTCGGGAGAGGAGCGAGGACCATCCATTAAATTAATGGACTTGTAATTTACTAATACTACATTTATATTTAGGATTAGGATTTCTTATTTTCATTGGTTTAAACAATAGTTTTTGCAGCAACAACAGACTTCTAATCCTTACAGCAGGATTGTTGCATTAGTTTTTAAAATTTTGACGAGTACTTAAAGGGAATAAATTAATCATGTATGTTATTGAAGTGTTGGTTAGTACTATAAATTAAGTAGACAACCACCCAAGTTGTTGATAACATAATGATGATATAGAACATTAGAAGGGATTAATTTGATGGACTTGTGATATTGTATTGTTAGTCTAATTCTCTCCACGAAAGAACGGCTGGGTTGTGGTGTGTGGGATGAGAACTAATGACGAATTTAAAATACTTACAAAGTTACTACTACAATTTTGTACAGGAGTAATAAATAGAAGTTGATGCGCGAAAAGGAATAAGGCTTCTTTTACTTTCAACGAGGATATAAATATAGAATTTTACAAATTAAGGTAATATAGAATTTTACAAATTAAGGTTTATAAAAGAGTAAATGCCAAAATTGGTTCTGAACATATGTCTATTTTACGATTTTGGTCTCAGGTATTGTATTATCTTTTGAATTTTTGCATCCCAAACATTTCAACTCGGATCAAATCGGTCCAAAATTGACGATTCATCAAATTGTAACAGTCAACGACTTTAAACTCGACCGGTTTGACCAAATTAAGATGTTAATTATGATTACTAACTCCCTACTTATACTCTTAATTATTTTAATAAGTTATCATTTAAAATACAAAACAAATTATATTAAAAAAGAAAGTGAAATAGAACGATATATTAAAAAAACACCGTGAGTGAGTCGAACAACACTTGGCCAATTTGAGAAGAAAAATCGAAACGTCTCTCTCTCATCCTCCCCTTCACTTAGACGGAACCCTTGTTCTCCGAGCGGTGATCGGACAACAAATCCTAGTCCTGGACGACGGCGCACGAGAGCTAACCTTGTTCTCGACTAACCCTAGTCCTGGGCAATGGCGCATTCATGTGTCTATTAATACATTTTAATAAAAAAATATGAAGTATAGATTTTGCTAGACTTCAAATTCAGGTTAATGTTACTTAAGAAAATACACAAATAATGTATCTATCATTACCTAATGAAAATCGAATTTAACAACAAGTACTATAAGATACTGTCATAGATGATAGATATATTATAGAATAGTATATAGTATTTAGACCATATTCATTTCAATATTAACTGAGCATACTATAAGGGGAGTGTTCAGGTCCATAATTGATTTTATGTCAAATATCCAAGTAAATCTCATCTATTCAATTTCTTAATCTAATGGTTTATGTGGCTGCCATTTGTCTTTTATTTAATAATTATAATAATCATAAAAGGGTAAGGATGGTATTGATATATTTGATAGTTAGTAAGTTTCCATGATTCACGCCTTTTTTTTAAGCAAGATTTAATCACCCTTCCGTAAATGAAACAAAATCAAACAATCACAGTAAGCCATCTTTCAACATTACAAGTAGTGGCAGGTGAAAGGGAGGCAGGAGGGGGTGGTCGCCCCCTCCGCAGGCCGATTTCCCTCCGCCTCCGACAGAAATCCACCATGGTCGCCCCCTCCGTCACGCCGGCGCCGCCCCTAAGTAGAAGAAGTCGACGGTTAAATTGTATCTTTCTAGTGAAATTTAGCTAATAGAAATGAGATTATACGTGTAGAAATTATTATTGATGAGGTCGATGCAAGCTAGATGTTTACCGTTTTTACAGAGACAGAGGCAAAATAAGTAAAATAGGTGGAGAAAGTGATGGAACGTGAGATAAATTTAGTGGAAGAAAGAGAGTGCGCATAATGTTTCTTCTAAGTACTGTATTTCACAAACGTATTAAAATATAATTATGCTGAAAGCGCATAATGTTGCAGCACCAATTGAATAATGTTTATAACAACAACAATGAAGACGTATCATATTTACATTAGTGTTTTTGTTAGCATACATTAGTGTTTTTATTAGCATACATTAGTGACCATAACAGTCGTTTGATTTCCCAGAGGGAAAAGACTATAAAGTAAGCAAGTAGACCCCTTCGAAAGTGTAGGACATGTGGTTACATGGTTTATCATGATTCAAGAACATGCCCAGAAAAAGACCCGGATATAGGCAAGGAGAAAGGAAAGGAGAAGCATAAGGGCAAGAGGAAATGTTGATTCTGTTTGTTTGTTTTTTAATTTTACATTACCTTCACAGTTAACGTACATTATGGGTTGTGACTATTTTCATTATTTAAATTGAGCATCATTTTTGCTTTAGACATATTGCAATAAGCACGTATTATGTTTGTCTAGATGGTGTGTAATGAACATACGTTGTAGATTATTTGGCAGAACGAGTTTTCATTATAGAAGATAAAGAGTTGCAAAATTATTGAAGATAAGAGTAGCAAATTTTCGTGTATACCCTTTACATTATTTAACAAGTACGGATACATTACATTATACGTGTTGTATCATTACATTATACGTGCTGCATCATTTCATTATTAGAGCTGCATCCTTACATTATTAGAGTTGCATCCTTACATTATTATAAGCTGAATCACAAGGCTGAAATAAGAATAAGTGGATTCATAAAGGGTTTCGCATAAAATATGATAAAACAATAATTATATTAGCTAAATCCAAGTCCTTAACCTTAGTAACAAAAGCATACATTAAAAATAAAATAGGGATTTACAATCCAAAACTCTGGCCATAAGACATTACAACCCATAACTCTGGAGCCAGTTTTCGAAACTGCCTTTGATCTTCTTCACTTTCTAGTGTGCTGTTGCTAAATTTTGGATAACCTTCGCCATGATGTTGTGCTCAGACAGAATCAAGGTGCTATTCACCTTCATACTCAATTTCTCATTGTCTCTAGACTTTTAGTGTCTTTTGCTCTCAGGCCACAACTTCATTCCTTCTCCTTGGATCCAAAGAACGTCTCCATGTGCCTCATCAAGTAAAAGCCGTCATGTAATTGGTTATCATTGTTTCTCCAAGGCATTTCCACCATCACCCGTTTGATAATGGCTCCTAGTTTTGGTTGTCCGCATGTCAACAACATTTCAGAGAAGCTATGTCTCTGTAAAATTATATAAAACACATTATCAACTAATGTCTAGTTGTTGCTATGGGAATAAAATCTTCCCAAGAATCATCAGCACCATCACCTACTCTTTCCCTCTTAGACCCTATATATAAGTACATAAAATATGTACGATTAAAAATCAACTACGGAGTACAGTATTTCACACATGTAGTTAATATATAATTATGCACCAACTGCATAATGTTGCAGCACCAACTGCATAATGTATATACATAGCAACCTGAAGACGCATCTTGTTTATATTATTGCTTTTATTAGCATATATTACTCTCTAAGAACTATTTTAATGTACTGATTGGGCTTAATAATGTAACGTATAGCACAAACACTTTGCATACCAGACCTCGTATGAATGATAACAATGTTAACAAACAGCTATACATTATTCTCGATTGCCTATTGCATAATGTATCAGTCAGTTGTAAACAATGAAACAGAGAGCATGCAAAAAATGACAACACAAGCCTTAATATGTTACATTATTCAAAGTTCAAGATTACATTATAGTAATCTACTTCAATTAGATTAATTTATCAAAAATATAAAAACAGAGAGACAGAGCTTACCATCTCCGATGTTTGAATTGGTCTTGAAAGGTAGCCCTCTTTTGACCACGTTCTTCCCTTTTCGCATCGGTTAGAGCTGAATGAATACAACATTATAATCGAGATCAGTAGAATTAAAAAAAACAAATCAAACAAACAAACAAGCAATCAATCCACAGTTATACTGAATAATGTAATCAATCTTCATAGACAAACGTTTACTTATACAAATAGTAAATAGAAGCTTTACCAATGGAATTCATAATTTACACCACAATACTACAATTAATCTCAATAATGTAAACCAAAAATTCGAACTTTGTATTAAATCGGTCGAATCAATGCAATACAGTGCAAAAAAAACCACCTCAATCACCTCAAAACTGTAATCGTCCAATTTCTGACTGCGCCAAGTTCTAAAGGGTTTTGAGTCGATTGTACAGCCGTCGCCGTGGCCGCTTCGATTGTAAAGGCTAGGGCCGATTGTCCCACCACCGCCATGGTCGTGCAAAGTGGAGAAGGAATCACCTGGAGTCAGCGTTGATAATTTGAGAGTGAGGAATGTAGTGATAACAAGAAGACTAAGGTTGAATGTGTAGAGATTTTTAGAGAACTAGGTTTTGTGTCGATTGGGCTGCTTTGGAGTGAGAAATCGAGAGTGAGTGGAATGTGGGAGGTTGGTTGAAATTAATTAGCGCTTATTTCAGAGCTTCCATTTTAAAAACCGTCTGATTTAGTAGATGTTCCAAATATACCCCTGTAATGTAATTCGGAACTCATAATAATGTAACACAGAGAAGGATGTACATTATAAATCTAAACCGTCCATCAAGTTAATCCTAAGGCTGTAAATACATTTGAATTTAACACTTAAGGGTCACTTGGACCCTAATGCTCCCCCTATACTATAATATTCAATTGTATTATAAAATATTATAACTTCAGTTTTAAATAGTAGTACTTGACTAAATTAAGCTAATAGTGTGGTGTTCGGTTGTCAAGATAAAATAATACTACCAAGATATAATCTAGCATTGAGTTGTGAGATTATTTTAGTCATAGGGGGTTAGCTATGACTAATTATTCCATGATTATCCATCTAGGATAGAGTTGTAGGATTGAATCTCATGAACCGAACACACTATAAATTTAATCTCAGATAGATACAATCTTGCAAACCGAACACCCCTTAAGCTAAAATTATAACTTTTAAGGTATAATAACAATACATAAATAAATTTTATATTAGACAATTATTTTAGTAGTGTAAATAACTAAGATTTTAATAAATCAATATAAATAAAGTACTCCTAGCATATTTTAATATGCATGGATATTTTTTTTTACTTTTTATTGTAAGTACTTAATCAGTCGGCTACAATACTACTCCCTCCGTCGTGGACTACTTGCACTTATTTTCTTTCTGGGCGTCCCAAGTTATTTACACTATTTCCATTTTTAGTAAAAATTATCACCTACAGCCGCAATTGTTGACTTTGCTATACACTCATTCCTTAATCTCCGTGCCGAAAAGGAAATGTGCGAGTAGTCCGGGACGGAGGGAGTATATAACATGTGCTAAAAAATAATCATAAAACTATATTTTTACGAACCATGGTGCTCATGATATTTTCTGACTTGCATTAAATATAATTAAACTCTACAAATGATCTAATCTAGGTGTGGGTATTGGGTTGTTTGGTAAATACTCCCCCTCCATCCCAACTTAATTGTCACTCTTTTCCATTTTGATCCGTCCTAACTTAATTGTCACATTTCATTTATACCATAAATGGTAAGTAGGTCTCACATTCCACTAACTCACTCTACTCACATTTTATTATAAAACTATAATATAAAAAAAATGGATCACATATTCCACTAACTTTTCCAACCAACTTTTCTTTAAATTTCTTAATACTCGTGCCCACTCAAAGAGTGGCAATTAAGTTGGGACAGAGGGAGTAAGTAACAAAACCGAACTGTGCTAAAAATGATAACCGAAAACGATACCCGAATGAGGTGGTTAATCAATCAACCGGTCGATCAAAACATCAATTAGTCGTTTAACCTAGAGAACCAAATTATTCATTTTAGTTTTAGTCCACCATTTTAAATATTAGCTCTCTTTTAGAGTCCTATTATATGCAAATCCACTTTTTAGTGTAGAACTAGTAAAGAAATTAGGGCCCTCGGATCTTAGATGAGATAAGATGATGTAGTGAAAATTTCTCTCCTTCATCAGGTAGCCAAATTACTTCAACTGATAGTCATTTTTGTCAAATTACATTCATAGTAATTTCTCTCCTTCATCAGGTAGCCAAATTACTTCAACTGATAGTCATTTTTGTCAAATTACATTCATAGTTTATTATTTCATTCTAGTAGGTTTACTACTTGCAGTAGTTAATTACTTCATCCCAGTAGTCTATAACTACTTCAATGAGGATGTTTTAGTTTTTCTTATTTCATTCTTGTAGGTTTACACTTAATTGCAGTAGTTAATTACTTCATCCCAGTAGTCTATAACTACTTCAATGAGGATGTTTTGGTTTTCCTTACTTCTATTCTAATAGCAAGCAACTAGGTAAATCTACAGCTTCAATGAAATGATTATTACATGGAGATATTAAATAGGAGTATACCTTTGCATCTTCTTTTCTTAAATAAGCAAGAAATTTTATCCATTGATATTCAAAAACTCAATCATCTTAGGCATGTATTAAATGCTCAAAAGATATGTCGGCCTAATATCTTGTTTTTAAATGATGCTTCCAAGTTCTCAATTTAAGTCCGATAGAAGCCAAACCCACTTCTCGGCAATGAAAGCGATATCGAATCGTAACTACAAGACACAAAGTTTGCCAATGTAAAAAAAGTATATATAATTGAAAATTAAATGATAAATTACATGGTTGATTAACTACATTACACACTTGAGAAACCATTTCCCGACCACTTATCATCGTTTTCATGAGTACGACCCACAAAGAGTAATTCTCACCGTTCAGTTTGTGTCCGATGTGGAGGGGTTGAGTACCAATCTTATATGATACGGTTGTTTTTGGTGGATTATTTGGTGGTTGATTCTATTGTGCATGAAGTTGGCAGACTGTCGAGCAAATTCGTCTGCCAAGGACGGGTTTAAAGTTTCAAATATTTGACTCTATTTTGACATTTTGGGCTACTTGTGCATGTACAAAAAGTAAACAAGAGGAAAGGTTAACAGGATAAGGCCGACAAAGGTATCACGGATGATGATTATAATTTATTTGAGCCCTAACTCGTTCTGATATCATGTTAAATGGTTTACCACTTCTCTACATAACAACACTTTTACCACTCCACCATATGACCATTTTGAAATAATATGAACATTAATTATTCTTACACACTAAAAATGATATTTTTAATCCACATAAAATAATAATTCATTTTGATTTTATATGATTTTAAGAAATTATTAATTATAATATATTTTTAATTATGTTTTAATAATCACTAGATTTTTACAATATATGAGTTTGTAATTACACATAAATTTAATATGTTTTATATGTAAATATAATTTATTATTACTTAATATTAATATTTTTCTTGTACTATATATTTAATTTATATACACTAACCATTGATATTAATATTTTTACATAAAATAACTAATTATTCATGTTTAATTATTACTTAATAGTATAATATTATTTTGTTCAATACACTTTTTTTAGTTACAATGAAATTTATCTATTTATATATAAAATATTAAATTTTTTTATCTACAATAACTAATGAATCATATATTTATTTTTATTTACCAACAAAAATATTTATGAAATTTATTCATTTACTACTAAATTTTAATATTTATATTACAACTAAAATATAAAGTTAATATTTTTTATATATTATTAATTATATGTAAATTTAATATATTTTGTATATTGTATACTTAATTATATGTATTTGTAACAGTAAAACAGTTCGAACAGTGATTGAACCGGTTGGACCGGTTGAACCATGAACTAGTAGCTTTGTCGGTTCGCCGACCGGTCCGATTTTTAAAACATTGCTTTAAACGGGGAGTAGGAGTATAATGTAGTATGTTTTCCTCTAAAAAAAAGTCAGTCACACTTTTCTATACAAGATATTAATCAGTCCTTGAACAGAGAATAATTAATTTTAATCAAATCTCTTCTCTTTCTAAAAGTATTATGGTAGTTTAGCATCTTTCTATTCGGAATACTAAAAATAAGCACACCGTTTCTATTTGAAAACTAAAGAGTAACGATAAGTGCACCACTCTATTCCGAATACTAAAGATGTGAAGTGAATAATGAACTAACATTGTAAAAATAGCAGGAATAGAATAATAGAGTTTGGTTTAGAAAAAACTAATGCACTTTATAAAAACGTAAAAATAAATGAACGTAGTTGGGCTGAGGTAGAAATCTCGAAACATGTCATCCGTTACTTTTGAAAGCTTAACACAACCAAGGCCCAATTTTGTTTCTGAATCCAGTTTCCCAAGAAGCCCACTATACACGGTGCGAAATGGGCAATTCTAAATTTCTACAAAGACTTGAGAGAGTAAGTAGAAATCCATCCAATTAGTTGAACAACATAGAATGAAAACAAACCTTACATAACATAGGAGTAAGTAGAAATCGAAAGATAGATGGGAATGAATTAATTGAAATGGGGATCAGGCTTCCCATCCTCTGAGGAGCGTGGCTCGTGCAACTCGGTTGACTCCCAAGCTGAATGCTCCCATTCTGAGGTCGCAGTTATGAGTCTTGCACATCTCCTTCACATCCTTAAATCCCCTGTTCATGTACGTTTTCAACTCCGCCTTCACTTTCTCCTCATCCCACATGAATCCCTGTATGTTCTGCACCCACTCCAAGTAACTCACCGTCACTCCCCCCGAGTTCGAGTATATATCCGGCAGCACTACCACTCCCTTCTTCCCCAGTATCTCGTCCGCCTCCGGATCCGTCGGGTGATTCGCCGCCTCTATTATAAACTTTGCTTTTATATCCCTCGCATTCTCCTTGTTTATCACTCCCCCCAGCGCCGCCGGGATCAGAATGTCGCACTCCTCTGTTAAGATCAAATCCCGCTTCTCTGGCTTATGAGCTGAGCCGCCCACGACCCCACATTGCCGAAGCCATGCACCACGACCTTCTGGCCAGCGATGCTCTGGCCGTGGTCCTTGAGCAGGGCTTCTGTTGCGAAGAGGACGCCGCGCCCGGTGGCGGCGTCCCTCCCCAGGGATCCCCCGAGGTCGATGGGTTTCCCGGTGACGACCGCGGGGGAGTAGCCGTGGAACTTGGAGTACTCGTCGAGTATCCAGGCCATGGTCTGGGGGCCGGTGCCCATGTCCGGGGCTGGGACGTCGGTGTGGACGCCGATCAGGTCGTGGATCTTCTGAGTGAAGACGCGGGTGAGGCGCTCGAGCTCTGAGATGGAGAGGTCGGAGGGGTTGCAGCCGATGCCGCCCTTGGCGCCGCCGTAGGGGATGTTGGCCACGGCGGTCTTCCACGTCATGAGCTGGGCGAGGGCGTTGACCTCGTCTGGCTCCACCTCGGGATGGTAGCGGATGCCGCCTTTCATTGGGCACCGGGCGTTGTCGTGCTGCACCCGGAATCCAACGAATGAGGCTAAACTACCGTCGTCTTTTGGGATCGTGCATTCCACCTATAATCATCATCAATTCAATCAGCATTTTCATCCAATTAACATCTAATTAATGGAGTACTACAATTTTGAATTGCACATTAATTGTTACCTTGATTTCTCTGAAAGGGATGAGTAGACTCTGTTCCAGCTTGGAGTCGAGCCCAAGCAGCCGAGCAGCTAGCTTGAAGTTTCTGTTGGTTGCAGCTAACGCATTCATGATTCTCGTTCTGTTTAAGAAGAAGAGGAAGAAGGAAGGATGGATGAATTAGAAGATAAATACTCCCTCCGTCCCATATAATTTGGGACACTTTAACCGGACACAGGTTTTAAGAAATATAATGAAAAATGAGTTGAAAAAGTTAGTAAAATATGGGTCCTACTTTTATATATTAGTTTTATAATTAAATGTGAGTAGTAATAAGTTAATGAAACGTATAGTTCACTACCAAAAATGATAAAAGTGAAATGTGTCAAATGGGATGGTCAAAAATGGAAAATTGGGTCAGTGGGACGGAGGGAGTAAATAGTAGTTTGCCCAGGGTGGATCCACAGGAAAAAAATCGGATATGCGACAACTCGTCATCGCCTACGCAGCGTCTTATCCAAAAAAAACAACATTAAAATAGGGGTTAATGTTATCGAGACATGAGGTTCACATGGTCAACTAGCTACTATATAGGGCATATTGATTTGAAAATCCAAATTCCAATGGCTTGTTTGAATGGTCAAGTCTGGAGGTCTGATCCATACTTGATTTAATTACCTATTTCTAAGGTGATAAGTGTATTGAGTTTAAATTTAGTGTATATTGGGTCTCATTGAAACATCCTACATACCCACCCTCATTCAAGCATAAAACACACCACTATGAAGCCAATAAATTTACTTTAATTTACTTAATCACCCTTCTCTTTAATTAATGAAGAATCCATGCCATAATTAATATTTTCTTAATATGAAAATACTCATCTACAAAAGTAAATTAATGAAAAAGTATAAAATCTAAGGAAAAATAACAATAAAAATACTAAAAAGATAGTGCAAATGAATATATGTAAATAAATGATAACATTGTTATTCCATTGATGAGTTATACATCATGATGATTTGTTTCAGAATATTCAACCAAGAAAAAACTAGATATTAAACTATAAAATGATTAAATAAAAATTCATTCAAAAAAAACATACTATAATACTATATTGAGTTTTCAAATTATTTTAGAAGTAATATAGTAACTTAATTATAATATGTTAGTTGATAATATCATAATTAACCATAATTCATATCAATGGTTTTTTCCTTAAATAATTGTGTTAGTAAATATTCAAAATTTTATACTAAGAACAAATTAGTCATGAAATTATAACTAAAAATAGAACCAAATTAAGGGCATCGTGCATATACAAATTATATAATATTATATTATACAACCAAAAAAAATTACTATATATATTATCTTTTCTCTAATAATAAATCTTGGTTGAAGTAAAACGAATCTTGGCCTAAACAATTGTATAAACAATAAATTTATAACTAGCTTGCATGTATCCAAGCCCCTTGGCCTAGCGGTAAAGGGTGCAGGATGTCTCGAGTTCGAACCCTGGGTGGCGTAATTTGTCTTTCCTCCTTGTTATAAAAAAACTAGCTTGCATGTTCCTCGCCGTGCTTCTCGAATTAATTAATAAAGAAACTAGAGAAAATCAGACATAACGGATAAACCAGATTCAAATCAACGGTTAATATGTTACATTTTCTCGCATAATCTGAATTATTTATGTTATCTGAATAATGTAAATACTCCACAAATCACATAAAAGATGCCAAAATACAGCAAAGAAAACAAAATGATCGAGCATATTATGGGTTATTGTTGGATGGTCTATAATACACAGACACAGACACAGTGCAAAGCTCAAAAAAATAAAAAGAAAGGTAAAGTAATTGAAACAAGTGTGAATAAATTAGAGTAAAACATCATACCTTAATCGAAATTAGTGTGTGAGTAATTGCAGCAAAGGAAACTGAAAGGGAGATGAGAATGAGGCGTTCGTTCCTCTGTGTGATTGGGATATTAATGTGAGTTGTGAGCAATCCAAACACTTGGGAGGCCAATATATATATAGTAGAAAGCAGGGCCGTCCCGACAAAATCAGAGGCCCTGTGCAAAAATCTAAAAGGAAGCCTACCACTATAGAAAAAAGACAATGCATTTTAAAGCTATAATAATTAAAGAAATATACCATTTCGAACCTCGATTGCATAGTCTTTACTTGAACAACATCATTCTTTTGGTGAGCTCTTTCTTCTTTTGTGCTAAGAAGTTAATGGAATTCCAAAATAATGAAGGAGAATAGATTCATTCTAATTGAGGGAGTGACGCATAATGTTTGTGCGTCGTTCAATATCGACGCACAATCCTTATGCGTCGTTAATTAATGACGCACAAGGATTATGCGTCGCTTAACAACGCATAAGGATTGTGCGTCGATATTGAACGACGCACAAGGGTTATGCGTCGCTATTGAACGACGCACAAACATTATGCGTCGTTAAATCGGCTTTTAACCCCCTCCAGGCAGACGCAGATCACAGGACGAACATACACACACTTTCATTTCCTCTCTCGGCGATTTCCGGCGTTTTCAGGCGATTTCCGGCGATTTTTCCATAAGATCCGGTAATTTGTTAATCAATTTAGCTACATTCGACATTATTCATGTTTATTGTGCTTTCATTTGTTAGTTTGACCCAATTTATACAAATTAGGGCTTGTAGGAAAAATGTCCTTAATTGTCGTTGTGTTAAATGTCTTTGATGCAGAAATCATGCAAGTATTTGTGAGTTTGTATTGGGGTGGTAGAGTAGTTCAACTACCACATATGGGTATTGGTTATGAACCACCTCGTCCGAGGAGCTCCATCATATTAAATTCAGGTGTTTCCTATTCTGAATTGGTAGCAATGATCTGTGATGCGATGGGAATAGATATGAACCAACACACAATTGAATTATTATGGAGACAATGTATAGTCGTTGCTTCCGGTATGAGTTATACATGTTCTCTGATTTGCAATGATGACAGTGTGATGTTTATGTTCAACAATGCTCAAAATTCAAGTGGGTGTATTGAATTATTTGTTGAGTATTCACCGGTGAGGAGTGCAGAAATCCCACCAGTTGTTGATTATGGTATTGGAGCATCTGCGAGGTTTGAACAAATGAGTTTTGACTGTGGTATTGGTTCATCTGCGAGGGTGGACCAAATGAGCTTTGATCGTAGTATGAATGAGCAGCGAGATGTTTTAGATGTTGTAGATGTTGCTGATGTTGGGGTTGGATTGAATGATGAGGTCGATGCTGCAGATGATCTTGCTGAGCCAAGGCCACTATCTGAGACAGAGGCAGACCCCGATCTCAGTGATGGTGATGGTGCTGATGATGTCGGTGCTAGTTCTGATGATGAGATAGTACCAAGTAAACCTGTTATGCAAGGTGAACAATCACTTCCGGAATACAATCCTAGTGGGTTTAGATTCTTTCGTGAATTACCAAGTCGTCCTTCTGGAGTATCGGATGATGTGGGTGGTAATGAACACAGCCTTTTGTATTGGAATGAGAATGAGCCGCATCGGATTGTGTTGGGAACAAAATTCGATTCCAAGCTACACGTGAAGACTGCTATTACTATGTGGAGTTTGTGGAATGAAAAACAGTTTAAGGTTGTCGAGAGCAAACTAAGAAGGTGGCATGCTGTATGCAAATTTCCAGCAGGAACGACAGTAACAGGGGCAGGCATCATCAGTATGGTCCGTCGTACGAAGCGCATCAGCAGCCATTGCACGAATCTGCCGTAATCGAGGGTCTGTGTCGTGTTCAGAGGTCAAATGCCATATCCCCTGAATGGTCTCGACCTAGATAGCACAAATACAAAATCATTACAATCAATCTATACAAACTTCAAACTAAATACATTATTATATAAAAAAACATAACATACCAATTTCATCATAGAAGATGCTGACTCGTTCATCCCAACCGTTGACTGTGTCACAGGTTGAACTAGGTACGACACTGTGATCCTATTGAACCACGCCATATAGCCCGGATTAATGCGACCATCCATGGTCATCGTGGCATGATCAAAATTTGCTTGGAACCTGTGGTGTCTCAAATCCCATTCTTCAATGTAGAATTTATGTACCTTAGCCCAATCGGCGCCCTTCCTCCCACGGCGGTGACTTTTAGACAGATGTCCGGCATTATGTAGCATCCTATCACAATACTGAGGAATACGCTGGTAGCGGTTGAATTGTCGGCAAACGCGTCCAGCCTCGTGTGCCTCGACAAATGACCAGCACACCAAATATGTGTCGCACAAGTAGGATGCGGTCGAATCAATGCAGTAATCGGGCAGGATACAATCTGTATATGGTGTCCACAGAAACTACAAAAACATAATATCATTCACACAATTAATTTCATACTAGATTAATTCATTAGCTAAGCTAACAAAAATAAATTTCACCTGGCCCGGACGAATCAATGATAACTGATCACGATAATGAGCTACTGAATGTTGGGGCGCATTTCCAATTTCAGTAACTCCGTGCCACCTACACGGAATATTAATATCAAAAGTTACCCAAAAAAATACATAATTAAGTAAGTTACTTAAAAAAAATATTACTTGACTCCACACGGGGTATACGGCGTGTGCGTAGGCGATATCAAGAAAGCTGGCCTCAATGTAGGCATTCTTTCCCACGCCCACAGCTGCAAGAGAACCATAGGGCCACCCACATCTCTTCTCTGTCTGCCTACAGAAGCTTCACACAAATAATGATACAGGTATGCTAAAGCAGCACTACCCCAACTGATATTAGCCACGTCTTCCGGATCGTCAAAGGCATTTATCCACATAAAGGGGACCTTGCACCCGGTAGTGTCCGGTAAAATAAGCCCCCCTAACAAGATTAGAGCATGTATACGTGATCTTTGGACGTATGCATACTCATGCAGCCCATCACCCAACGGCATAGTCGCTTGGTTGATCAGAGACGTCATCAACAACCCACCGTGCTTCGTTTCTGTTTCTGCGTCAAGTATCCATCCCAACACATCTCTACACTTGCTGGGCCAATCTTCATATCCAATAGGGTAGTCACAGCCAGTGAAAACACGACCGTCTGCTCTCAAACCCCACAGGTTTTGCACATCCTGTAAGGTTACGGTTACCTCACCAACTGGAAGGTGGAAACAGTGGGTCTCAGGCCTCCATCGCTCGATCAATGCAGTTATTAGGTCATTGTCCATCCTTCTTGGCCTTCCACATTCAATCACACGTCTGAACCCCCAAACATCAAGCCAATGCATCACATCTTCATGTATTGGCAATGCCCAAACCTTACTCTCCGTCCTACGAACTCTGAACACATTTGTTGTGCCATTCGCCAACAATGAGGCTGAAATATGTTCGTTTTGATGAAACAGTACGGATGGATCCTCAGGTCCATAACATAACTGTTGTTCAGAACTTGCAGATGCCATCTACTTCAAAACATTCACCCAACATATAATAGCATAAGATAACTAAAATTTTCACATTTTTGCACAAGAATATATATATTTTCTGCACTTTGGGTATATAATTTCAATTGAACCACTTACTTCTACAATTGACCCTAAATTCATGTGAAACACACAAATACGCAACAAAACAACACAAATAAGCAACACACTAACAGTAATCGTCCGTAAATTGAGCAATTTCATATAAACCCTAACTTTACTAAATTAGGGAAAACCTCCATAACTTCAGCAATTATTGATTTATGTAGCCAAATGGATGAATAATTACCGAAATATGTTTGGTATTTGGTTGAAATCTGTCGGAAAACGCCTCAAATCGCCGGAAATCGTCGCTGAAATCGCCCCTCCTTCGCTGCTCGCTGCGTCGTCTGTCAATTACGAGCATTCTGCCCTCTTAATCCCGATTTAACGACGCACAAATAATATACGTCTTTAACGAATGACGCATATATGTTATGCGTCATTCAGTAACGAGGCATAACTGTTATGCGTCGTTTATCGACGCATAATCTATATGCGTCGTTTGTTAAAGACGCATATTATTTGTGCGTTTTTCAGTAAAGACGCATAACATTTGTGCGTTTCATTAATAGCGACGCACAAATGTCATGCGTCACTCACTATGCGGGAATTAATCTATTGCTCTTCATTAAATTGGAAGTAAGTTGACATGCTTTCACAAAAGAAGAATTAGTCCTTCTTTTGGTGTCACTACTAGAAAATTGGCTTGTATTGGCACTTAAAATTGTCACTAGAAAATTACTGTGCTGACACTTCATCTATAATGGCACTTGATGCAAGTGCAGCACGGGGTACCTGTAGTAAGAGGTAATGTGTAGATAGTACATCTATGATGACACTTTTTATGTTGAAGTGCAGTAACAATATATTATAAAGTGCAGTGAAAAACTAGTGTGTAGATAGTACATCTATGCTGGCACTTTTTATAAAGTGTGATAAAAAAAAGTGTAGTGAGAAGCAAATTTTTCTAGTAGTGTGTTCTTTGAAATGAAATCTTCGGCGATGTTCTCATATGCAATCTTCTCCAGCATCTCACTCTCGAGTGCGATTATGGCCAAATCATTCAGTCTATCTTGTGTCATTGTAGAACGCAAATATGACTTCAAAAAATAGTCACGGTGCTAGAAAAAGGCCTGGGCGTTGCTATACAAGAGAAATAGCTTTGTTGGGCTGAAAAAATAGGAATACATGTATATGAGCTGAAATATTTCAGAGGCCCCTGAAAATTGGGGGCCCTGTGCGGTCGCACAGGCCGCACGGGCCAGGGCCTGGTAGAAGGATTGCTTGGTGAAAACAATATTAGTACGATGATGCTAATAATGCCACTAATCAAATTGTGACAATGATGTATTATGCAATTCAAGGAGGCACGAGAATATATACATAGGCATACGAAGAATTTAATATGATTCCCATTCTGTGAGTGCTTGCTCTGCTTCCCCAAATGAACTTTTGTTGATAAGGCAACTAATTTGTCTTAATTAGCTCATTTTCCTTCCATCTATAGTAGAATTAATTACAATAAAGAAAAAAAAATATGACGTGGATTCCCTGACTCTTTGTCTCTGATTATTTTGTAAGACATTCTGACGCGATCTCCACCGATTAATTTCCGGATCTTGTATACTAGAGTCCAAATTTATAATATTAATTCCTAATTTCGTGTGTTATATTATTAGAAATATTCCTATATATATATATGGCCATCTGTCTGTTTCAGGATTTGATTCTATTTCCTTATGCATTGATTTGAATTACTTAATTATTCCGATACCCTTTTCCTAACTTGCAATTGAAGCTGAATAGAGATCCTTGAGAAAATATTTAGTGATGATGGTATATTAAGGTGGCAATCTAATTTGATATATCATATTAATACATTTTTGACATATGAAAATATATTTAATTTTTTCAAAAAAAGAAGCAATAAAATAAATTATGGAAATTATGCCAAATTTATTGGCAATCACATACACATAATATTTATAAAAATATGCACACACAAATCCCTAAAATGAATAATATAAAAAGTAATCATATTACGGGAGCTATCATAAATTTGATAGGATTTCTTTTTCATTTTTTGGGTTTTTAATTTTATTTTGTTAATGGTGAACATTACAGATGAAATTTACTAGTATATGATTATAGTTATTAATAATAAGATTATCTAAAAGTTAATTTTATTTCATTAAATTTTTTATATACCATGAAAATTGTAAGTTATGATCATACTCCACTTTTTATTTATGTAGATTATATTATAATACTCCAATCAAATTTTTAATATATAGCGTAATACAATTACTCCTACTTTTTTTACTATTCATTTTAAGATTTTGTATGTGTATATTTTTATGAATATTATGTGTGTGATTGCCAATCAATTTGGCATACTTTCCATAACCTTTATTTTAATACAATACTTCTTTTTTTTGGAAAAATTAAATATGTATCTAATTGAAATTGTAATTTTACGTATTAATACAACATACTCCCTCCATCTTAAGGTAGTGAGTCCTTCCTTTTTTTCAGTTGTTTTGGAATAATAAATATTTAAAATTGAGAGAAAATAAGCATAAGAGAGAAAAAATAAGGATGAGAAGAGTCTTCTCATAGTATTATTCTTTCTCTTCCACTATTATTTTAACTATTTATTATACGACTTACTTAGGAGAAAGGGAATATGAAGATATAACATGGCCAATTATTTTTCTCCTCTTACATCACTTGTGACTTAGTGAGTTTATATAGTGACAGCAGTACTATTAGTTAAGATATCCACTTGTTATTTTAATTGTGCAACCATCGAATCAATTACGTAACCATTCCACTATTGAAAAGATGTTTAATTGAATATTGCTTAATCACAACAACACACAATATCGCACTTATAATGAGCTGAATATGTCATCGAGGAAAGGGCGATATATAAAGGAATTCGAATCACCACAGCACTATACATTACATGCGGAATAAATGTTTGTTATGAGTTGAATTTAGCATGTGGCTATAATATAGTACTTCCAAAAACAATTATACACATAGGTGGTGTTCGGTTTGCAATACTAAATAGTAGCAAGATATAATCTAGGATAAGCCATGACTCAATCTTATACTAAAAAAAGATGTTTGGTTGGAATGTCAATTTTAATACTCCTTAAAGCATGTTTGGTTTGAAATATTATATAGTGTCAATATATTGTATATTTACTATGATACCCTTCTAATTCTTCTCCCAATTATTGAGTCTAATATTTTACGTTCTTATATGAATTTGCTCCAAATAAACAAAAATATGTTAAATTCCATTTTCAAATAATGATCTGGCAAGGACGTTATTATTTTTATGTTTAATATTAAAGTATCAAAACTTTAAATATAAATTTCTACAATTCTATCAAATCTGTAATTATTCTTATGCTTCAATAATAAAAGAAGTCTTATTATAACTGTCATTTTTATTAAATTAGACATATTGCATAATATATTAATATATGATAAAAATACACATTTTAATAAAATATTATAAATTTTTTTTGACCATACTGATTTACAAATATTATAGGAAATAGGTCCTATTGACTAAATTAAATAAAAAATTACAAATCAATAACTACATTGCACAAACTATGGACAAAATTAAATAAAAACACCAATTTTAAATAACACAAAATGGAAATTGGAATGGAGGATATCGTCAATAATTCGCTGAATTAGCAAAAGGGTAAATATGAAAAGTTAAGCTATTGTAGAGGCATATTAATTTTGTCAGAGGGGTTAGGCTCAGATGACTTGTCTTGGGACTATCCATCCTCAACTTAATCTTATATTGAGTCCAAGATAGAATATGACCAACCAAACTTAAGATTAAACTAATCTTGAGATTTAGTAGGGGCAACCGAACATGGGCATAATATATTTGATGAAATTAACCCCGAATATACTCATTGACTTAACGAAGTTGGGATCTCAAGGGCCAAGTCTCAAACTTATTTAATTGGGTGGATTTTCAGAAAGCCTTCATATAAAAACCCTAATACATGGCCTGCACCCAGTCACCGGCAATCAGACGTTATCCTCCCAAATATTGCGATAATAAGTGCTGCTCTACAGAATCTTTACTAATATGGAATCCAACTCAGGATCTATGGGAATCCAACATTGCAACCATCAAAGAAAATTTCCTTTATTATGTTTTCACTCGAATTCTTTTCTTTTAAATATACAATATGGCATCAACAACTAATAACATTAAAATCAAGAGTGAACCTGAGCTTTACACTTCATTTCCCCCCTAGTCACTTAACATTCACGTCTCCACAGTCCTAAAATTGCACTTCATTCAAATCTATTCACGTCTCGTTCTATTTTATTAATGCTATTTTTATCTTAATTTTCAATTGTATATATTTAATTTAAAAGTAATTTAAAAGTAATTTTCGACTAATGAAAAAAAGTAATTTAAAAGGTTATAGTTATGATTAAAAAAAGAATTAAAATAAAAAATACACGCACATGAAAGTAGTGCATGGACGGACCTCCCACGCCTTCAGATGTCACGAGCAACTGAGTCAGAGTCCTCCAACGGGTGTGCCCTCCGTGTGTACGCACGTCAGGCGTGTGTGATGGCTCGTGTTGTTGATGATCTTACATCTATATTTTATGCTAGTTGTTTATGGTATGTGATGGGGTACGAACTAAACCCTAATGGCAAGCCCAATAACAGTGACGGCCCATCAGCCCAAAGCCCAAGGAAGAGTATGAGTTCGGCATTACCAAAGAGTTCGGCCTCAGCCTACAGCTCGGTAAAGCCAACCAATCAAGCTCTACTCTCAGATCGGCAACCAAAGCAGTTCGGTCTCAGTATTCGACCGAACAAAGAGTTCGGCCTCAGCCTACAGCTCGGTAAAAGCCAACCAATCAAGCTCTGCTCTCAGGTCGGCATCAAGCTCTGCTCTCAGATCGGCAACCAAAGCAGTTCGGTCTCAGTATTCGACCGAACAAGGAGTTAGTGGACCCATACAGGATTTCCACAACTTCCAACACACCCACTACCACTCGGTGTCAACTCAGGCCACGATCGTAGGCCATGACCTACGCTACATCCACGATCTTAGGCCATGACCTACACGACATCCACGACTTAGGGTGGTGATGCAAGCCACGATCTTAGTTCAAGATATAAATAGAACTTAGATCAGATAGAAAAAGGTTAAGCTCTCTAGAGATACGATATCATATAGCAAGTCTGTGTTGTAAGCTGTAAATCCCAGATCAAGCAATACAATCTTGCCCTCCCTTCTTCCCGTGGACGTAGATTTACTTCAGTAAATCGAACCACGTAAATTCATAGTGTCGTAGTCTTTTTTCTCTACCAGCGTTTACAAACATCAGAAATTCGCGGATCCATCACTGGCGCCGTCTGTGGGAAACGAAGAACAAAATTTGTGATAAAGCGAATTTTTGATCCATTTTTTCCACCCAAAAAATGCATACCAGATCGCAGAGTACCCGTATTCCTGCCCGTGAGAACCAGGAGGAAGCCAATCCATCCCATAGGTCTGGAAAACAGCCTAGGGATAAATCCACCACCAGTTCTCATGGCGAAGGAACAGGCCGCTCCAAAAATCGTCCCACTGAGTCTTCCCAGCAGCCTGATTTGAATGAGGCTGTCAAGCTGTTCTTGGCTGAGAAGCAGGATGAGTTCTTAGCCTTCCTGCAAAAGAGCCAAGAGCCGAAGACGAAAACGGAGGATTCTCCTTCCTCATCCAGACATGAAAGTCACTACCGCAGTAGTGCCGTGTCTTCCAGGAAGAAGAATCCTCAACCCCGACATATTCCTGTTCCTCCTCGGTACCGGAATCACAGGAGAACTCAATCTCCTCCATACCGACGAGATATCGGATTCGCCGTGTACGGAGCACTGAAGACTCCGTTCTCGGACGACATCACCCGAACTCCCCTACCACAGAACTACCGAACTCCGTCGATGACTTACGACGGGCTCGTGGACCCTCACGATTTCTTGGGGCGCTATCAATATAACATGGCGAACCAGGGTCTCAACGAGGTCCACATGTGCAAGCTGTTTCCCGAGCTGCTCATCGGGAACGCGAGAAGGTGGTTCGATAGCCTCCCCCAGGGCAGCATCAGATCTTACCGAGATCTAATGGATGCCTTCCACAGGAGGTTCTTTCAGAAAGCGGAAGCCCGAATCACTTCGGCTCAGCTGCTTTCCATTCGTCAAGGTCGCGACGAAAAAATCAGCGACTTTATGACAAGATTCCACAAGGAATGCTTGCAAGTAGACGATCTCAACGATCTGCTTGTCATCTCGGCATTCCAAAATGGAATCCTGCCCGGAGCTCTCTACAGGAAGCTCGTTGAGTGCGGTCCGCAGACAGCTCAGGAAATGTGGGACATTGCGGACCAGTACTCCCGGGCCGATGAGGCAGACCGTCGCAAACGGTCGTTAGACAGCTCATCGTCCCGAGGAGACAGGAGGAAGCCCGATCATAGCGATCAGGGACATCCTCGCCGGACTCCTTTTGGCGATCAGGGACATCCTCGCCGAACTCCTTTTGAAAGGATTCAAAGGACTCCGGTGCAAGACAGATTGGGACCCCGTCTCAATCCCGAGAAGCCGCCCGCTCAGTTCGTACCGCTGAACAAGCCGAGAGCGGAAATTTTCGAACTGCACTCTGACCTGTTCGAAAAGCCAAAGCGGATGACGAAATCAGCCGCGCGCCGACCCCAGGATAACTACTGCTCCTACCATCAAGACCACGGTCACGATACCGAGGAGTGCAGAAACTTGGCTGCAGGTATCGATGTTCTTGTGAGGGCAGGGACATTGAAAAAATACCAAAGCAAGCAGTCAAAGAAGAATAAGAAGCAGAGAGGTGCGAACTGCGCTCCTCAGGATCCGAAAAGGCAGCCGGATCCCGAAGACGATGACGAGCCGCAATATGATGGAGTAATCCTGACTATTGACGCTCTCCCTGCCGGGAAGACCAAGTCGTCCCTGAAGTCAGAGCGCAGGGGCTCCAATCGAGAGGAGCCAACGCATAAAAGGCTGAAGCAGGACGAAGTGATTACGTTCTCGGATGCTGATCCCGTCCCGGCCATCTCTCCTCACCAAGACGCCATTGTCATCCAAGCCGGAGTGGCAAACAAACTGATCCACAGGGTGTTTGTGGATACAGGAGCGTCAGTCAGCATTCTTTTTAAAGAGTGCTTCGACAAACTAGAAGTGGACCCAGCTCGGCTCAGCCCGGCTCCGCTTCCCCTGAAGAGCTTCGCCCAGGAGGACACCCGCCCTGAAGGTATTATCAGCCTTCCGATCACGGTGGGGAAAGCGCCTACTAGCTCCAGTACGATGATTGAGTTTTTCGTGGTGAAAGCTCGGTCCCCGTACAACGTCATCCTGGGAAGAGACTGGCTCAACACAGTTCGGGCCATTTGCTCCACTTATCACCTCACCATCAAGATCCCTACTAAAGGAGGGATAGCGGTCATCCGAGGTGACCAAAAGAGAGCAAAGGAATGTCTGCAAATTGCGCTTAGAAGTGCCGAGCATTCAGATCGGCACCACCAAGCATAGCAATCACAGCAGCCGGAGTCAGAGGCAATGACCGAAGTCATACCGGAGCCGAATTCGACGACAGTTCAGCTGTACGAAGACGATCCATCCAGAACGGTTAAGATCGGCTTCGCGGGAACGCCTCTACTTCGGGAAAAAACCATCCAGCTCCTCAAGGAGTACAAAGACGTCTTTGCATGGTCTCCGTTGGACATGACCGGAGTGCCCCCCGAGGTAATCACTCATCGTTTAAATATTGATCCTTCGGTCCGGCCGATAAAACAGAAGCAAAGACTCTTTGCGGCAGAACGAAGTCAAGTCATCCATGACGAAGTCCGTCAATTATTGAAGGCGGATGTGTTATTCGAAGTGAAGTATCCTTCGTGGGTGGCCAATCCTGTCATGATCAAGAAAAAGGAAGGAGGATGGCGGATGTGCATAGATTTCACCGATCTAAATAAGCACTGTCCCAAAGATTGCTATCCCCTTCCGAACATAGATAAAAAAGTAGAAGCTCTGATAGGCTTTGAAATTTTTTGTTTTCTTGATCTATACAAAGGATACCATCAGGTTTTAATGGATGAGATTGACGCTTCAAAAACGGCCTTCATTACTGATTTCGGCATTTTCGCTTATAAAAAGATGCCATTCGGTTTAAAGAATGCCGGAGCCACTTATCAAAGGATGGTAGACAAGCTTTTTCGGCACCTGATTGGAAAGGAGGTCGAAGTGTATGTTGACGATATAGTCGTCAAGAGCAAAAGCACCTCGGAGTACGAGCACAACCTCAAGTCCACTCTCAACGTGCTCAAGAAAGCCAACCTCAAACTTAATCCCCAAAAGTGTACCTTTTTGGTAGATTCGGGAAAGTTTCTGGGTTGTTGGGTTTCAAAGGACGGACTCAAGGCAAACCCCTCAAAAGTTCAAGTCGTTCAGAACATGGCAATGCCGAAGTCCATACATGACGTGCAAAGGCTAACCGGATGTCTAGCCGCACTGAATCGATTCCTTTCCCAAGCAGCCGAAAAGCAACTGCCGTTCTTCAAGGTGTTGAAAAAGGCACCAAAGTTCGAGTGGGGAGCCGAGCAGAAAAAGGCCTTTAACGAGCTCAAAAGTTATCTAGCCGAGCTTCCTATTCTCTCTGCTCCAACCGAAGCCGAAGAAATATTCTTATACTTAGCGGCATCGAATCAAACCATCAGCGCGGTGCTTATACGAGAAGAAGGCCTAAAGCAGCTTCCCATCTATTTTACAAGCCGAGCATTAAGAGGTCCAGAAACCAGGTATCAACCTCTGGAAAAGATTGCTCTAGCATTAGTAAATGCAGCAAGGAGACTGCGGCCATACTTCTATGCTCACAAGGTATGCGTCTTAACTGATCTGCCACTTCGGCAAGTGTTGACCAAACCAGAAGCATCAGGCAGAATCGCCAAGTGGGCTATAGAGTTGGGAGAGCACACAATTGAATATCTACCTCGGAAAGCCATCAAGGGACAAGCCTTGGCAGATTTTCTTGCAGAAGCAAAGTTCGATCAAGCAATTCCTGTTATTGCCGAACAGAAGAATTCTGCCAATGCCGAACTAGCACAGCCCTTGGAATCCGAAGTAGAACCGCCGGACTGCTGGAGCGGATTCGTAGATGGAGCTTCAAACAAGATGGGAAGTGGAGCTGGTATTCTACTTGTCGCTCCCGACGGACACGAGGTAACCTACTCACTTCGGTTTCTATTCCCCACTACTAATAATGAAGCCGAGTACGAAGCCCTCCTGGCCGGACTCCAGTTAGCGCAAAGTCTGCTCGTCAAATCTCTCAAAGTCCATTGTGATTCACAAGTCATAGTAAATCACATGTTGGGTACAAGTGAAGCTCGTGACGAGAGAATGAAGAAGTATTTGGACAAAGCGCAAAGCATCAGCCGAAGTTTCTCCTATTTTCGGATAATCCGCATTCCCAGAGCGGAAAATAGCCGAGCAGATACCTTAAGCAAGTTGGCCTCAGATCCGAGCTCAAAGGCGGAAGAATTAATGCATCGAAGCATTGATGAAGCCGAGGTACATTCAGTATCCAGCTCGCCGAACTGGATGACGCCGATCTTGCAGTATCTGGATCAAGGACAATTGCCCGAGGATAAGAGAGAAGCTCGGAAGATCACGTGCCGAGCACTTCGGTACGAACTTCATAAAGGAGTCCTCTTTAGAAAGTCTTACCTCCAGCCGTTATTGCGGTGCGTAGGACCAGAAGAGACGGACTACATCCTCAGAGAAGTTCATGAAGGATCGTGCGGTAGCCACATCGGAGCCAGAGCTTTAGCTAAAAAAGTTCTGAGATGGGGATATTATTGGCCAACCATGGTACAAGAGGCAGTGCAGCTCGTCAAGAAGTGTACGAAGTGCCAAATTCATGCAAATGTCCCAAGGATGCCGCAGACCGATCTATACACTATGCAAAGCCCTTGGCCTTTCATGCAATGGGGCATAGACATAGTGGGACCACTTCCTCAAGCTCCTCGGCAAATGAAATTGCTTATCGTTGCCGTGGACTACTTCACGAAGTGGGTGGAGGCTGAACCATTAGCTACGATAACGAGCTCAAAGGCATTGGACTTCGTCTGGAAGAACATAGTGTGCCGATTTGGCATACCCCACATCCTCATCTCGGATAATGGGACTCAGTTCACCGACAAGACGTTCAAGAATTGGTGCCAAGAGCTGAACATTCAACAGCGGTTCACTTCGGTCTCCCATCCCCAAGCAAACGGACAAACGGAAGTAACGAACCGGATTCTGGTGAAAGGGTTAAAAGCTCGGTTAGAACAAGCCAAAGGACAATGGGTAGAAAATCTCCCTCAAGTCCTATGGTCCTACCGAACTACGCCCAAAACCTCCAACGGTGAAACTCCGTATAGTCTGGTGTACGGCACTGAAGCCGTAATTCCGGTGGAGATCGGCGTACCCAGTCCCCGAACTCTAAATTTCTCCTCAGAAATGAATGACGACGGACTGAGAGCAGAACTAGATCTCGCCGAAGAAAGAAGAGAATTGGCGTGCATAAAAGCAGCCAAGTATAAGGAGCAAGTAGCCCGGTATTATAACCAAAGGGTGAAAAAGCTTCAATTTCAAGTGGGAGATCTCGTCTTGAGAAACAACGAAGTAAGCCGAGCAGAAAAGCTGGGCAAACTCGAGCCCACATGGGAGGGTCCGTATCGGGTGTCAGAAGTCCTCGGCAAAGGGTCTTATAAATTGACTCACATGTCAGGAGAACAAGTACCCCGAACATGGCACGTCTCCAACCTCAAGAAGTTCCACTTGTAAGAGACAAAGTCCGGTCAGTCTGTCTTGTGTCTAGGTCGGTCATAGGGGTACATGTTTTTATTTGTTTGTTTTTTACTTGTACCTTTTACTTGTCGTTTTATAAAAGGTTTAAAGTTTTTTTCTTTCATCTTTTTCATTTTTTCTCTATGTGTTTTGTCTCTATGTGCTTGTCGTCTCTTACAAATGGTACCAAGGTATATCGTTCTTTAAAGACTGATCCCCTTTTTAGATCGATTATTAAAGACTATTGTGAGTCCAAGCTTCTAAGTAGGATATAAGACCACAATTCAGCTTAACAAGCAGTCCGTCTGAAACGAACTGCAATAAGCCAACGATTGTGAGTCTAAGCTTCCAAGGAGGATACAAGACCGCAATTCAGCTTAACAAGCACTTCGTCTGAAACGAACTGCAATAAGCCAACGATTGTGAGTCCAAGCTTCTCAGGAAGATACAAGACCACAATTCGGCTGAAGAAATAAGCACTTCGTCTGAAACGAACTGCAATAAGGGAAAGTCCGATCCATGCGATAAACCTCGCCGAATTAGGACGACCAAGTTCGGTCAAAGAAGTTTACCTCATAAGACCGGGGACGACCATGTCTAGTCAAAGAGGTTTACTGCATAAGACCACTTCGGTTAACTGGGAAAGTCCGATCCACGCGATAAAACTCGCCGAATTAGGACAAGGGAAAGTTCGATCCCGGCAACAAAAATCGCCAAATTAGAACACAAACCAAGTCCGGTCAAAGATGTTTATTTCATCAGACCAAAGACGAGTCCGGTCAAAGATGTTTATTTCATCAGACCAAAGACGAGTCCGGTCAAAGATGTTTATTTCATCAGACCAAAGACGAGTTCGGTCAAAGATGTTTATTTCATCAGACCAAAGACGAGTCCGGTCAAAGATGTTTATTTCATCAGACCAAAGACGAGTCCGGTCAAAGATGTTTATTTCATCAGACCAAAGACGAGTCCGGTCAAAGAAGTTTACTTCATAAGACCAAAGACGAGTACGATGAAATTTTTTCGCTAAGCTGTAAATACAGTGTTAGAAGCGAAAACAAAATTTCATTTTTCAAATCTTGTTCGGCATACAACTCCGCTACCCTACAAAATGGCGTTACGCTATTACAAAGGACTATTCTACTGTCCAGGGTTGCTGAAGTTAAGCCACCTATCTGCAAAATCCTCTGGAAGCCGAGTTCGGTTGTTCCGAGCAGATGAAGAATAAGCAGGTCGACGAGATGCTATCCTCGACCCAACGCCTCTTCCCCGAGCCCGAGAAGTCCTAACACCTCGGCGATGAAGAGTCTCTGCAATAAGCATCTGCTGATCTTGCTCGCTCATAGTCACAACTCCTCGGCGAATTTCAGTCCGTCCCTGTCTTGACGATTCCGGTTGCTCCTGAGCCCGTTCTCGTCTTGACGTTTCCGGCTGTTCCGGAGTTCGTTGTTGACTGGGAGTAGGATTTTGAACAAGGGAACCAGAGGTTTGATCTGGAGTGCGAGCATATGTTGGCACGATATGCCGAAGGAATCTTTCTATGGAGGGGCGCCGAGAAAGAACAATGTTGTACCGAGAAGCCCAGCGCCGCAATGATTTCACAACTTGTTGGCAAGCCGAGCTCTCCAGCGCATTGTTCCTCCGGAGTACATGATATTCCTCCCACAGTTCGTCAACTCGACTCTGAACATCTGATATGGTCACTCCCCCGCGCACACGGATGTAATCCTCGTACGCAGTCCTCTCAGCAATGGTCGTATTCAGCTCGGCCTCCAGATCCTTCTTATCGGACTCTAAGTCCTTATTATCGGCCTCCAGCTTCACTAAACGAGCCAGAAGCTCGTCATTCTTCGTCTGATCGGCTATAGCTCTTTTCTCAGCTTCGTCTAAAGCCGAAGAGTACAGCCGTTTCTAGTGAAGTATCTCCATCTCCTTGAGTACAAAGCAGCTATATTAGTTCGGCAGCTGTACCGAGCAGATAGTAAAATACAACAGGAATAAAGGCGAGTACGAAAAGCTATACGAAGACAAGTGTAGAGAATTTTTCATTCACAAGGAAAATTTTTTACACTAGGAGGGCTTCAAGGCCATTTTACAAGGAAGAAACTAGACTAAGAGAAGGGAGACGAAATCATACTCCACCAGCTTCGTCTCCGGCTCCTTGGTCTGGTTCAGCTTCTTTCTCCTGAGCTACCTCAGCCTCGGCCTCGCATCCTGCCGGCCTCGCCTCCGCCTCCTGATCGGCTTCCTTCTCCGGATGCCCGGCCCGCTCGACTTCGGCCTCCAGCTCCAGCGGCTCGGCCTCACCCTCTCCGTTGTAAGTCGAAGCGGGTGAAACGGGTCCCACGGAGGCAAAGATAGCCTCCAGGTTCTCGTCCCGATCAGCTCGACAACTCCGGACTCGGTCTGCAGAAAGCAGGACCGAGGATGAAGCGAGCTCCTCAAGGAGCGGCAGATTCTGAAGCCGAGCTGCTATCTCTCGGCTGTACAGAGGCAGCACGACGTCGGCCCCCTGCTCGCCCTTATCGGCAATTAGCCTTACCAGACTACCGACAAAGGCCGAGAACTGGCTGCTCAAAAAGAGTTTCTCCGTGTAAACACGGAGAGCCTCCCCTTGGGCAACCACGGCAGCAGCATCCCTCCGTTTCGTCTGCTCCCGCTGGATGACGAGCTGGTTTTTGGCAAACTGAGCTTCATCCTGGGCCGAAATCCTAGCAGCTCTGGCCTTCTCAAAGTTAGCCTCAGCCTGTTCGGCCCGATGACAAGCAGCCGCCAACTTCCTCTGCATCTCAGCATAGTCATTGGACGCTTTGGAGAGTTCGACGGCGACAAGCTTGGAGAGCATATCGTTCCTCTGAAAATGAATAAAGAAAAAAGTCAACAAAGGGGCCACAAAAAATACAAGAAAAAAGCAAGGCCAGAAAATCAAGAAGAGAATTCACCTCGGCGAAGTCCGTGGGCCATAAAAACGGCTCACAGATATGTTCCGAAGGAGGCGCCAAGACCACGTCTTTCTCTGGCGCTCTCGGGGGCTTCTGGGCCTTCCCCTTCCCCTTTGCCGAAGTCGACTCCGGCTTCTTCGGATCCGAAGAGGTTTTTTGCCTTTTCGGAGTCCTCTCGGCATCAGACGCCGAGCTGGTGGTTTTCGGCCTCTCCGGCTCCTTGGACTCCGAAGATTTGCGGCTAGCCTTGTTCAGCATGTACACTGCCAAAAAGCAAGAAAGCAAGGTTAGTTTTCTTCGTTAAAGCAGTAGAGCATAAAGGTAAAGAGAAATCCTCACCCTCGGCCTCTTCGTCCGAAGACGAGATGTCGAACACGACGTCGCCCTTGACGAGCTCAGACTCCGTGTATTGTTTCCTAACTATGGGAATCTTGTTGAGCTCGCCATCGAGCTCGTCCAACGGTTCAGGCCGAGGATGACGGATAACGGACTTCGGCCCTCTCCAGGGAAAACTAGGAGCCGCGGTCCTATCATAATAGAAGAAGCGGTTTTGCCACTTCGGCCACTTCGTTTTACAAAAGGCCCTAAAGGGCTGTACGGGGATCAAGTAAAACCAAGACCCCTTCCTCTTAAATTGAAAGAATTTAAGGATCGCCTTCAAAGACAAATCCCTTCCTAACCTACGGAGTTCGGCAGCGAAGGCCGACAAGTGCCTCCAAGAGTTCGGAATCACCTGGCCTAAAGGAAGCTGAAAAAAATCTAGTAAATCTATAAAGGCAGAAGGGAGGGGGAAACGAAGCCCGCATTCTAAGCAGGCCTCGTACACGGTGGCGTAACCCTCCGGCGGGGAGTCAGCTCTATGATCACCGTCAGGTACCACCGCCCTCCCCCCAGGAAAAAAGTATTTTTCGGGTAGGGATATCACAGTATCCTTACTCAAAATACTATGGAAATACTCTACGGTCTTCTCCCCGGACTCTTTCCGGCTAGAAGACCCCTTGCCCCCTTTCCTACCGCTACCCGACTCCGAAGAAGAAATAGAAGCCATTTTTCTTACTTTTTGAAGGTGAAGAAAGTCTGAAGAAGCTCTTGAAAGCGGAAGAAAATTTCTCGAGAAAGAGAGAGTATAGAAGACGCAACAGCAAAAGTGTTCAAATGAGGAAGAAAGAGCATATTTATCAGATTCGGGAAAGATTTCGAAATCGTTGCGCCGTTTCGAATCCCACCTTTTCAGGATTCAACGGCCGGATTTTACTGTCGCATTTAATGCAGGCACGCGCAAGGCACGTCCCCTGACGTCAGCCTCCCCCTTACCATTATCCAGAATGCCGAAGTGACTCACCTCGCCGAAGTGATTCACTTCGCTTTTCGGGGGGGGTAGTGATGGGGTACGAACTAAACCCTAATGGCAAGCCCAATAACAGTGACGGCCCATCAGCCCAAAGCCCAAGGAAGAGTATGAGTTCGGCATTACCAAAGAGTTCGGCCTCAGCCTACAGCTCGGTAAAGCCAACCAATCAAGCTCTACTCTCAGATCGGCAACCAAAGCAGTTCGGTCTCAGTATTCGACCGAACAAAGAGTTCGGCCTCAGCCTACAGCTCGGTAAAAGCCAACCAATCAAGCTCTGCTCTCAGGTCGGCATCAAGCTCTGCTCTCAGATCGGCAACCAAAGCAGTTCGGTCTCAGTATTCGACCGAACAAGGAGTTAGTGGACCCATACAGGATTTCCACAACTTCCAACACACCCACTACCACTCGGTGTCAACTCAGGCCACGATCGTAGGCCATGACCTACGCTACATCCACGATCTTAGGCCATGACCTACACGACATCCACGACTTAGGGTGGTGATGCAAGCCACGATCTTAGTTCAAGATATAAATAGAACTTAGATCAGATAGAAAAAGGTTAAGCTCTCTAGAGATACGATATCATATAGCAAGTCTGTGTTGTAAGCTGTAAATCCCAGATCAAGCAATACAATCTTGCCCTCCCTTCTTCCCGTGGACGTAGATTTACTTCAGTAAATCGAACCACGTAAATTCATAGTGTCGTAGTCTTTTTTCTCTACCAGCGTTTACAAACATCAGAAATTCGCGGATCCATCAGTATGTGTTCATGCATGTATAGTATTTCATTCCTGCATTAGAGCATCCACATCCGTGCTCTTGCCAACGAGCACCGATGTGGGCCCGGACCCACCTTTACTCACTGCTCTTCCGCAAGGACATGCTCAAAGGTCCCATCATTCTATTATTCAATTTAAATAAAAACATTTCCACAATATTAAAATGCATTAAAAATAACCGGAATAATATTACAAATTACAAACAAATTAAAAATTACATAATTAAAATCCTAAAAATTAAAATTTTCTTCATTAAAGTCTTAAAGATTAAAAATTACATAATTTAAATCCTAAAAATTAAAAATTACATAATTAAATTCATAAAATTAAAAAAACCCACTACTCGTGGCCGAATTTCGCCCAAATGGATGATGAATGTGTGTATTTATAGATGATTTTGGGATTAATTTTTTTAAAAAAATTTCAAAAAATGGTAATAAAATTTGTATATTTTTGGGAATCCAAAAATATATATATTTTTTTAATTTTTGGTATTATTTTTGAATTTTAAAAAAAAAATAAAATGCCAACGGCTAATAGAAACGCGCCATGTCGCCCTGCTCGCTGGCACGGACGTGCTCTTAGCTAAGAGCAGCGCCGTGCCAGCGGCAAGAGCGCAGCGGCGGACAGCGGTGTCGTGCCGCTGTTACGGATGGACTGACGGACAACGGTGTGCTCTCCGATGCGGATGCTATTATGCTTTAATTTAAAAGAAACTTTTATAATCCAAGAAAAATATCTTTCTAACATATTTTATAAAGAAAGATCAATAATGGAGTGGTTGACATGCAAGATAGAAGAGTTTAGCAAGTTAACTTCTTTTATTATAAAATTGAGTAAAAGCAGTGGACATGCCTTTTTAAATATGATTGGTGGAAATTGATACATGCATTGCCTAAGCATATGATGCAATATGAATGCCTAAAAGTGAAAAGAAAAGAGCTACCCCTACATCATCCTTTCATATTCTCATATTCTTATGATACAAGACTCATTACATTTACACGTATTTTTCATTTTCTTTCTTCTTTATTTTTAAACAGTAGGACAAAAAGTGAAAAAGAGCTAGAATACTTGTTAATATTCGAAGGGCTTTTTAAAGGGAAAATGGCACTGTAATTTCACTTCTTAGCCCTATCAAAAGGTCCAAATATAGATATTTGGGCCGACGAGAAATGTATTCATGGCCCAATCTAAACTAATAATAATATTGGGCCTCAAAATCATTGTCGGATATGGAGAACAAGTGAAAACATATTTGACTTTGAATAGTAATCAAATTTGACTATATAATTGTGAAAGAAGAAAAAGTCAGAGAAAGAGGAGAGATTGCCAGGTCAGGTCAGACTATAAACGCAACTAATCCAAACGCGTTTGCGTTCCTTTGTCTATGCTATAAATCATCTCTCATAACTCACCTTGTAATTGTAAATTTGAAATCAATCACAACTTGAACTTGCTACTTGTATTTGTTGTGGTGTGCAGTTTGATTGAAGATGTGTCCGATGCGATTCATTTTGGTGTTCCTCTCGGCGATCGTGGTGGCTTTCCTGGCATGGAAGGCCAATGAATCTCAGCAGGGCCGCCGCCGCCCTTCCGAATTTCGGATGATGGAAGCCTTGTCGCTCTTCACGGACATGGCCACTGGCCGATACTTGTGGAGAAAGATCAACCAACTCACCTAGTATAGTATAGTATAGTTACCCATGCAATGCAACCTCCCCCTTTTCTTTTATTCTTCTACTTGTACATCATTAATCTTTTCATTACCAATTTGTGTCTGCTCTACCTTAGTAATTCTGTATCTATGCTATTCTGTATTCTGATTACTTCACAATCTTAGTACAAAAAACTATTTGTATGATTACAATTTACAGAGCCAGTTATTTATCTGGAAAATATGATAATCCTCATAAATTATGTATTTTAAAAAAAAATAACTTTTTAAGTACATGTTCATGATTCAACATTAAGGTACTCCCTCCGTCCGCCATTAGAAGTCTCGTTTACCATTTTAGTCTGTCCCTCATTAGAAGTCCTTGTTTATCATTTTAGTCTGTTAACCATTAGGAGTCCCGGTTCACTTTACTATAAATGATAGATAGACTCTACTTTCCACTAACTCATTGCACTCATATTATATTACTCCCTAGTCCCTTAAAATTTGTTACCTATTTTCATTTCTATCCGTCCCTAAAAATTTGTCACATTTCAATTTTACCATTTTTTGTAGTGGACCCTATATTCCACTAATTCATTCACACTCACATTTTATTATAAAACTAATATATAAAAGTAGGAACTATATGCCACCAACTTTTTCAACCCACTTTATATTACATTTCTCAAAATTCGCGTCGGGTCAAATGGTGACGAATTATTAAGGACGGAGGGAGTATAAAACTAATAGAGTATATAAAATGGACCACTCATTTTTGTCATCCACTTTCCTTTACATTTATTAAAATCTGTGTCGAACTCAAATGAGACTCCTAATGACGGACGAATGAAATATTTCATATTAAAAATCACCTCATAAACATTAATTAATTAAAAATAATAATACTTCCTATATACTATTAACCCTTCTCTGTAACAATTTAGTAAGTAAAGAATAACTTTTTAATTAAATTCATATATTTCCAAATCAAGGTCAAAATCGCACGTGAATTTGTCATACAATTTTCATTCATAAATTTTAAAATAAAGATTATTCTTCCATATCAAAATCCTGACCAAAAGCATAGTTGTGTACTACTCCTACTACTTTTTGTAGGGTAAATTGTTTGACCGTGTGCCGCCGTCTGCTTCATAAAAATAATGAATAAACAAATGCACAAATTAAGTGGATTAGTTAGATTAGAAATTAATGTCATAGGTAGAGAGACTTGAATCAGACGCTTCACCATAGATTTGCCTTCCCCATCGACAAAAAAGAAAAAGGAAAAACATAATCATCCACTAAAAAATCGGATCGAAATGGTGTTCAACAGCCCAGCAATCGTAGCGGTGGCCCAGCTGTCGGCGAATGCGTGCCAATACATAGCGTGCAATCCGGAGCGCCTCAGCGCCGATCAAGTGCTCAACCTCCTCTTCTGCTTCCCCTTTCGCCACCTCCGCCGCCTCGCCTTCTGCATCTGGACCTTCTTCTGCTTCCCCCTTCCCAGCAACCCCTATCTATCCTCTTCTTCCTCCTCTTCTTCTTCCCAATCCGATCTTGACCCCGATCTACACTCCGATTGATTTCTCATGATCTGAATAAAAGAAAAAGGTTCTGTTGTATTTACTAGATCTATATAGGAGACTATGTAAAGTTATAAATGTTGTCTTCAAAATATATCATTTGCGTTGATGGATGGATGGATGTTGCGGTTGCTAATATTTGAAATTTGACAATAAAGATTGTATTTTGGTCACTCTGTTGTGGTAACTGTATAAATTTGATGTTGGAGATGTGGCTTCTGGCAATAACAATGATAATGATATGAGGAAGTTGTTCCTTCTGCATCTTTGATCATGGTTAGTTAATACGCACTGTTGTTTATTAGAACCACTGAATTCACATTCTGTAATCAATCAAATTATAATATTTATACCGTTTGTCACGGCAAGCTGTTTTTTAATAGAAAAAAGGAACTCTCTTGTGAACATCTAGAGTCTTCATCAGCAACCATGTGGAGTGTATTTCCTTTTTTTTAAGCTCCATGAATCCCATACCTAGATAATGGAGCATGTGTGTATTGGGCCATTTTGTGATGTCGGATGTAAATGATCAATCCCCACTTTCGAAGTATTTCTATGATTGTTTCAAATACATACTAACTGGAAAAGTTGTCGAGAAAAATAGGCTTGTTTTTATCAGTATCGCTATGATTACCAATCAATCAATAGCTGACTGAGCAGGACAGCCGAAGCCATGCTTTTCCAACACATCATCAATGCCATTTAATTAATTTAACTAAGTCAATATATGGGAAGAAGAGTGTTCTAGATTAATCACTCACCCACCCTCTTCTCCTCTACCTTCTTCCCTCATCAATCTCTTTGGCATCATCGCCATGGCCAACCAATCCCAGGTAACACTCCCATCTTTTCTTGTTTATTTCTTACATCTCTTTCTTTCCATGATCCTCGTTATGAATTATGGGGTTGATCACTCATAGTTTGCATCCCCTTTTACTAATTCTGCACAGGTTTCGCATCATAACGAAGAAGCCAATCTTTCTCAACTCTTCCATGATCATCAGGTACGTGCTTAGGCTATAACAGCATTGCTAGTACTTGGCTGATGTTGTTGATCTTTTTCTCAACATTAAAAATCGATCTTTTACTTATTTTTCCTCAGTTAAAGGCGACTAGGCTTCCCCCTATCGAGGAGGTTAGGACACTCCTTCATCATAGTGTCCGGGGATTTCTCTCCTCCTTGTCTCGGGTACTAATATAAAATTGATCATATTTACTGTTGCTCTCTGCTTTCAAGGGTGTTATTCCAATACCTCTTCAGTTATGCGTGTCTGAGTTTGTGTTATTGATTGACATTATCTTATGCAGGAGCACCATGGTTATCCATTCGGGTCCATGGTTGACTTTGCTTGTGATGCTTACGGATCTCCCATAGTTGCTGTTAGTAACTTAGCAGATCATACAAAGGTAGCACCATTCTCTGTTTTTTGCAGTTTGAGAGTCACTTAAAAACTTCTACTTGGAGGAATTCAAACTTTTATTATTGGTTCAGAACCTTGTAGCCAATCCAAAATGCTCATTACTTGTGGCAAAAGATCCGGATGACAGGTCTGACCTTATTGTTACTATTCAGGGAGATGCTGTCCCGGTAAGATTCACTCCTTTCTATAATTTTCTTTATTTGGCTGAATACATCAAACTATAGCTAGGCAGTTACTCTCTTAAGACAGTTTGGGTTGACACGCTCCATATAAATTGACATAGGCTGATCACAGCAATATGGAAGCTATTCGGACTGCATACATGACTAAGCATCCAGATGCATTCTGGGTAACTTTTAGCTCGGTTATCTCTTGTTTTCTCTTCCCCTATGTGACGGATATATATTGTCGTACTGAGATAACTAACTATTGTGAAGGTGGACTTTAGCGACTTCCAGTTCTTGCGCATTGAACCTAAAGTTGTACAATATGTCGCAGGTGTCGCAACAGTTTCACAAGCATCTGGAGGTGTGTATTCCTTTACGACGTAATGTTTGTGATGGAAAGTCCATTCAGTCTCTTCATTTTGAGATGATTGCAAAATGATTTTTTTTTATATCCTTTGTCTATTCCCATGATTTCAGAACTCAGCAATGCGGAGTTTAGAACTGCAAAAGTGGATCCTATATATCAATTTTCTAAGCCTATAACAGTATGGCCTACTGCATATCAGTTATTCGCTATTTATAGATAGATATATACTTTTCTTGGTGGTGATCACCTCTAAACTATGTTAATCTTGTTTTGTTCCAGTCTCACATGAATAAGGATCATGCAGATGACACAAAGCTGATTGTGCAGCACTCTACGTCCATTCCGGTATTTTGTTGTTCATTTTATATTTGAGTATCATGCTCCATTCTGACATGAGAAATGTTGGCTGTTCTAACGTGTTCACAGAATAGACATAGATTGTTTTTGTAAGTAGTGAGAACAAAAATGAAAATGCAAGCTTGCTTTTAACTCACATGTGAAAAATGTTCCAGTAGTTGCAAGCAAGAAAGAGAAATAAAATATGCTTTTGTAATTCCTTTTTACTTCATAGCTTATATAGATTATCCGTGAGCATGTTGTAGTCTCCATGTTTGTTATTCTCTGATAATTTGCATAAATACTTATTCAATCAAAGGGAGTTGCCGTCTCTTTTACAATAACCTGACAATCAAACTTGCATTCAAGAATTCTGAAATTACTTTTTTTTCAGGTGGAATTTGCAACCATGTTGGACGTAGACAGTCTTGGTTTCACTGTGAAGGTTGAATCAACATCTGAATTCTCATGTTTCTTGTATCTTTCACTTCCATGAAGTTTGGCTTGTCTACTTTATATGTCTTCAGTTTCATGCTAGTGTTTTCAAGGTGTTTGGCTTTGTAATATAACTTAGTATAATATCTTTTGCTCTGCCCATTTTCTCTTTAGGCTGGCTATGAAGGCAAAACATTCAAGCTTCGAATCCCTTTTACTAGGCGTGCAACAGAGAGAAAGTGAGTAATTCTGCTGTTATTTGCTTGCATTGGTCTAAATAAGCTAGAGAATTATCTCATGAATTCATCCATATATAGGATTTTCAGTTAGACCTTGAGGCAGTGAAAGTAGGTTTTGGTGTTATATATGCTTCCACAGTTTTTAAGAGAGATGGGGTGTGGCTTAGTGCATCTTCTACAAAAGAATTTTGGCAGGTGTTATTGTTCACCACTCTGATTCTTTGTAATGACATTTTGTAGGGACGTGAAGACTCTTATTATAGAAATGCTGCAAGCAGCCAAACAACAGATCAATTGAGGGAAACCTCTTTTAGTAATATCGATATTTCTTCATCTGGTTGAGGTTGTGACCCTCTTCCTCTGTTATCCCTATGCCATAGGCGCCTGCTTCCTGGGAACTTTTTTCTTGTCATTCAGATAATTGAAGTTTACCCTTGTAGATGGTTATAATACAAGAGTGATTGCGATTTTGGAGAATCATTATTAGTCCTATTTTGTGAACTTGTTGTAAAGAGTGTTTGCTCTCATTAACTTCATCATTTCTCATCTGGTCAGGGATTTGGTTGACATTTCGGCTTGATCAGATTGTCTTATGTTTTAAACATTAAACTCAGTTAGAGGAGGGAGGCCTAAGCATAACTCATTCAATCTTGATACATTCTCCCAACTTTAAGCCTAATGCTCAATTGCAAGTTTAGTTTGATTCCCAAACTCAACCGGATTTGATGCATCATCACTAAGCGCAGGAATTGGAACTGGACCGAGTGGATTGGTGGTGCAGTCAGGTCCTGCATCATTGGCGGAGAGGGCGGGAGGCGAGCTTGGGATTGGCACAGCGGTGCTCCTGCGGTGTGGTGGAGTGGGTTGAGATCAATATTAGTCTCGAATTAATCAGTATTTAGCTCGACGAGCAAAATATTTATGAGTAGCTAACTAGGAAAGATGGGAAATTATTTTGTGGAATTATTTACAGTGAAACATACTGCAAAATAAATTATTTCAAAAAATCTAGTGGTGAAAATGGCAGTTTTGATCCACTTATTCCCACCATAAAAATAGATGTCATTTTATTCTTGAAATGTATTTGGCTTTCGTAGGAGAGCACATGCTTCAGTTTTTCATAGTTAAATTGCGTTTTTCAAATTTAGTAATTCAGAAATTTAATATGCAATTACAAAATTATATTTACTGTAATTTTAGAAATTCCGATTAAATAAGTTTAATGTCACAGCCATTTATTTTTATTTGAAAATTAACAAAAATAGTATGGTATGATTTGGTGTATAAAATAAAACAGGGTATCAATTGTAGTAGTAGATGTGATGTTATGGTATGACTGACATTTGAGTGAAATGGTTTTGAAATATGGAATTCTTAGAGCAATGGTGCTCGATTATTTGGAATGAAATTCTTGTCACTCGCAACCTTTAAACTTGAGATTAAATGTTGTCGCACTTGTTAATCAAGGAAAATACTCCACTGAGTATTGTTGTTGTAGTCCTAATATTGAGCTGAAAAAAATATCTGAAATGAAATGTCGAGTATAGTCTAGAACAAGTTAGAAAATGACCATAGAACATGGGGGTAAAGCAGGCAAAGGAAAAATGTGTGTTAGGCCATCCACAACGCTGTTCCTATACCGTTCCTAAACCGTTCCTTAAACCACTATTTGAGGGCCCCACTGTACTTTTTTACTCCATTCCTTAACTAAGGAACGGAACCTGCAACCCTCGTTCCTTAACCGTTCCTTAACCGTTCCTTAAATTACTATTCATTCAATTTCATTTTTTTTTAATTTCAACTCAATTCAATTAAAAAAACAAACACATTTTATTAAAAAACACACAACATTAAAACAAAGTTACAACTTAAACTTGCGGAAGTACGTATCTCCCGGTTATCGCAGAAGTACGTATCTCCCCAAACCGGGTTATCGCAGAAGTAGTCGCGTACTAACCTTGCGGCGGCTTCCTCCCGGTTACGATGGATGTACGTACGGGAGCGACGTTGGGGCGGAGCGGCTTCTTCCGCCTCCCGTCGTCGATCTTCTTCAAGTGATTGTTCCAATATTTGACGCATTTGTTCATAAGGATCCATTAGTTTGATTAAATTTGGGAGAAGGAAAATAGAGTTGATTTGAGATGAAAATTGGGGTGGAAATAGAGAGAAATAGATGTGTGTTTGTGATTGAAATGAGTATGAAATAGGAGTATTTATAGAGTAAATAAATAAATAATAAAAAAAAAAAACAAACGGCTATAAAATTAACGGTCTCATTACCGTTAATAAAAAAAAAATTTATTTTTTTTTTATTAAATTCGAAATTTTTTTAAAAAAAAATGAATTATTGCGTCATCGGGACGAAGCCCACTCGCGGGGCAGCGAGTGGGCTTCACGCGTCGAATGGGAGTCCGCCACGTCGCCTCGGCGCGTGGCGGAACGTTTCGTTCCGCGTTCCGGAGGAACGAAACGCGGCACGGCATGGGAACGGTGGCGGCACGGAATGGCGACGGAACGCACGCTGCAACGCGTGCCGCCGCGAAACCGTTCCTCCGGAACGGCGACGGCACCGCGTTGCGGGTGCTCTTACAGGTGCTCCACTAATGATGCGTTGCGTTGGTGACAGCTGTGTGGCACCAAGACGGGCAGCCCGGGCAGGATATTTTTAAAATTGTAAACAGAGAAAGAGGGCTGGCCCCCACGTTATGTTGCCGTTAGGCCAACGGTCTCCTCTGCCCGCCTCAAATATAACTCACTCCATCTATCCTCACCATTTCACACAGCAGACCAGCCCACCTCTCTCTCACTCAACACCTAGTTTAGCCTCTCTCTCTCTCATAAAGATGATGAAGAAGATGATGTTGGTGGCCGCCGCCGTGGCATTGATGGGTGTGTCGAGCGTGGCAGCGCAGGAGGCTCCGGCACCGAGCCCTGCATCCGACGCCGCAGCTTTCTTGCCAGCTGCCTTGGCTTCCGTAGGCGCTCTCGCACTCCAACTGTTTATCTAAATGCCCATTCTATTCTCCATTCATGGATTCATTGGGTTTATATTATTTTGTATAGAGTTGTTTCCGACTCTTTGATTTCTCTACATACAGGAGCCGCTGCTTGAGGCTCTTCTTCTTATAGTTTTTTCTCCATTCTTTCATCTCATCATATTGTACGGAACATCTGTTTCGATTCAATTTATATTAATCTATTGATTTTTATAATCAATTGTCGTCATTTGTGTATGGATTGAAATTACTGCTAAATATGAACATGATTGGCAAACTAAAGATCAGCAGCAAAGCAATTCGCATTGATGCTAAACTTGAATTCCAATTCTGGCATTTAAACTTAATCTGCGTAATAGTTGGTAATCAGATGCAGTCTATAAACTAGAGAAGGATTTTAATTAGTTAATGGAGGAGGATTAAAACAAAAAAACACAAGGTTGCAGCTGGATCACCGGCACATGGGCTCATGGTCCACCCAGCCGACAAAGATTTTCCACCACTCCACAAACAGGTTGAAAATTGCAACAAAAAAAGTTTCATTTTCTTCTATTTTGTCAGCTTTTTAATACATACAAAAACTGATTGTAATTTATTCTAATAAATTTGATAGAAATTTCAAATGATGAAAACAGGTTGAAAATTGCAACAACAAAAGTTTACAAAAGAATAAAGATGTGAAAGTAGTACAATTATCGTCAATTTGAATTATTCTTTCATTCTTACAGAAAAAAGTAACATTATTACTACTACTACGGAGTAGTACATAAAGAGAAGCACGCTTTGAATTATTGTACTACTTTGAGATGAAACTAATAATCATATAAATGTGATCACCTCCTTATAATAGATACTCCTAGATTATACTATAAAATTGATAGGATAGAGTACAGCCTTTCAAAATGTGCAAATAGTACAATTATCGTCAATATGAATTATTCTTTCATTCTTAGAGAAAAAATGTAGCATTATTGTTATATGGAAAGAAGAACGCTTTGAATTATCCAACTTTTGAGATGAAACAAATAATCTTATAAATGTGAATGTGGTCATCACCTTAGACTTAGAGCATCTATAGTGCTGGTTTCAAAATTCAGCCACAAACTCTTTTTTCATATTCCATCTCCAAAATCCACAATGTAATCAGCCCCAACTTCAGCTACAACTTTTTAACATTTAAATAATTGAATTATAATTACATTAATTATTAAATGAGAAATTAATACTAACAGGAAAATGCATTAATTCCAAAGGCGAAAAATACAAATAATAAATACCGAACATTAAAAAAATAAAAAATTGAAATGTACTAAAACTACTACATCAAGCGTTACCAAATTTCATTGATTAGATTTTTTGGAGTTGTCACATCCGACCCCCTACGACCTATGCAAATAGAATACATAAATCCAAAAGTAAATGTTAATAGTAGTATTTGAAAATAAATAAGGGCCCAACATTAAACATAATTTTGCACAGCCCACTTAGAGATAAGGAAATATGAAAACCCTAGATCTGCTGCTATACACTGTTACTCTCCATTTCTCCAAAGCTACAGCTTTCGATTTTCTTTTCCCGTTATATATTTTGTGATTGTTGTGCCTCTTTGAGTTGCCTAATCGTATTGACTCGTCTCAGTTTAGGCCTGTTATGACAGGAGGCTACTGTGCTTTTAGCTACTCATCAGTAGTCTTAAAAAAAAATTCATTTGACATCTTCTATCTGTAAATTAGTCCTAGATGAATTAGGAATCCCTTTTTCTTTTACGTATTTAGGAAAATTTGATGCAATGCCTCTTGAATAATCTATTGGTTGTGCGTGAAATGCGCAAATTAGTTACCATTTAGGTTCAGACGGAGTGCTGGGGACACCACACCTTTTGTCTTGTTCCTACTTATTCTGCTTCACACACGTTACTATTTCATTTCGATGTTGTAAAGTTATTGGTTTGTACTATTATTACCATTTGTTTTCAACTCTTGTGTCAAATGGTGACAAATTCTTTACTGGTGCCGATTGTTTATGAAGAATCGTATCGATTTAGGGTTGTTTTATTCTTTTCTTTGGCCTATGGTTGTATATATAATCATTTTGATTTTTCTGGGCAGATGATGAGTTATTTGTATTTTGTGCTTATCAAACCGTGAAGCTACAAAATCGAGCTTTTTAAAACTGATGCCCTGTCACATTTATATTTCAAGTTTTCAGGTTCAAATTATATCTATTTAGTACTACTACTACTATATGTAAAGTATACGACCAGATTTTTGATTAAATTCTTTTAATGTTAAACAAAATGAACATTTATTTCTGTTTGTAACTCATATTAGAGCGTCTGCAACTTATTAGATCCCTCTTGCCCAGCAGCACATCTGTGAGGGATGCATCGCGTTTGAGAACGACCCCGTTTTTCTCATTCTTCTTTTGAATTTTTCCATTCCTAATTAATACTATCTCACTTCGGTGGGCGGATTCAGGGATAAGAGGTGGTCGACCCCTTACGGGCCGGAAGCTTAATTATGATTGTTCTTTAGATTGGTGGATGCAGTAGCCGAAAATTGCAACAATATTAGAGCATCTCCAATGGCGGACGTCCGGTCGGACATCCGGTCGGACGTCGTGACGGGCGACCCGGACGTCCGCCACTGTGGCGTTTAGGGTCGGATACGGCGTCCCTGCGACGGGTGGGCGGACGTCCGCCACTGTGTCAAGGGTCGGACGTCCCGCTCGGACGTTCCGCTCGGACGTTCGAATTTTTTTTATTTTTTTTAAACCCTATATATACGGCTCGTTGAACTTCATTTCATTTGCACCACTTGTTGTTAACAAGTTTCTCTCTTCTTTTACTACAAATTTCATTTCTACTTTTAATGGAGAACGATAGGAACTCCCCGGCCACGAGCGAGTCGCAGACTCCGGCGTTTCCCATCGACCTGGAGGGAAACGTAAGCGGAAATGCGACAACGGTACCGGGAATGGGACAGATGGGGGCCATGGGTGGGATGATGTCCCCTTATATGTACAATTGGATGGGACAGATGGGTGGTATGGGTGGTATGATGCCCAGGGTAGCCGGGATGGGGGGCATGACCTCAAATATGATGATGCCGGGGATGGGGATGGGGGGCATGATCCCAAATATGATGGGGGGCATGACCCCAAATATGATGATGCCGGGGATGATGCCGGGGATGATGGCGGGGATGATGCATGTGGGAGGGGGTGGCAGGGGTCCTGAACCACTAGCGGACGATGTCTATCGACCGGTTGTGGATATGCAGTCTACTGATACCCCTTCTACTTATGTTCCGGATACTCAGTTCACCGGCATAGACACTTTCTCTTTTGAGGAGTTGGGGATATCTCCAGTCAGGCAGACGCCCGATGATATGAGCGGGGGCAGGGGGAAGGGACGTGGCAAGGGCAAGGGGAAAGCCCCAGGGTCTTCCTCACGCACGGTGGCAGAGGAGGAGGATGAGGAGACGGGAAAGAGGACGATCTGGAGCCAGTGGGAAAACGTCGCGCTTGCGAAGGCTTGGATTGCAATTGTCGAGGATCCCTATGTCGGTGCCAACCAGCATATTGACAGACTGTGGCATCGGATCGCTGAAGCCTACCACACACACAAACCGGCTGGGGCGAAGCGTCGCTTTCCCGAACAGTGCCGGAAACAGTGGGAGCGGTTGAGGCCTAAGCTTAGTCGATTTGCTGGCCTCTACCAAAACAACCTCCGCCAGGCAAGCAGCGGTATGTCCGAGGAGGATGTCCGGAACCGTGCCTTTGCTCAGTACCCTGACAAAGCCTTGAAATTCAACAATTCGACCAGTGGGAGGCCTTTCTCGTGGTGAAGGATTCCCCAAAGTTTTGTGGGGGAGTCGAATCGGGCTGGGCGAAGCGGACGAAGATCAACGCTTCCGGTGAATACAGCAGCAGTGCTGGTTCGCACGAGCTCCCGGAAGCCGACGAAGTGTCCCCGCTACCGCAATCAGACTCTCGCCGTCGTCGTCGCCCGGTTGGACAAAAGGCTGCGCAGCGGAGGGCTAGGGGAACCAGCGGCGGTAGCGGGTCGTTCGAGGTCGAATCGGAGGCCCCTGCTCCCCAAGAAGATATCGACCGCCTCGCCCGCGCGCAGTTAACGACAAGCTTGATCCGAACCATGCATAGGTGGCATAGCACGACCGATCTGCTGTACAAGAGGATGCTGAAGGATGTCATCGATGGATGTCGGCGCGATTTGGGGATGCCCCCCATTGGAGATGATGGCGCCGAGATTAGCGGAGGGGACGATGGGGGTGGCACGGGCGACGGTGACGGCACGGGCGACGAGGACAGCGCGGAGTGAGCCGGGGATGTTGGATTATGTATTTTTCTTTTTTTTGAATGACTGTGTATTTTGCTTTTTTCTAACTATGTGTTTTTTATGTTTTATGAATATGTATTTTTGCCCGTATTTTGCTTTCCCGTATTCCGTGTCAAAATTATATTTCCGTTTTTACGTAATTAAATTATTGTGATTTTTTTATTGCGGGATGTCCTAGTGGGAAGGGCGGACATAGGAGGGGATGTTCTAGTGACGTGGCAGTGGGATGGGAAGTCCTAGTGACATGTGAGAAGGTGTTTTTGGGATGTCCTAGTGGGATGTCCGCCCATTGGAGATGCTCTTATGATGAGAAATGAGTGATGGGATAGATTTAATTAAATGATATAGAAACTAAGTATATGTATATATATTTAATATTATTAATTATGAATAAATTTTGAAATAAGTTAAATAATGAAGTATGTAACATGAAAATTTTGTGTATAATAGTTGTAGAAAAATAGAAAATACATCAAAAAAAATACTAGCAAAAAAAAATGCTTCATTAATTGATTAATGAAGTACATAAAACATGAATTTTGATGTAAGAAATATAAAAAAACATAAAACATGATTTTTTTTGTGTAATTGATGTAAGAAATATAAAAAACATCATAAAAATAGTAAAAATACAATTAAAAATGAGCTTGATGAGACTCGAACACGGACCTAAAAGTTGCAAGTCCAAGAAACTTACCAACTGTCCTATTAATAAAATATATACTAATAACTGAAATTGTTGGGGGTTTCATGGGTCTCCCAAACTCTCATGTAGGTCCGCCACTGCTTTAGACTATGTATAGCATCCAACTAACTCAATCCTCCACTTTATTAATATTTAATTAATTTTTATTTTCTCCGTATCATCTTCCATATTATCAATATTCATCTAATCTAATCATACTTTTTTCTTTAACGATTTATAAATGGTCATCCAACTAAACTATTATATACTTATATTTATATTAATTAATAATATTATTACATAAAATATTTATTACAACATAATAAATTTATAAAATAATATAATAAATGACAAATTAAAAATTATTGAAACATACAAATTAAAACATAAATTACAATTGAAATACAAAATTGAATATACATAATGGGTACTTAAAATGAAAACTAGACATTTAGCAGATCTTTGTGAGCTTCTTTATTAAGAAGTTGAGCTTCTTTATTAAGAAGCTAGACTTGCAATCCTATTCGTAGAGTATATGAAATCATTATTCTCGTTTCTATCTTTATTTTCACGACTGTTGTATCCAAGTCGATTTAGAATGAATTCTGCTGGATAACAATAGTTCAAATACATGCTTCTTTCGTCTTCCACTATCATATTGTGCTAGGAATTATTATTTTCCCAAATAAGACATGGATATTTGATAAAAGCAAAACGAGCTTGCAAAACACTAAAAGCTCGCTCAATATTTTCTCGCACGGACACTTGATGAGCAAACAACTTCTGCTGCATGATTTGTGGACCTGGAATACATTTGACAAATCCCGACCATTGAGATAAAACCTCATATTTTTTTCGTGGCCATTTACTATGAATTGACCTTTGGTGCTCAATCTTCCAAAATATCATAAAAAATATGAGATTGATGAAGAACATTAATATCATTTCTTGAACGTGGAGTCCCAAAAAAAAATCATGTCAAATCCACAGATCTCAAGATGCTACCTTCCAAGATGATTGTCAGATCCCTGCTTCTTTTGAAATATTGTCCACCCATGAAGTGGTACAATATTTCCATTCCCTGTGAGCTTTCGCGAGTACTTGTCATTGAAGTTAGAAATTGCATCTTCAATGAACTTGATGAGAGATTTGCAAATAAGTTGTGCGCTCATTCTCAAATATTCGTTGTGCAAGTCTCATAGGCCAACACCCTTATCGTTGTTGTATATTTCTGAATTTTGGGAAGGATAGAAATTTTGGAAATCGGAAAATATATTATTCTCACCATCCTCCATATTTAGCAACAAAGGAAACAAAAAAATATGAGAATTTTTTTATGCAATACTATAACAAATGTGATCTCTATCTCTTTATATCGGGTATCGGGTATGAGCTCTTTATATCGGGTATCGGTATCTCATACCCGAGATCCATTTTGCCAACCCTACTCTAAACTACAGTATTATCAATATAAATGAAATGCATAAAATTCACGCTAATCACGGTTTTGGACAAAATATTCTCAATCTTTTTCCTATACTCCATTATTTTATCTTATTAAAAAAAGTGTCTCACTTATGAACACCATTTTGCAGACACACCAAATTTAAGAATTTTATCTATGCTCTACTTCACACACAAACACACCCTCGCACGTATATATATACAAGCATACTTAGAAAGAGCGAGAGAAGGAGGGGAGAGCTTACTCGCATGATTATGTGAATTAGAAAGTAAAGTAGAATGAAAAATCGAGCAGAAAATTTTGTTGCATATGAATCTATACGTTTTTGCATAGAGAAGCTATAGAAAGAAGATGAGAAGATGATTTTAGGGTAAACGTTTTTGCAAAATAAATAGGGAATCAATTAACTCAGGGTAATTGAATAATCAAACTAAATTATGATAGTAAAAAAATATCATATACATTATTGTTATATTTCGATTAATTTTAGAAGCAATAAGGAAAAAATATGGGCCTATTCCATTTTTAAATCTGGTGGTATGGTTTCAGCCCAGCTAAATGGGTCAACAAATAAGCCCAATTACCAGATATTAAAGCATACAGATTAAGTTACGACAGATACGCACCTTTCTTGTTTCCTCATTCAACGACTGTAGATAAGAGTATTTCCGACTTAGCTTTTTCCGAGAGGGAGGGTTAGGGATTGCAAATGGAATCGGTATCGGTGAAAAACGAAAACGACGCCAACAATAACAACCAGGCATCCTCCGACGAAGATAGAGAACGCCTAGTCCTCGATCTCAAGGCCGGTCTGCATCCCCTCAGAGTTCGTTTCCCCCCTTTTTTCTCAGTTTTACTTCAACTTTATTTTCTTACTGCAACATTCCGCGTTTCCTGTTATGCTATTCAAGCACTAATCTTTCTCGTGGCCAGCGCTTGTTGCTAATCGATAAATTCACCATTGTATTGAAAGATGTTCTTTACCCTCTTACTTTATTTTCACTTATTTCATTTTAGTTTTTGGTCTATTGTGTTCGTGGACCATTTCCCCTAAATCAATCGGGGATGCCTTGCACAATCAATTACTAATGTTATTTCGATTTGATTAACTGAGCCAATACTTTATCTTGATTTGCACCCTTTGGGGTGACAATGCTATAAGATCCAATCAACAAAACATGATTGATTCGGTTACTTATACATTTTGACCTATAATCATGTTTGAAAGTTTCCAGTTTGAAAATCATGACATAGGTAGTGAGCCAGTGGTACAGTGATTAAATCTTATATCTACATAGTCATGTCTCATTTCATTCGATTCTAAATGAGGCTGGATTAGATTAGTGTCTTCTTCACTATTACTATGTAATTCTCCAATTTTAAAACCCTTTCATCTTCCTATAGTGTGATTTTAGTTTGCAATCTTCTTCTAAGCTGTATGGAATGAAGGATTCCGAATAAATAGTAAATACAATTAAAATTAGATGGGTTTAAAAATCCATTTCAATAATTTAAGAATTGGTTTCAATGAGAATGATGGATTTTAAATTATAATCAGTTTAGATTACCACCAGTGGATTATTAGTATAGACCATTCCAGAATCTGTTCGATCGAAGAATGGTTATATGTTTTTCATTGACAGTACATTATTCCTTGAGACCGGAGCTAGCTAAATGGATGTTGTGCAATGAATAAACTATTGCTAATGTATTGCTACAAATCCACTTTCCTGGTTCTGATATATGCAAGATATATCATCTTCAGAACAAATTTGTATTTTGGTACACTCGTCGAACTCCTGGAGTCAGAACTCAAACATCATACGAGGATAATATTAAGAAGATAGCGGATTTCAGTACGGTAAGTTCTTCTTTTGTGCATGAATGATTTTTGGAGGCAGTTAAGCTTTGAGCTTCACCTCAACTAAAGTTCGTATTCTCAAATCCATCATGACTGGTTCAGGTTGAAGCCTTTTGGGTATGCTACTGTCACCTATCCCGCCCTTCAACTTTGCCAAGCCCAACGGATTTGCATCTATTCAAGGACGGTATCCGTCCGCTATGGGAGGTACATAGGGTTGTTCCAGTAGCTTTTTAATTTTTGCTTCTTTTATTTTCATGGATTGTAATCTCTCAAATTTATATTCTTTTATCAGGATTTTGCTAACCGCAATGGTGGGAAATGGATTATCCGACTTAAAAAGGCTGTGTCAGGCCGTTTCTGGGAGGACCTGGTATGGAAACTAACTTCCCTATAAAAATGATCCTCTTTTTCCTGCTGGAGTAAATATCTTAATCTTAACTTCCACCTATAGCAGTCCACACACCCAAGGTGTAATTTAAAACAACTTTCAGAGCTGTCATTTGAGGAACCTTTCTGGTGTCCCTGTCTATGTTCAGTTGGCTTTGATAATATAGTACTTTCTGATCAGATATCATCTATCGGAGCTAAGTAGTATATTAGTCTGGTCTTGCGGTTACTTGGTGGATTGTTTTTTTTATGTGTGTGTGTGTTGGTGCATGTATCTTATTTAATTATGTAAGCTACTTATAATATTCATGATTTTTAATCTTAAACGCTACCTACTAATTGTTGCATAGCTATTGACCTCCAGGTTCTAGCGTTGGTAGGAGATCAACTTGATTATGGCGATAATATTTGTGGTGCAGTACTGAGTATCCGTTTTAATGAGGATATATTGAGCGTTTGGAACCGCAATGCATCTGACCATCAGGTTGGGTGCTTTTCTTGTAATACAAACGTATTCACATAATCCTTATCTTTCCTTGTATGATGAACATGTTTTCTTTTTTGGTACAACCAGGCTGTGATGGCTCTGAGGGACTCGATCAAGCGGCATCTAAAGCTTCCCCACAGCTACGTGATGGAATACAAGCCCCACGATGCTTCACTACGTGACAACTCCTCATATCGGAACACAAGGTTGAGAGGATAGGAATTGCCCCACTCATACTGGAAGAATGCTTCTGCTTGAGAATCTGGCTCTCCTAAAAACTAAGAGAGAGGTGATAGGGTTTCAATGTTGATGTTCAACTAATCCACATGATTTGGATTTTCATGTATAAGTCAAATACTTATTTTGTTTTTAACATACACTTCCTTAACGTCCCATTGAGAGAACGTTCCCAACAACCTAGATCCATTGTCTGATTATTTATTGGCTTCTTCAATGATGGTAATGCTGCAAAATCGAATTACAATGTATTACATGGAATTGGTGTAAACTCCATATATTTATATATTAGGCGGAGCAGATATAGTTCCAGCTCTCTGCCTTTTATCAGTAGAGCACAAAAGAAGTTACAGAGTATCTCTGAAATTGCAATCGGCATCACAGATTGAATAATGTGGTTTGTTGATAGAGAAAAATAAGTTAAGACTTGAGGAAATAATGAGGTTAAGAAGGGAGATTTAGATTAGATAGAGGAGGAAGATCCCAGAAAGCATCGGTTGGATCGTAGACAGTCTCCATATAGTCGTGAATACCATTTATAGCATAAAGCGAAGCTGAAATCTGCCTCTCAACTTTGATGCGCTCGAATTCGAACAGCTCCGAATTCTCATCGGGCAGCTCTAACATCATCATCATCTCCTGAGCCTGAGGCAACAGAAAACCTCCTCCAAAACTCCATCCCCCCGCTGCATCATCATCGACTAATTGAACCAAATCAGGCTTATAGACATCATCGTCAAACAAGGGACTGGTGCTCGTCGATGATTCCACGGCTTGACTAGACGCTGGCTGAGGCTGCTGGTGCTTCTTTTTTGGTTTTGGATTTGCATTTGCGCTATTGATTTTGTTGTTGTTGAGAAGCATGCTGATGCGGGAGGCGAGAGGGGAGTTTGAGGAAACCTGAGTGACGAAATTGGTGCGAGTGTTGGAGCCACGGAGGAGGCAGGCGGCCTCGTCGTAGGCACGAGCAGCTTCTTCAGCGCTCTCGAAGGTTCCCAGCCACATTCTTATCTTCTGCGTTGTGTCTTTGATCTCTGCCACCCATCTCCCCGAAGGCCTCTGCCTAACTCCGATGAATTTGTTGCGGCTGCCTGCTTTCATTTTGGTGGTTTTGGTTGGGGGGAGCTTCACTTTCTCCTGCTGTTGGAACTTAATTTCCATTGGAATTGACAAGGTTAAGGACTTAGTTTATGCCACCACATGTTTGTGTAGCACCTATTTATAGCTATTTTAATTAGTAGATGAAGGCGACATACGTTTTACTTGTACAGCAACAACGTTAGGAGAGGAATGGTAATATAAAAGATGTTGTGTGGGGTCAACAAAGAAGAATTGTTTTTACAATTTCTTAGAGGGGTAGTTGGTTATTTGTTGTTTGGCTGGGTATGTTTGTCTTCTAGTCCCGATGCACCAGAGCTTGCCACTTGGAGCAAAACTAGACGACTAATTACTATTCATACTTACAAACCAACAACAAAAATTACACTAATAATTTATTAGTACTATGCTACTGCTGCATGCTCAATTAGTTTGATTTGAGTATGAAAAGCAGATGCTCTTTTTTGGTGACCATAGTAACAAAAAGGGATCTTCTGCCTTTACTACATCAACTATTTATAGAACACATCTTTATACCAAAAATACAATCAATTTATATAAGTATAGATCTTTTCTTTTCTTAATTACACATTAATTGTGGAAGATATGTTCTTGATTCTCATATTGATTTTCGTTGTAATAAATATATAGTGGGTTTAATGGGAAATGAGCATCTAGAGGAATGAGGATGCTAATTCAGGTTAGTTGTCCCTTTCTATCTCAAAAAGAGCTCATTTGGCAGTATTCGACTACTTTTGACTTGTGAAACATAGTAATATACTCCCATTATTGGGTTGGAAGAATATTTTACAAGGAGGAGTCGCCATTCATATGCGTAAGCACACACTATTTCTTTCTTCTTCCAAACCTTCTCATTCGTCATTACTTAATGCTTTTTTGGACTCTCACGCTTCTATTCGTCATTTCCTTATTTTAATTTTCCCATTGGAAAAACTATAGTTATAGAGGATATAACTATATACAGCTTGAGAAAGGCCTGGTGTATACAGACAGCTCTTTGTTCAGCTAAATTAGTAGAGATTGTTGCAACTCGGTAAGTGTAAAAATGACATTGTAAAACTATGTATTAATTTCCTTTTAGTACTTACTCTATATGGTTAGATATCAAAGCCACGTGGAGTACAAATTATAGCCTAACCAAGATGCCAATATTTGTTTGTGTTGTTGGGAGATGGGCTTCCACAAAAGCCCAAACTATTATTTTTTAGGAATTAGAAGTTGGGCTTCTTCCACTAGTCCAAGACCAATGACCAATTGAGGTAGAAGGAAATGACCGTCGCGACCACAAATCTGTTATAGAGAGAATTTCGGCAGCGCTGTCGTGACTGACGGAGATGGAGCTCTCAATTCCATGTTGCTCCGCTCTCAAGATTGCCCCCTTATCCAATCCTGGCTGCAGACTCAAGCTTCCTGCTTCCACCACTGCCCCTTCCTACCTCCACTTCTCCAACTCCTCTCTCAAATTCCCCTCCGCCGCAATCCGCCGCCGCCATTTCATCTTGGTATGTTTCATTCTACCTTTTTATTTTCTTTTCCCTTTTCTCATATTCAAAATTCCAACTTGAATGCCAATGCTTCTTCAATTTCAACTTTGTTGCCTGGTCAAAATGCATCAATGCTTAGTTTGATTAACAAGCTCAGTCACATCCCTATTGTTTCAGACTGAAACTAGTATTAACACTAAACTTAAGCTTCACATAATGCTGAAGGCTCATCATTTTGATTTGTCAAAGGATATGAAAATTTCCAAGTCACTTTTAGATATAGTGTGTCATTTCAGAACTGCTCCTGGTAATTGCTGATTGAGTTTTTTTAGTTCAAACTATATATCCTCTGTTCGAGATTAAAAAGGGAAAAGATATATGTAGCTCATGTTAATTTAAATGGTCAAAGTGAAAGTAGTTAGTGATGGAGTTCACATGAAAGTTTAATTTCTCAGGCCTGCTCTAAAGTTGATGCAGCGGGAACTGGTCCACAGCTGAATAAAGTCCTCCAATTCAGGGATGCATTTTGGAGATTTCTAAGACCCCATACAATACGTGGAACTACCTTAGGATCTTTGTGAGAAATTCATCGCCATTCTTTTCCCTTAACATCTTCAACTTAAGGTTTAATCTGCTCAACTTGTGTCTTTTCTTTTCCAGTTCTTTAGTAACCAGAGCTTTAATCGAGAACCCAAATCTGATAAGGTGGTCATTATTGTTGAAAGCATTATCCGGCCTTCTAGCACTCATTTGCGGAAATGGTTTTATAGTCGGCATAAATCAGATATATGATGTTGGTATTGACAAGTAAGGGTTGAAAACGAACTTTTACTTTTGTTTGAATGCTTGCATTTTTTAAACAGATATTGATTTTCGTTTGCCTTACACATTACACTCTCTTTTGCAGGGTGAACAAACCTTACTTGCCTATAGCTGCAGGAGATCTCTCAGAACAGTCAGCATGGATTTTAGTGTTGTTGCTTGCTGCTGCTGGTGTTGCATTAGTTGGGCTCAACTTTGGTCCTTTCATTACTAAACTTTATTGTCTTGGTCTTTTCCTTGGAACCATCTATTCTGTGCCCCCACTTCGGATGAAGAGATTTCCTGTTGTGGCATTTCTTATAATAGCTACGGTATGATTTTACTCAATGCCAGCTACTTTTTTTTTAAACTTAACTGGACTATAGCTTCTAGATTTATGATCTCTTGTTCTTGTCAATGCTCTCTCTGTGTTTCTACTAGCCATTTACATGGTTGGCAGAAGGTGTCGTTGACACAACAACCCAGAAAGAAATTGGGGTGTAATTGGTTTTGAAACATATGTAACATAAAATAAGGGTCTTGAAATAAATGATACTACTATCAGAAACATGAACTATACTCCCTCAGAGCACCAACAGGATGGAAATTTTGGTAAGAAGCACCCTATAATTAGTGAAGCTGTAGCTACGATTGAATCCTAATTCTGGTTTCTCCTTGTACTATGTGATTTCCTGCAAGGTCCAAGGGAACTTGTTGAGTAAACCAAATAGTTCAGCCAAACTAACATACTTAAATTCGATAGTAGGTTTTATCTTAGTATTTCGTAGACATTAATGTGCATAGAACTGTTTTGCAGGTTCGAGGATTCCTCCTCAACTACGGTGTCTACTATGCCACAAGAGCTGCCCTTGGCCTGACATTTGAATGGAGGTAAATTGTTGATCAATTTCTTACTCACTTTCATCTGCACATAGATCAAAAGTGACAGTAGGTAAAAAAACTGAAATCCTCAATACATTTTAAAATAGATTTTTATGCCAATTCCCAATTATGCTTCTCTGCTTGCTTTCCTGATTGAAGTTTCATGACGAATTTCCATCTGCAGCTATCCAGTTGCCTTCATCACCTCATTTGTAACATTATTTGCTCTTGTTATTGCAATAACTAAAGATCTTCCAGATGTTGAAGGTGATCGCAAGTAAGTCCTAAACCAACTTTTGTTGGTGGTAATAGACTAATGGTTTTTCCTATTCTTGCTTTAAATTTCCAGATTAAGTCCTTTCTGATATAAGAGGCTTGTCCGATGACTAAAATCTCACATTTCAGTATAAATTGATAGATTTCAGATTGATACTTTGGCAACAAAGCTTGGCGTGAGAAATATTGCATTGCTTGGATCTGGGCTCCTGTTGATAAATTACATTGGTTCTGTAGCAGCAGCAGTTTACTTGCCTCAGGTAGGTTCACAGCTATCATATACTAAATGAGAAACGAGTCAAATTATAACACTTGATGATAACATACTGCAGGCCTTTAAGAGAAGCTTGATGATACCTACACATGCTACGTTGGCCGTATGTTTACTTTTCCAGGTATGTTTTTTTTGGTGTATGCCTTTATGCACGATCCCTGAATTAGTCTGCTCTTTAGATCAGCTCATTTTATGATTTTTGTTACTCTAGCATGACATATTTCCTCTACAAAAAAAAAAAACACTACTATGGCAAATCTGAACATATATCCTCCCCTGGTTAACAAATTGCGTTATGGAGCTTCAGTTCCATCTGCAAATAGAAAAGTTCCCACACTGCTATGCAAAGCTGTAACTCCAGAATGGAGCCATTAATACCTTTTCAAATAATTAATCTTCTCCACTCTAGAGGCGCGACTAATTATGATTTCAGCTAATTCTTCTGCAACATTGCAAGGCATAAATTCCAAAATCTTGAGATGATTAAGTGTAAGTCATTATTTTAATTATTTGAAATTGTTGTGTATTGCAGGCTTGGGTACTGGAAAGGGCGAACTATACTAAGGTAATTCTAACTAATGTGTTATTTTCTGTTTATATACTGTTTGGAATGACATGATTTAAGCAAACCAAGGTGGGTTTTCCATCAACATGGGAGTTTCTGAAAAAACTTGAGCAATAATTTATATGTCTTGACTCTTGATTAAGTTAATAAGAGAAATGTAGCATCTTTTAAGCATCATGAACTCTACATATTTTACCAATTATGACAAGTTAATTCAAATAGTTGAATCTTGCAGGAAGCGATCTCTAATTTTTACCGGTTCATATGGAATCTGTTTTATGCGGAGTATGCTTTATTTCCTTTTATCTAGCCAGAGAAGTTGCAATTCTATGAGACAGAGAGAAGAGCATCCATCCAGTGGGAGTATGCAATGTTGTTTGTAGAAGAGAGGAAGCTGTTTCGTTTGCAGAATGTATGTATGTTGTTCGGCCACACCATGCACCTTTTTTAACTGTAAATAAGTTGAGATTTGATTGGTAAAAAACAGGTGACAAATATATGTAGATTGTTCTCATCTATGTAATATACATAAAACATGAATCAAAAATCTTGATTTCACTACTGTTAAACCGGTTTACACTTGTAATGAGATGTTGGCAAAGTAGAATAGGTTAAAGCTTTAGGTCTGTTGGAGTGGTAATGCGAGGGAGAGTGTGTCTGGGAGTGGGAGAGAAGCAGACCTCCTGGAGCGCACGCAGCTGCAGCTCCACCGGATAATCCCTCACGCATCCTATCCGAGGACCTGCTCCCGTTGTCCATTTGCAGCACAGGCTCTGTGCCAGTTCATATGATCTTATCCCTTTATGCGAGTTTATTCTCTTCATTATCTTCTCTTCTGAGACCACCTTCTCTTCCTCTTTTTCCTCTTTGAACAGATTCTCCTTTGAGATCAGGAACTCCGTATCTGAGTCTGAGTCTGAGTCTGATAGAGAGTCATCTGCTGTCTCGTATCCATCCGTCGGGCTCTCCACATATCTTGGAGAGAAGAATTCCTCTGTCCTTGTCTGAATATTAAGCAGACTGATTTTGGACTGTAGTCTCCGAGACCACCTTGATATATTCATAATCTCGTTATCCTGCTTGCCCACCTCTGCAGGTGCCGATTTATTTCTACGAAGCGGAATACCAGCTGCTTCGTCTTCATTATCAGGAGCTTTCTGCACCAAAAAAGTTAATCAATTTGCTTACAATCATAACAGCTGATGTTCCCATATACATATATGTAATCTGACCTGCACACCACTGAGATCAACATTGTGTACCAAAAGAAATGTCATTAGTGCCTCAAAATTTTCTTCTGTTGGGAGATAGTGTCCACTGTAAGGCCAAACCGCCTATGTATCAGTATCAGTAAGTCAGTCAGTCAGTATTAACGCTGTTTGGCAGGGAAGATAAATAAATAAAACGTGATAAGAACACACATTTTACCTTGAGGATACCGTTTTGTACAACCAAACGTCCAGCTGATAGTGTAGCTCCACCAGCCAAGAAACTGGAATGTTGAAACCCGCCTTTTCTCTTCTGCCCCACGTATAGCACCTTCAACGCGCTTAGAACAAAGATCCATTTCACATCTTCCCCTGCTTCCTTGGTGTCTAGAAGCTTCCCGCTCTCCTTGTACACAAACTTCCCATCCGATATCATCACTTCGTACGAGCTTCTCTCTGCCTGCAACCACCAAGGATCACTCAAGCTTCCATTACATATTCGTACGAATCTCTGATAGATCTTACCGGCCCAAGATACTTTATGCATTGCTGTTGAAGTTTCGCTCTAGGGCATCTCTCTACATTCACATTCCAACCTTCTCCAACATCTAGCCTGCAAATCAAACTTCAATCATCACAATTCTTAAATCATTGAGATTTAAGAGGCATGCAAATCTTTGCCTTACCAGTAAAAGAATGGCTGCCTGCTCTCACATTGGAGCCAACGAATGTAATAGAATTGCAGGTTGTGACCATATCGATGTCTAGGGTCAATCTACGTACGAGAGTGGAGATGAGTATTGTTAGAGGTAAGTCCATTAGTAAATCGAGGAGAAAGAACAATTTGCAAACTTACAGCCTCGAGCCAATGCTGCAAGGCAAGTTTACGCGCCTTCTCATCCTTTGACAGACCTTTCCCTACCTAATGAAGAAGTTGAACTTAAAAATCCAATAACCAATGGAAGTAAAGAATCATTCCTATGCTCTTACACACCTTTGCAGCTCTGGTTGTTGCTCTAGACCAACGCTGAACAGCGGTTTCTGGTTTCTCAATATCAAAGAAGGACACAGAAGTACGTTTGAGCTCAGCAAAATCTAACAGCTTCCACCTGGACAAGACCGAAGAATAAAACTTAGAACAGAACAGAACAAACACATAACCATTACTGCAGATTGGTACCATCTTTGCTCGGCTATGACTGCACAGTCAGCAAGCTGCCTTCGAGTCCTAAAACTTTTGTACGTCTTCTGCAACCTTAAGGCTGCTTCATGTCTAAGATCATCAGATTTGGGCAGAGCTTGAGGCATCATATGCTCCTCAGGAGAGACTACAGGGTCCAAGTCCCTTCCTACAATGCTAAGAGGCCCCTCAAGGATCATCTTTCCACAATCAATGGTCTCAAATTCAATAGCTTTTGCATCCGGGCTAACCTTGCCGCTAAATAAGACACACTTTAACTGAGCATCCAAATCGTCAAAATCGGCAAATTGGCACGAAAAAGTCACTCCCATTCCTCTCAGAACCAACGGGATATATATATGTATCGTAGAGCAGACTGCAGAGAATATGATCAACATCTTAGACAATTCCTTTTAGGGCTATCAATTTTTATTGGCGAGAACGAATAAATGAAATGCGCATTGAACATATAATATGTGAAGCGATTACAACATGGACAATACAATAAAGAAGGAAATGCATGATCATGGATTCCATAACCCCAAAACAATATGCTCTTTAAACAGAGAGAACGGAAAACGAATTTTAACAAAAAAAAGATGGGATCTTTACAATATATTACCTCCGATTAATGCAAGAATCTTGAACAGAAAAGCAATGTGATTGATACAAATAAATGGTGTACGGATTCAATGAGACAGGAGCTAAAAACCAAACGGAGAGAGGACCTCCTGATAATGTATTTGTAGTAATAAATGTTAATCTGATACTTTCTTAAAATAGTGAAACAGAAACATAGATTTTCCTCTGCTTGTGTGTGTCTCTCTCTCAAATTGCACCTCAACTGGCATGAAAACAATCTATATATAGTATAGGTGAAATGAGGGGGTGGAACCTAGAGATCTTTTTCCAAATGTAAAACACAAGTGCATGTGGTATAGCACACATGAGGAAGCATCATCCATTCCAATTGCAACTTCCGAATCCCCACGATCCATGTGCATATACCCTTTGCAAACACAAACTACTTTTTCTTATAAAAACTGGAATTCAGCTTTGTCGCCACACTTATTGATAATTATTCCAAAACATATGTACATAATCTTAAATTAGCTTATAACCCAATATTTTTTTAATAACAGCTTTGGGTGAGGGGAAGTTTCGGTGCCGCACTTGCTTGAAGTTGGTGTGGGAAGTTTCAGTTCAATTTCAAGAATTAAACCACTGGTTTCTTTGTCTCACTACAAAACCAAAATAACAGCCACATATATCCGACTACTATGTCTCAATTCCTTTCCGGACTCGTTATTTGCATAGATTCCCACCGCAGAAAATAGAAAAGCAAACTACAAATGCCAATCCAATCCAAAGCTTTTTACTCAGATCATTGGCAACTTTCATTCCCAAACCTTTTAATATATGAACATCTATGTTTGCATGCAGTACAACGAAAAACTAGATGTTGATACAACAATCCAATTATTAAATAAACTTCACTGCACAGTCTGCACCAAATTATATTTCACGGGAAAGCCATTGGTTTGAATGCCAATACCGGCAAACAAACCAATGGCTTGTAGGGTAATTATATTTTCAGCTGATGAATTTCATGGATGGCAGAGGAATGAACGAAATAAGTTTATATAAATATGATCAAGAGGTAGGGGAAAAAATGGTAAAGTGACAAAACAGGACTCATCTGCAACTCTACTGTGTGTCCTGATACCTTAACTTATACGATCTCAATTAATGTTGTGCGTATTTTATCTATATGTTACATCTCTTTTTCTACTTCCCCACGAGGTGAGTCATTGTTGACACTGGTTGATTCATTCATTTGGGGATAACTCATGATGGATGGCTGGTGTGGAAGCCACTTCTTTAATGGGATTTACCACTTCTTCTGTGGATGAATGGTCGCTCTGAGATGATGAATCTTTTTTCTTTTCTGGCACAGAATCTGATGCAATCACCTGATCCTCGTTTCTCTGTGAGGCATCACCAAATGATTCCATCAATTCTTTCTTTCCATCCGAGTGTGAGTTAGCAGTTGCTTCCTTTACAGCAGGAACCTCATCAAATTTCACTGGTTTAGCGGCCACATTCATCTTAGCTTCTGTATCTATCTTCTCCTCCTGTAGATCAATCAAATCTTTAACCTCTTCCTCACTTCCTTTATTTGTCTTCACCTTTATAGGCCCAAGCTTTGCTTCAAGATCCTTGACCACATGCGTCAAAGATCTAGCATCACGAGCTGATGCTAATCGTCCAGGAGATGCTAACTGTTCATGAGAATAAAAACAGGTTAGAAAGAAATCAATACTCATTTTTGCTTGAACTATTTTGTTTTCTAAAGAATAACAAAATACATCTACTTTTGAAAATCTTAGGAAGATATTACGACCATATAATTTTCTTGATAAGCCAAAGAGGTTGCAGACATCCAAAGGAACTACCGAACATGCTGAATTTATATTCAGTATTACATAGTATGGGTTATTGTATTTCAACTAGACTGATATGTTTATTCAATTCAGCATCAGTTTACGAGAACTAATTAACGGACCCATTATCTCCAATTTTTTTGTATGTTCAGATAGCAGTTATACACTAGCAGATGCCAACCAATTTTTATAGCTTACCTTTTCCAGTTCTTTTACCCTTTGCTTCAGAGCTTCTGGTGATGCTTCCTTGTGAGAAACCTGGAGGATATAGAGCATGTGGCTGGGGAGATTATCAGACCTGTGCTGCTCGATTGTGCGTTGAGGAACAGTGGATTGACACCCTACTGAGTGAAAAGGGCATTTGACAAGCTTCATTGGACATGTAGTGATGCAATGTCTGTCCATCTCACGTCTCATTACGATATCTGGGCACTTCTGCTCGCATGGAAGCATTTTAAAAGGACAGGTAGAATCATGATGGTCCATCTGAGCCGCACTAAATGAAGAATCGCATCCCTCATTTCCACAGGACAATGTCCTAAAATCGCAGTTCAACTTGTGCTTTTCTAAATCTTCCGGAGACTTGAAGTTCATGTTGCAATGATATGTATTTCTGAAATCAAGATTTTTCAAGAGCGTTTGTGCAACTGTGCTCCTCCGGTTTAGCAACCAAAAACCATTTATCTCCATCTCCTGCACAAGATCGTCTATCCAGTCTTCTCTTTTCTCACTAAGTAGCCATCCTGAAACTCGACTGAAGAAATTTCTTTTGGAATGGACAAAATCATCAACAAAATCAGATATAATATCATAAGGGTCCGCAGATACTGCCACATCCCCACCACCTTCTAGGACAACTGATTCAGCTACAAAATTTTCACTTCGTTGGATAAGGTAATCAATCATTTCCTTTCTGATGTCAACGGCCACAGTAGCAAGGGTCTTAAAGAGACCACCAGTAGTGTTGTCAATGCATGCCGAAGCCAAACCAGGAAGAAATGATTGAGCTATTTTATCAACTACGTCAGCATCACAAAAATCACAATGAAGCAAAGGCCCACCCTCCTTTTCTTCATCGAGTTTCTCGGGTTTAAGCTTGATACCTTCAGTAGGTGGATCCATGCCTAAGAAGACAACTGTAAAATCAAATCAGATACTGAATGCAAAATCAATAAATTAAACCTCCAAAAACTGAAAAATGCAGCACTAGATCGCTATTCCTTCTCCTCCATAACATTAATCCTAGCCAAACATGATATCTTATTTGTAACAAAAAATAGTTTTTTCAAGCGAATCAACATTTTGTGCTATCTTCCTACCACTATAAAGAAGAGTAAACATTAGATGGTTGGCGATACGGTGTAATGGATGTCAAACATACAACAAATGATATGAATCATCAGATAGATTTGCATTCTTTCAAATCACAAAAGAAAACGTTGACTAGATTGTAAATCACAAATAAACCAAGCTAGATCAGAGTGATGAACCAACGCCCAACATAATTTGTACACCGTTACAATAAAGAAAATAACAAAAGAAAATCAAACTGCATTTGCATATATCCATCTAATCACATCAATCTCTCCTCAATCAATTCTATCAAAGAAAAAAAGAGAACAAAATAGCAGGAAGATCCGCCGAAGAAAAGGCCTATTTAATCGAATTACGGAGAAATGAAATCATTAAACCGGTGATGCATTTGACGATCTCAGAGTGACGGCACAAGATTAAAAAAAAGCGGAAAGAATTTTAAAACGTCACAGAATTTTGAGCAGAAATTGTTTCACCTGAGATAAAAAAAAGTTCTGGCTCGAATGCGTCTTCTCTCGGAGCTGATGGATTGCTGTTACTTCTAACCGTTTGCGTTCGTCAACGGTTTATTTGTAGGCTCGTACGCTATTTATATATATATATATATATATATATATATATATAGGGATGTATTCATTTCCTTTTCCTATATTTCCTCATTTTTCCTTCTTAATATCAGCCATTAGATTAGAGAAATGGACGGTCAAGATCAACATTGGGTAATTAATCCCGTGTTGCATTATTTGTCCTATTTTGTGCATTATGAGGGTACAATAGTAATCTAATAATGGCTGGAAACCGCTACGAATAATGCACCACTTGGTCACGAGTAATGCATATAATTGCCTATATAATGCACAATTTGTGAACTGCAATGCATACGAACAAGATGTGCTGTGTTATGATGTTTGACACACGTTTCTTGTTTCCCCTAAGGGTTTAATAAGCTTAGGGGCTAGGGTATAGTACGTAGACATGTATGTAATCTTCACATGGTAACGAGTAATGGATATAATTGACTATATAATGCACAATTTGTGAACTGCAATGCATACGAACAAGATGTGCTGTGTTATGATGTTTGACACACATTTCTTGTTTCCCCTAAGGCTTTAATAAGCTTAGGGCTAGGGTATAGTACGTACGCATTAATAACAAATTATAAAACGATACGAATAATTCACCAAATTGTCACGAGTAATGGATGTTATTAACTATATAATGCACAATATGTGAACTGCAATGCATACGAATAAGATGTACCATGTTATGATGTTTGACACACGTTTCTTGTTTCCCCTAAGGGTTTAATAAGCTTAGGGGTTAGGGTATAGTACGTAGACATTACTAAATGCACGTATGTAATCTTCAATCCGTTGATTAACCTATATACACAATACCTCTAATAATGCATAATATACTGAGATAATGACAATTAACAGCTACATAATGCACTACCTAAACCAAATAATGCACATATGTATATTCCAATAACAACAATTTGTTAGTAATGTCTACGTACTATACCCTAGCCCCTAAGCTTATTAAACCCTTAGGGGAAACAAGAAACGTGTGTCAAACATCATAGCATGGTACATCTTATTCGTATGCATTGCAGTTCACATATTGTGCATTATATAGTTAATAACATCCATTACTCGTGACAATTTGGTGAATTATTCGTATCGTTTTATAATTTGTTATTAATGCGTACGTACTATACCCTAGCCCCTAAGCTTATTAAACCCTTAGGGGAAACAAGAAACATGTGTCAAACATCATAACACAGCACATCTTGTTCGTATGCATTGCAGTTCACAAATTGTGCATTATATAGTCAATTATATCCATTACTCGTTACCATGTGAAGATTACATACGTGTCTACGTACTATACCCTAGCCCCTAAGCTTATTAAACCCTTAGGGGAATCAAGAAACGTGTGTCCAAACATCATAACATAGTACATCTTATTCGTATGCATTGCAGTTCACATATTGTGCATTATATAGTCAATTATATGCATTACTCGTGACCATGTGGTGCATTATTCGCATATACCAAAATGTGGCAGTTACTTTTCCGTCAAATGTCAATAATAACCCTGTAATGCATACAACCACCTTCTATAATGCAACACGGAACCAGTTTTATAGAATCAATCTGATCCGTTGATGCCTTAGATCTAACGCGTAATATTAAGAAGGAAAAAGGATCTAAGATGTGAAAAGGAGAATAACGCTCCCCTATATATATATATATATATATATATATATATATATATATAGGGTTTTGATCTATGCAAAACTAGATTTAAATACAGAAACGCAGAACAATATCATAATTAGGGCACTTTTAGGTCATAATTAGGTAATTTTTAGGTCATGCTAACAAAGCATGACCTAAAACGATCTTAGCATGACATTAAATCCAAATATTATAATATGACCTAAAATTGCTTAATTATGACCTTCCGTGTTTTTGGTTAATTATTGACCATTAGATCATCTAATCCTAGGGCCAAGATTTGGTCTGCATTTCTGGATTTAAACACATATTTATTTTGATCATCTCCCTATATATATATATATATAGAGTATTGATCAGTGTATAACTAATCTTAAGTGTATAACTAGAGAACAAATCTCAGCCACACATCTTAATGGAACAAATATTATTTAGTTTAATAATATAAAATAGGTCAAGGGTATTTTTGGAAATTAGATCGTTGGGGCGAGGGAGCTCGCAGCGCCTCTTCGCGGAAGCGGCGTGGACGATGTACTGCAACGGGAGAAAGTGCGGCTATACGCGGCGGCAAATGACTGGACGGACTCCGACCGCCACGTCGATGAAGGATATGATGGAGCTCTCAAAGTGGAAGGGGATCACCGTGTAGAAGTCCCGCATGCGGCGGAGGGCGCCGACGAGGCGTGGGAGGCGTCGCCGCCACTTGGACCAGGTGTTGAGGTGGCCATGATGGATGAGAATGGGGGCGATCTCCTTGCAGCGGCGGAGGAGGGCCTCCTGGAGGGCATTCCACCCGACAGCATTCTGGAGGTAGATGTTGGCCCCCGCTGCAGCGAGGATGCTGGCGGCTTCGACGTCGTTGAGGCGGACGGCAATGTGGAGGGGGGTCTCCTTGAGCGGGTTATCGCGACCGTCAAGGGCGGCAGAGATTTTCTCGGCGAGGCGCTTCTCCGCAATGGATTCTGCCTCGGTGTCAATCGAGTTGGCGTCGGAAAGATTCGGCAGGGTGGAGACGATGTTTGCTGCGGACGGTGCAGAGTGTGTCGGTGGGAGCCGGAGTGATTCCGGTGGAGGACGATGGGAGCGCGGCGGAGAGGGAGCTGCTCTATATGAGGGCCCGCTTCGAGAGGGTGGTTGGCAGCCGTGACTCCGAAGCTTTCTACATGTTGAATCTAGATGGAAATGGAGGCCGTGAGCTTTCTCAAATAGGACTACACAAATATTTTGACGATAATTATGTGGAAATGCCAATAATTTCTTTAATTTTAAGGTTAAATATGTACAAATTTAATAGAGGTTGAATACAAACACTATAAACTTATCACATGGGGATAAGGTTAAATATGTACAAATTTAATAGAGGTTGAATACAAAAACAATACACATCACTCTTATTCTGATTTTACTTCACTCTTGTTCACAAAACACATCACTCTTAATCTGATTTTACTTCACTCTTGTTCACAAAACGCATCACTCTTATTCTGATTTTACGTCACTCTTGTTCACAAAACACATCACTCTTACTCTGATTTTACTTCACTCTTGTTCACAAAACACATCACTCTTACTCTGATTTTACTTCACTCTTGTTCACAAAACACATCACTCTTACTCTGATTTTACTTCACTCTTGTTCACAAAACACATCACTCTTAGTCTGATTTTACTTCACTCTTGTTCACAAAACACATCACTCTTACTCTTATTTTACTTCACTCTTGTTCACAAAACACATCACTCCTAATCTGATTTTACTTCACTCTTGTTCACAAAACACGTCACTCTTACTCTGATTTTACTTCACTCTTGTTCACAAAACACATCACTCTTATTCTGATTTTACTTCACTCTTGTTCACAAAACACATCACTCTTATTCTGATTTTACTTCACTCTTGTTCACAAAACACATCACTCTTATTCTGATTTTACTTCACTTTTGTTCACAAAACACGTCACTCTTATTATGATTTTACTTCACTCTTGAAATCACCAAATTACGTTGAAATTCGTAGCTATGAAATCACCAAATTGCGTTGAAGTGTGACGAGTTCTCACATTTAATCATACTGTAAGCATTGCTTCTAAATCAATTAGGCATTTAATCAAACATGTAGAGTGCACAAACTAAGTATTAACATTGTTTGATGCTCTAAATCACTATCTTTTGCCACTATGATTCTCAAAAACTTCACAGAACCACAATACTCTTGGTGAAATACAACTACTCACAGCTTTAAAAGGTCCACACAGATTCAATATCGAATTTCAATATCCAAATATAACAGCTTTAAGAACTGATCCGCATCAAACTGCCAATTTTGCTCATCGCATGTGCATCTTCCTCACGGAGCCGGATCTCGGAACTCCGCCCAACGAAGACTTCCTTCCGTTTTTAACCTGAACGTACGAATTGCCGTTGATTTTGATCGACTGCGGATCCTCCTCCGCCACCAAAACCGGCGAGATCCGAGACTACCCTGGAGGTTTCTGATGAGCAAAGTTGGACTGAAAATTTCACTCTATGCAATGACCATTATACCCCCGCTTTGTTATTATGGAGTAAATTTGTGATTGAGGGAACTAATATCTCATTAAATTCGAAAATTAATACTAGCCTTTGATTTATTTGATCTTGTGGCTATGATTTGTTCTCTAGTTATTTGGTTAAGGGGCATTTGCCATAGATCACTACTATATATATATATATATATATATATATATATATATAGAGTCGTGATCATATGATAACCCCTAAATATCGTAATAACCCTATAACCAAATCTGGACCACACATATTTCTAATCATGCGGTTGAGATTCAAACTTAGATTTACTTCATAAAAAAAACGCGGGGTAAAACTGTCATTTCCCTCATTTAATTTCTGAATTTCGCCAAATATCACGTAAAATGATAAAATGATAAAATGATAGGTTTATTGCATAGAATGATAGTTTTGAGATTCAAACTTAGATTTACTTCACAAAAAAAAAGCGCGGGAGTAAAACTGTCATTTCCCTCATTTAATTTCTGAATTTCGCCAAATATCACGTAAAATGATAAAATGATATGTTTATTGCATAGAATGATAGTTTTGCCGGATAGAATGATACTCTGAGTTGATAAAATGATACTTTTGACTGACTGATAAAATGATAGGTTTATTGCATAGAATGATAGTTTTGCCGGATAGAATGATACTCTGAGTTGATAAAATGATACTTTTGACTGACTGATAAAATGATAAAATGATAGGTTTATTGCATAGAATGATAGTTTTGTCGGATAGAATGATACTCTGAGTTGATAAAATGATACTTTTGACTGATTGATAAAATGATATATGTTAGGTTTATTGCATAGAATGATAGTTTTTCCGGATAGAATGATACTATGAGTTGATAAAATGATACTTTTAGCTTATAAATGTTAGGTTTACTGCATAAAATGATAGTTTTGCCGGATAGAATGATACTTTCAGCCGATAGAATGATAGTTTTGCCTGGTAGAATGATACTTTCAGCCGATAGAATGATAGGTATTTTTGGTGTATAAAATGACATTTTTGTTTAATAAAATAATACTTTTATCTGATAAAATGATAATCTAAGTGGATAAAATGACAGTAACCTTCTAAAAATGATAGTTTACCTGAAGAAATTGCATATAAGCTGATAAAATAATACTTTAACGTGACAAAATGACATAAAACTGATAAAATGAAAGTTTTGCCGGATAGAATGATACTTTCAGCCGATAGAATGATAGTTTTGCCGGGTAGAATGATACTTTCAGCCGATAGAATGATATGTATTTTTAGTGTATAAAATGACATTTTTGTTTAATAAAATGATACTTTTACCTGATAAAATGATAATCTAAGCGGATAAAATGACAGTAACCTTATAAAATGATACTCTGAGTTGATAAAATGATACGTTTACTGCTTTGTGATAAAATGATAGGTTTATTGCATAGAATGATAGTTTTGCCGGATAGAATGATACTCTGAGTTGATAAAATGATACTTTTGACTGACTGATAAAATGAACGAAATTCAGAAATTAAATGAGCGAAATTTGGATACGTAAATTTTATCATGAGCGAAATGACATATTTACCCCCTCACTTTTTTTATGAAGTAAATCTAAGTTTGAATCTAGACCACGTGATTTTAAAAATGTGTGGTCCAGATTTAGTTATAGGGTTATTACGGAAATTGGGGTTATCATTATAATGCACCCCTATATATATATATATGGATGTATTCATTTCCTTTTTGTATCTTTTGTTCTTTGTTCTTTTTAACCTCAGCTGTCATCCGACGGTTAGATTGATGACACGTGTCATTTAATAATGCAGATTTTCAGTTGAATAATGCACACCGACTAATAATGCACCATTATAGTGTAATAATGCAGATCATCACAACCATCCAATTCAAGGATACAAGGGTTGTGATTAAAAAGAACATTGGACTGAAAAGTTGCGAAGGACCTTAACTCACCTATATATATATATATATATATATATATATATATATATATATATATATATATATATATATATATAGGTGAGTGATCAAGATATAACTATTTTTAAGTGTATAACTAGAGAACAAATATCAGCCACACATCTTAATGGAACAAATATTATTTATTTTAATAATATAAAATATGCTAGGGGGGTATTTTTGGAAATTACTTTCTGAATTTAAGCATGCGATCAAATTACGCGAACTCTTCCAAATCTCCGTTCCTTTCTTATTCCAAATATGCGATCAAATCTTCTTCGATTTCCTTCCAAATTTCCTTACAAATCTGATCACTTCATTCAAATCGCGATTGAATTCAATTCGACGCGATTCAATTCGTTATTCAATCCGTTCATCGCGATTCAAATCAATGGATTCAATTATGAGGTCGGGCGAAGATTATTTCGATTCCGATTCATCATCTTCGGGCGAGGAAGCTGAGACTTCTAAAGATAATCATTATTCGTTAACTTCTATAACAATTACGGTCGATCATAATTAGAGTGACGAAGTTGAAGTTCGTGTTTGTTCTCATCATGATTAGAGTGACGAAGTTGATGTTCAAATACGCTAGAGTGATGTATTTTATTTGTTAAAGTTTTGTATATAGGCTTTAATTGAAGCGTTTGTGTTTTGTGAATTGAAGAGTGCACTGTGTTCCAAGGTTTAAGTGAGGTGTCTTTGTTTTTTTGCTATAGTGATGTATTTTGTTAACAATAGTGAAGTAAAATCATGCTTAGAGTGATGTTTTCCACGGTTAAGTGATGCTTCTTGGATTTTTTCTATAGTGATGTATGTTGTTAACAAGAGTGAAGTAAAATCATAATAAGAGTGATGTGTTTTGTGAACAAGAGTGAAGTAAAATCATAATAAGAGTGATGTGTTTTGTGAACAAGAGTGAAGTAAAATCAGAATAAGAGTGATGTGTTTTGTGAACAAGAGTGAAGTAAAATCATAATAAAAGTGATGTGTTTTGTGAACAAGAGTGAAGTAAAATCATAATAAGAGTGATGTGTTTTGTGAACAAGAGTGAAGTAAAATCATAATAAGAGTGATGTGTTTTGTGAACAAGAGTGAAGTAAAATCAGAATAAGAGTGACGTGTTTTGTGAACAAGAGTGAAGTAAAATCATAATAAGAGTGATGTATGTTGTTAACAAGAGTGAAGTAAAATCAGAATAAGAGTGAAGTGTTTTGTTAACAAGAGTGAAGTAAAATCATAATAAGAGTGATGTGTTTTGTTAACAACAGTGAAGTAAAATTATGCTAAGAGTGATGTGTTTTGTAAACAACAGTGAAGTAAAATCATAATAAGAGTGATGTGTTTTTTTACAGTGATTTACGTACCAAAATGCCCCGATGAATTGAAACCAAAAATTGGACAAAGTTTCATGACCCTTGATCGTGCATTGGACTTCTACAACAATTATGCTCGATGTGTTGGGTTTGACACCCGTAAAAAGGGATCGAAAAAGGAAAAAGATGTCATTACTTGAATTTACGTGGTGTGTAGCCGAGAAGGTACAAAGCAAAGAAAGAGTGAACAATCTGAGGTGAAACGCAAGCGTTCTTCTATTAAGTGCTATTGTAATGCTAAAGTGTCTTGGAAGTATTTTATAGGTGTTGGTTATGTTATACAAAGTTTCGTTGAAGAACATAATCACGAGATGGTTGAGGAACGCCACAAGCGTTTTATGAATTTGAACCGCAATTTGGATTTAGTCCATCAGAAATTCATCCTCGATTGTGCTAATGCAAACATTGGTCCAACTTTAAGTTTTAGCTTACTTAAAGAAGTGCTTGGTGGATTAGATTATGTAGGGTGTACTGTTTTAGAAGTGCGCAACTATAGACGTGACCTTAGAGCATACGTGGAAGGAGGTGATGCACAAATGTTATTGAATGAGATGCGAAGGAAGAAGGAGCTGTGTAGTGCATTTACATATGAGTATGAGGTCAACTCAAAGGATAGGATGACACGATTGTTTTGGTGTGATCCTACTGCCAAGAGAAACTACCATTTGTATGGTGATATTGTTTCGTTTGATACAACATACTCAACAAATAGGTATGTACACACTAATTACTATTTTGTTAAATTGTTCAGTGAAGTTAATTGTTCATCACGGTGATGTAAGTTGTGCAATACAGTGATGTTAATAGAGAAGTGTAAGAGTGATGTGTTTTGTTTGTAAACAAGAGTGAAGTAAAATCATGCTAAGAGTGACGTGTTTGGTAAACAAGAGTGAAGTAAAATCACAGTAAGAGTGATGTGTTTTGTAAACAAGAGTGAAGTAAAATCACAGTAAGAGTGATGTGTTTTGTAAACTAGAGTGAAGTAAAATCAGAGTAAGAGTGATGTGTTTTGTGAACAAGAGTGAAGTAAATCAGAGTAAGAGTGATGTATTTTGTGAACAAGAGTGAAGTAAAATCAGAATAAGAGTGATGTGTTTTATGAACAAGAGTGAAGTAAAATCAGAGTAAGAGTGATGTGTTTTGTGAACAAGAGTGAAGTAAAATCAGAATAAGAGTGATGTGTTTTGTGAACAAGAGTGAAGTAAAATCAGAATAAGAGTGATGTGTTTTGTGAACAAGAGTGAAGTAAAATCAGAGTAAAAGTGATGTGTTTTGTGAACAAGAGTGAAGTATAATCACAGTAAGAGTGATGTGTTTTGCAAACAAGAGTGAAGTAAAATCAGAGTAAGAGTGATGTGTTTTGTGAACAAGAGTGAAGTAAAATCAGAGTAAGAGTGATGTGTTTTGTGAACAAGAGTGAAGTAAAATCAGAATAAGAGTGAAGTAAAATCATACTAAGAGTGATGTGTTTTGTACATAACAGTGGTTATGAAAACCGTAGTCTCTGTGTTGTTTCACTGATGTTAATAGAGAAGTGTAAGAGTGACGTGTTTTGTTTGTAAACAAGAGTGAAATAAAATCATAATAAGAGTGATGTGTTTTGTAAACAAGAGTGAAGTAAAATCATAATAAGAGTAATTTGTTTTGTAAACAAGAGTGAAGTAAAATCGTAATAAGAGTGATGTATCTCTCTGCATGCTTATAGTGAATTGTTTTTCATTTTAGGTACTGTATGATATTTGCTCCTTTTACGGGCAAGGATAATCATGGTCGCCCAGTGACATTTGCTGCTGGCCTTTTGTCCAAGGAAAATGCCAACTCATTTTCATGGTTATTTAACCAATTTGTAAAGTGTATGGGCGTGGCTCCCAAACTCATTGTAACCGACCAAGACTTAGGAATGAAAGTTGTTGTTGAGGAGGTCCTTGTCAATACAAGACACCAGTGGTGTATGTGGCACGTTATGAATAAAGTTGCTGACAAATTGCCAAATAACATGCTTGGTAGCGAACAATTAAAGAAGGAACTGAATGCATGTGTATGGTCAGAGTTGATAGAACCTGATACATTTGAGGAAACTTGGCATGCTATAATGGAAAGATATGGGCTGACCAATAATGACTGGTTTTCATCAATGTTTGCATCCAGAAAATTTTGGGTTCCAGCCCTTTTTCCGTGATTTTCCGATGAGTTCGTTGATAAAGACAACTTCTTTATCTAAATCACAAAATAGCTTCTTTAAAAGGTACTCAAAGTCTCGGGCTAACCTTATGCAATTTTATATGAACTATAACCATGATCTGGAGACTCAAAGAAGTAATAGTGCAAAGCATGAATACTATGATTCAACAAAAGTGCCTATTTTGCGAACAAGATTGGAAATTGAGAAACATGCATCAACGATATATAGTGGCAGTGCTTATAATGCAATTCAAGAAGAGATAGTATATGCATGTTTCTCTTTGTTTTGTGCAACTCTAGGAATGTCTACCAATAGAGATATTGAAGTATATAACATAAAGGACAAGGATTCAAACTCATGGACAATGACTTACTCCATTGGTGATGACACCTATTTGTGTGGATGCAAAAAATTTGAAAGACTTGGTCTATTGTGCAGCCATATATTTTCTGTGTTGAAATATAATTTTGTTAAGTTGATACTCGAGAAGTTGCGTGGAGGAAGATGGTTGAAGTCACAGTTTGTGAAGCCAATACATGGAGGTTTTTGTGATAATCAAGAAATACACCCTTCTGTGGACAAGAAGAAGATTGCATATAAAAACTTGTATACATTATTCATTGAAACAGCACAAAGCATTGAAGGGAACATTGAGCAAATCAATGCATTTGCTGCAATTATTGAAGAAGGTAAGAAGCAGCTTCTTGGAGAAGGTGCTGTTCTGTCTTCCATAGAGAAGAGAGCATTGATTGAGAACTTCTATGGCTCACATGTTCCGAACATTATTGAAGTTCATCCTCCTGATGTTGTTAGTACAAAGGGAAGTGGAAGTAGGAAGATATCGAAGAGGGAGTCAGCAATGAAGTTATGAATAAAGTTGCTGACAAATTGCCAAAGAACATGCTTGGTAGTGAACAATTAAAAAAGGAACTGAATGCATGTGTATGGTCAGAGTTGATAGAACCTTATGCATTTGAGGAAACTTGGCATGCTATAATGGAAAGATATGGGCTGACCAATAATGACTAGTTTTCATCAATGTTTGCACCCAGAAAAGTTTGGGTTCCAGCCCTTTTTCCATGATTTTCCGATGAGTTCGTTGATAAAGACAACTTCTTTATCTAAATCACAAAAATAGCTTCTTTAAAAGGTACTCAAAGTCTCAGGCTAACCTTATGCAATTTTATATGAACTATAACCATGCTCTGGAGACTCAAAGAAGTAATAGTGCAAAGCACGAATACTATGATTCAACAAAAGTGCCTATTTTGCGAACATGATTGGAAATTGAGAAACATGCATCAACGATATATAGTGGTAGTGCTTATAATGTAATTCAAGAAGAGATAGTATATGCATGTTTCTCTTTGTCTTGTGCGACTCTAGGAATGTCTACCAATAGAGATATTGAAGTATATAACATAAAGGACAAGGATTCAAACTCATGGACAGTGACTTACTCCATTGGTGATGACACCTATTTGTGTGGATGCAAAAAATTTGAAAGACTTGGTCTATTGTGCAGCCATATATTTTCTGTGTTGAAATATAATTTTGTTAAGTTGATACCCGAGAAGTTGCGTGGAGGAAGATGGTTGAAGTCACAGTTTATGAAGCCAATACATGGAGGTTTTTGTGATAATCAAGAAATACACCCTTCTGTGGACAAGAAGAAGATTGCATTTAAAAACTTGTATGCATTATTCATTGAAACAGCACAAAGCATTGAAGGGAACATTGATCAAATCAATGCATTTGCTGCAATTATTGAAGAAGGTAAAAAGCAGCTTCTTGGAGAAGGTGTTGTTCTGTCTTCCATAGAGAAGAGAACATTGATTGAGAACTTCTATGGCTCACATGTTCCGAACATTATTGAAGTTCATCCTCATGATGTTGTTAGTACAAAGGGAAGTGGAAGTAGGAAGAAATCGAAGAGGGAGTCAGCAATGAAGTTAGCAATGAAACCAGGCCGAAAGTGTGGAAACTGTCAAGAGATTGGACACCATGATTCTAGGAATTACAAAAAGGTTAATGAGAAGGAAAATCAGAGGCAATGAGGATTTGGATAGAAATAGTTCACTTTGTAGCATTTTTAGAGCACTAATGATTCATTTTATTACACTTTTGAGTGAATTTTATCTCAATGCAAACTTAGTTTTTCTGTTAAGCTCAAGTGCCAATAAGTTCATCACTTTTGTTTCACAAAACACATCACTCTTACTCTGATTTTACTTCACTCTTGTTCACAAAACACATAACTCTTACTCTGATTTTACTTCACCCTTGTTCACAAAACACATCACTCTTACTCTGATTTTACTTCACTCTTGTTCACAAAACACATCACTCTTACTCTGATTTTACTTCACTCTTGTTCACAAAACACATCACTCTTAGTATGATTTTACTTCACTCTTGTTTACAAAACAAATCACTCTTAGTATGATTTTACTTTACTCTTGTTTACAAAACACATCACTCTTATTCTGATTTTACTTCACTCTTGTTCACAAAATACATCACTCTTATTCTGATTTTACTTCACTCTTGTTTTCAAAACACATCACTCTTACTGTGATTTTACTTCACTCTTGTTTGCAAAACACATCACTCTTATTCCGATTTTACTTCACTCTTGTTCACAAAACACATCACTCTTACTCTGATTTTACTTCACTCTTGTTCATAAAACACATCACTCTTACTCTGATTTTACTTCACTCTTGTTCACAAAACACATCACTCTTACTGTGATTTTACTTCACTCTTATTCACAAAACACATCACTCTTATTCTGATTTTGCTTCACTCTTGTTCACAAAACACATCACTCTTATTATGATTTTACTTCACTGTTATCCGCAAAACACATCACTCTTACTGTGATTTTACTTCACTCTTGTTCACAAAATACATCACTCTTAGTATGATTTTACTTCACTCTTGTTCACAAAACACGTCACTCTTAGCATGATTTTACTTCACTCTTGTTTACAAAACACATCACTCTTATTCTGATTTTTACTTCACTCTTGTTCACAAAAGACATCACTCTTATTCTGATTTTACTTCACTCTTGTTCACAAAAGACATCCCTCTTACTGTGATTTTACTTCACTCTTGTTAGCAAAACACATTACTCTTATTCTGATTTTACTTCACTATTGTCCACAAAACACATCACTCTTTTTCTGATTTTACTTCACTCTTGTTCACAAAACACATCACTCTTACTCTGATTTTACTTCACTCTTGTTCACAAAACACACCACTCTTATTCTGATTTTACTTCACTCTTGTTCACAAAACACATCACTCTTACTCTGATTTTACTTCACTCTTGTTCATAAAAGACATCACTCTTCCTGTGATTTTTCTTCACTCTTGTTTACAAAACACATCACTCTTATTATGATTTTACTTCACTCTTGTTCACAAAACACATCACTCTTATTCTGATTTTACTTCACTCTTGTTCACAAAACACTAGTTTCTTATTCAGTGAAGTAAGTAGATACAACACAACAGTGAATTAAATAGTAAACAAGATATTAATGTAACATAAATACTTGCTATTGAATTTAAATAAAGTTTTCTACAATAGTTCATGAACGTTTGAAGTTTACAATCATTTTTTCCACATCTATTTTATTGGTTTTCCCATATTCTTCATAATGCTTTGATGTTACTGACAAGTTATTCAATGCCTTATGATTTGTTTCCGACAATAATAATGCGCTGCATTACTTTGCTCTTAGTCTTTAGAGTATTCCCTTGCTTCTTGTAGTTAATCCACACTTCCAATCTCGTTCGCGCTCACCATGATAACATTCCAAATGTCGCATCAAAAAAACTCCACAATCTTCTACATTTGATGTTGTTCTCCAAGGCATTTTGAGTCTTATTATGCTCACATCCTTTATTGATTTGCTTTGGTTGTGGTACCCCATTTTTGTCAAATAATGACAAAAATACAATATCTGCAATATATCATCATGAATATCAGATGTAGTTCACTATAAAGAGTATTATACTTCACTGTAATCACAAAAATACTTCACTATGAATCGTGTATACTTACCACAGTTACAGGTATGCTACCATATTTGACTGTTATGTCCTCATCGTCACCATTCTTTGAATTGTCAATCACCACTATACTTTTAGTGCTAAATCTGAAGCATATGGTATAGTAATGTTCCGCAGCACAAATTGGAAAGAACACCTACATAGATATAATAATAATTTCAGACTAAAAACAACTAGTGAATATCACAAATAATCAATTGTATTCAGTATTTACCAAATCTACTTCGGCCCATTTGAAATATGGAATTTGTTCAACCTCATTTTGTAAATTGTCACAGAATCTATCAATTATGGTCATAAGGTCGACCCCATCAGGCTGGTGAACAACTGTATACAGCTGAAAGATGAGACATGTCAAATCTGGATAGAAATAATTCACTTTGTGTCTTGTTTTATAGAACTAATGAACTTTGTTTAGTTCACTTTGTAGTGCATATAGACTTATGGTGAAGTTAAAATATCATATATTGAAATGAATATGATTAGTAGTGAAGTAAACATGCTTTATAATGAACATATACCATGCAATTAATTTTTCAAAATTTATATTATTCTTACGGATGGGTATGTTGAGAAAAAGAGGCGCCTCGGTGAAGATAGAACCTTGTATTCTTCCATGTTATTCAAATAAGAAGCCCACGTACTGATCACACCCACTTCTATTAGCGTATGTGGCAATAGTGAACAAAATTCTCTTTTTGTTACCATTATGACATCATCATCATACACTATGGCGTCCCTGTTCAAACATGTGTGTGTGTTAGCACATGTTTTGTATATTTTTCTTCTAAATCAGAACTATAATATAAATCTTACTCATTTAATTCATATGTTGTCATAATCCACAAAAAGTCTTGTGACTCTTTCAAGGTAAACTTAGTTTTAGCCTCAACCACTCTTTCATGGAATGGAGATTTCAATGCAGCTGATATTCTCTTCTCGGCTTTTGAACGTATCTCCATTTATTCAATCCTAGCAGTTGCCTGTCAGGGCAAGAATTATATGAAAACTTCACTGTATTGTGTATATAATTCACTATATAAGACATATAGTTCACTTGATGTTTGTTAAAAGTGTTGGTGAATGGATGAGATATGTCATTGTTGTACACTTACAAGGTTTGGATTGTAAACTACTATTTCGGTTGAAGGATTTTTGCCTGATACTTTCAACTCTTATTAAACATAATCATCATCAGCATCTAGCGCCATGCACGATTCTATTGCAGATGTAATTTGGGCATCCACAATGTCGTCCTATTTTCATAATAAGAAATGAAAACATATCACTATTAGCACGATTTTTTACTTCACTATTGTTCACAAAACACATCACTCTTATTCTGATTTTGCTTCACTCTTGTTTACAAAACACATCACTCTTATTCTGATTTTACTTCACTCTTGTTCACAAAACATATCACTCTTACTCAGATTTTACTTTACTCTTGTTCACAAAACACATCACTCTTATTCTTATCTTACTTCACTCTTGTTCACAAAACACATCACTATACGCATATATCACAGAAACCTCACTTAACAATGGAACACATCACTCTAAGCACTTTTTTATACCTTCATCTGTGTGTTTTGTGATGATGCTTTAGCTACATCTTCATAAAATTCATTTGTCTCCTGCAAATAGTGAAATGTGATATAACATAAGAATAAAAACTCAAAAAGGTAAAAAAAATATTATGAATTAGTGCACAACATAATACAAATTGTTTTTAGTTCACTCTGAATCAAATGTCAAGTGTTAAAATACAACAGACCACAATCAAATTGTTTAAAATATCCATGGTTTCTGTTTCAAATCTCCAACTTACTGGTTTCTTTCCCAAGTTAATATCAGGCAAAATTGATGTGCCTTCATTCACTAATTTGCATTTTTCATCATGGGCTTCCATCATTTTTTCCATAAGCTCAATCCATTCTGGATCGTCTTCTTGATCCTCTTCCATAGCTTGTGTCATGTTGTCAATTGGCTTAGACACAGCTTGGTCTCCTTGATCAACCTCCATACCAACCATCTTTAGTGCATTTATGGCTGCAACTTTGAAGCAATTGGTGTCATTGGTATTTGCTGGAGCATCCTTTATATACCTCATCATTTTAGCAATAGCATTTGCAGCCTCCCTAATTGAACTTTTGATTTCATTAGACGAAGGAGCTGCATCAGTTGAAAGGGGGGCTTCATCGGTTAAAGGAGCGTCAGCTACTTTGGCTATTGGCATAGTATTTCCAGTTGTGGTGAAGGGGCTTCATATAAAGATTCAATGGAGACAGGGTCAATAATACTTTCTATGCTTCATCTGCTAATGATGCCTCCATTATCGAATTCCATCTGTCCTCTCTCCTTTAGAATAGATGTTGTCCAGTTCCGGACAGTTAGGAATCTTCTAACCACCAATCTTGTTCGGTAGACAACCCTATCTACATAGCAAGCCTGCAAAAACAGATCAATAATAAAATGCATTACAAGCACTTCACTCTTAGTATGATTTTACTTCACTCTTGTTAACAAAACACATCACTCTTATTCTTATTTTACTTCGCTCTTGTTCACAAAACACATCACTCTTATTCTGATTTTACTTCACTCTCGTTCACAAAACACATCACTCTTACTCTGATTTTACTTCACTCTTGTTCACAAAACATCACTCTAACCATGCATTTACTTCACTGTTGTTAACAACATACATCACTATAGCAAAAAGTCAAAGAAACATCACTTAACCATGTCAAACATCACTCTAAGTATGATTTTACTTCACTCTAAGCATGTTTTTACTTCATTATAAATGAGTGGTTAAAATAGAAAACTGACCAATAGGAAAGTGATGGGTCCAGTGAATGGGGTGGATTTGTTCTTGAGTTTCCAGCTATCATGTGTTGTGATTAGCGTATCCAAAACGTAGATGCACCAATTGTACCGCCTCACATTGGAAATGTTGCCAATATCGTCCAAAATACGGCCATGACATTTTCCGTTGGCAGTTGGTGATATCAGAACATTGTCCAACTGAATAAGAAATATTTTCTTAAACCACTCACCACCTTCTAGATCACTATCAAGCTGCTCTTGCAAATCAGTTGGGGTTATTGCAAAGTTGTTCTTCTTAGCCTTTACAATGGTCATCATCACATCATTCATGTCATGCTTCTTTTCCCTTTTTATCATCAACTCTCCTCTTGGCAGTCCCAACGTAGCATACCCATCCTCCTCAGTGATGTGTAATGGTTGATCATCAACAAGTTTTATTCTGGAGCAGTTGTCATGATTAAAATTTTCAAGGAGTGAAAATGTCATATCAGCAGGAATACTTCGGATCTTCATATGCACAAGCTGTCCAAAACCCATCTCTTCCAGAGCAGCTATTTGCTTGGAGTTCATTTTCTCAATGGCATCAACTAGAACTTTCCCCTATCTTTACGACCAATTTAGGTCTTCTGATTTTACAACTAATATCTTTAACACTCTTTCCTTTAGCCTGTTTCTTTCTGGCAGGCAGTTCTTGTTCATCGTTGGTTTGTGACCTCCCACTCTTTGAGGCTAGAAGACATACAAAAAGTGGTCAAATTCATGAATACACACTTAATATAGCTCAAAATTATACATTAATGACTCTGCCCAATGCATAATATATTTCACTAAGATACTAAATAATTAAATAACTCACTCTCTGGTTTATGCTTTTGTTACATATCATGTTTTTTTGGACCTTATTTCTTGAGAAGTTGTTGTTCGAAGGACATCTTGTCGATTTTTTGACCTTATTTCACTTGTAGTTGCAGCAAGTTGTGGCGGTCTATCCTCACGAATCTTAGACCTTATTTCGGCTACAGCAGCTTCATGGATATGAGAAAAAAAATCAACATAGCAAAAAATCAAAGACACATCACTCTTATTCTGATTTTACTTCACTCTTGTTCACAAAACACATCACTCTTGTTCACAAAATACATCACTCTTATTTTGATTTTACTTCACTCTTGTTCACAAAACACATCACTCTTACTCTGATTTTACTTCACTATTGTTCACAAAACACATCACTCTTATTCTGATTTTACTTCACTATTGTTCACAAAATACATCACTCTTACTCTGATTTTACTTCACTCTTGTTCACAAAACACATCACTCTTACTCTGATTTTACTTCACTCTTGTTCACAAAACACATCACTCTTACTCTGATTTTACTTCACTCTTGTTCACAAAACACATCACTCTTACTCTGATTTTACTTCACTCTTGTTCACAAAACACATCACTCTTACTCTGATTTTACTTCACTCTTGTTCACAAAACACATCAATCTTATTCTGATTTTACTTCACTCTTGTTCACAAAACACATCACTCTTACTCTGATTTTACTTCACTCTTGTTCACAAAACACATCACTCTTATTCTGATTTTACTTCACTCTTGTTCACAAAACACATCACTGTTATTCTGATTTTACTTCACTCTTGTTCACAAAACGCATCACTCTTATTCTGATTTTACTTCACTCTTGTTCACAAAACACACCACTCTTATTCTGATTTTACTTTACTCTTGTTCATAAAACACATCACTCTTACTCTAATTTTACTTCATTGTTATTTGCAAAACATTATAAAGCTAACCATGTAAACATAATACAAAGGCCATACGGTTTTCATAATCACTTAACATCAGTGAAACAACTATAAATCTAACCACAGAAACTACGGTTTTCATAATCACTTAACATTAGTGAAATAACTATAAATCTAACCACAGAAACTACGGTTTTCATAATCACAATACACGAAAATATTGTATATTAAAATTAAGAAATAGTAGGAATGACTCACGGTTCGAACGTTGGTGAATAGAACCAGAACTTCCGGTTGTATTTTTCTTGGTTCGTTCAAAAGCTACAAAAAAACAAATCTAAATCAGATCTAAAATCAAACCTACAAATGATTGTTAATCAGTAGGAAATTTACTTTTCGAAAAATCCTTTTGATTTGTAGCCATTTGTTCGACAAAGGAGATGATGTTGACGACTGGATAACGAGGGCGACGGCGACGGCTTGAATGCGGTTTAATCGGCGATTTTACGATGGTGAACAGAGAAGAGGAGAAGAGAGAAGAAAACGCGGTTTCAAATTAATTCAATTTTCGAACATGATTTTGGAGTTAATTCGATGTGCAATGACCATAATACCCCTGACTTGTTATTATGGAGTAAATTTGTGATTGAGGGAGCTAATATCTCATTAAATTCAAAAATTAATACTAGCCCTTGATTTTTTTGATCTTGTGGTTATTATTTGTTCTCTAGTTATTTGGTTAAGGGGTATTTGCCATAGATCACTACTATATATATATATATATATATATATGCATAAGGGTCATGTTAAGTTGAGATTTTTGGGCATAATTAAGAACTAAGATGCATTTTCAGCCATTAATTCACAATTTTTGTGCAATGTCAACTAGGGGGCATAATTGTCATTTTCGCGCGATGTCAACTACATAGACATTATGCCAACTACAATATCAACAACAAAGGTTATTTATGTCAACTATTATGTCAACAACAACATTTTACAAATAATTAATGTCAACAACAAATATTTTCATGTTAACGACCTATATTATTTATGTCAACAACAACGTTTTACATATAATATGTATGTAGATATATGTAGTTGACATTATATGTACGTAGTTGACATGAATTATATATGTAATTGACATTATATGTATATAGTTGACATGAATTGTATATTTATTTGACATTATATGTGTGTAGTTGATATGAATTGTATATGTAGTTAATATTATATGTGCGTAGTTGACATTAAAAAAGGGAAATAGCTAAAACTTCAATCTAACTCTTAGCAACTAATTCCCAAGTGGGGAATATCACCAAACACCTAGAGTGCATTATGATTAAGCTTGATTCTTCAATCCAGCTCACATCCAACACAATTGATAATCGCAATCGACGCGATCGAGAAGCCCTTGCTCATCCCGGGGGAGAAATTCTCCCCAACCGTAAGTTGCTCAATCGAATCGAATTTCCCATTCATCCCCCTCACAATCCCCAAAATCTTCCCCTTCCCGACCACCTCCTCCCCCAGCTTCACCACCGTCAGCCGCAGCGACGCCCCCGGAGGGACCACCACCACCCCGGTGAAGTCGTCCGCCACCCAATAGACGGCCATGACTTCGTCGACGATTGGCTTGGCGTAATCGGTGACGACGCTGACGTGGACGAGGTCGTTGATGTAGGACGCCAGACCTGATTTGGATCTATAGCGCGAGTGGAGGAGGTGCGTGAAGGTGAGGACGGTGGAACGGCAGGGGGCGACGGGGCCGGCGGAGATGTGGAGGACGAAATCAAGGGTTGCGAGGTCGTTGAGGCTGCGGAGCATGTCCGCTTCGGCCAGCCAGATTCAACGCCCGCAGTGAACTTGGGCGAAGACTGTACTACAAGATAGACCTCCCAATATTTGAATTCCCCGAACCCCTTTCAACTGTCGGGGCTGCTGGTGCGCCAGAAGCTTCACATCCTCGGAAGACATGCCGCTAGTTGCCGAACGGAGGTTGTTTGTGTAAATGCCGCCAAATTGGCTGAGCTGCCTCCTCAGCCGCTCTCACTGTTTTCGGCATTGCTCTCCGTTATGAGGCTTCCCCCCTGGCGGTTTGAACTGGAGACGGTAGATGTTGTCCACCGGTGATTGGGGGATCCCCTGCCTACTCCCCCCGCAGCCGCCGGCGACCCCTGCATCATCCCCAGCATCATCATACCGGGCATCTGGGGCATCATGCCCGACATTCCAGGCATCATTCCCGGCATTCTGTGCATCATCCCTGGCATTTAGGGCATTCCAGCACTCGCCCCGGGCATCTGGGACATTTAGGGCATCATATTATACCACTGCGGGTACATGTTGTAGTACACAGGCATCATCCCCGCCGCCATTTGAGGTTGGGGCATCATCCCGGCATTTGGGGCATCGCGACTGTGACTCACTCGTAGCGGGGGAATCGTTATCGTGATGCTCCATTGTTCTTCGAAAGAAAAGTATTTTAGAGAGAGATATTCATTAATACAAGTGGTGCAAATGAAATGAAGTGCAACGAGACGTATTTATAGAATTTTTTTAAAAATATATAATGCAATAATCGGGACGCCCGCGCTGACGTCCGTGAGAGTCAACGCAATGGCGGACGTCCGCACGGACGTCAGCGGAAGGCCGCGGAACTGCGGTGCCCGCAGCGGATGTCTGTATCCGCGTCACATGCACACAATGACGGACGTCCGGCACGCCGGTCTAACGTCCGCCGGGACGTCCGCCACTGCGGATGCTCTAACAAAAGCAACCTTGTATACAGTCGAGACGGGTCCCGACGGGTCCAGATGGGGCGGTTTAGTGCTCGGACCCGCCAAACCTCTCATATTCGCCGTTTTAGCCCCATAGAACGGCTCTGGGTGATGGGAGACGGGCGTAGTTGGCGGGTTTGTATCCTTTCATGTTCAGGTTGATGATTGCACCTCCTTCGCTCATAGAGTACTTTCGTCGGCCGAGATTTGGTTCTTCGATGGGCCAAATTCAGCATCGGGCCTACCACTGAATTTGGGGCTCTTCTAGAGGACTGCTAAAAAATTCATGGTACTTGAAAATCATTTTCTCCTCCGAAGAAGATATCCTTCAATTTCTGGACAATGTCAATAAAAATCACAAAACTATGCCGCCAGGCCATGTCTCCTAAATATTGACCATAATTCTAGCAAAGTGGCTCATGTCCTTCTGCACCCGGAACCAATGCTTCTGTAGCATGTCGTAATCACGTAGATGTTCCTTTCAGCCTGCTCGTGTTGTACTTCTCGGTAACCCGGTCCAAAAAAGAAATTATGAACTTTTGGTTATTGTCGAGAATGGGGTCTTCCGACACGTCGGTGTAGATGCGGGCCAAATGTAACGATTCCTTCATTGTGTACCTCTTGAGCCCTATGCAGACGCTGGTTATTGCCATTGCTCATCCCCAGGCTCGATATCAGCTCCCTATCGGTTACCTCATAGTCGTCAGTAGTCATCACCGACAGTTGGAAAGGATTGGGGTTTCGACCCTGCAACGAATAGGGGGTAGTATCCGGTTGGATTCTTAGTCCCCCGCCCTCGTTGGATTCCAGACATTTCAATGACAAACTCATCCCTCTATTGTTGCTCATTCCGATTGCCAGAAAAGCGCTCCTGTTCGAATCCATTTTTTTGCAGGTGAATATGTAAATATAGATTAGAAAAGAAAAGAAAAGAAATGCAATGAAATGAAATTAAAAATATGTTGTATTTATAGAGTTTTGAATTAAATTAAAAAAATTTGCTCACCCACCCACCCCCACCCCCACCGGCAGTGCACGCAACGGGGCGACGCGCTCAGACCCGCTCTGCCGGCCTCACCCATCGCTCCCCTTCTCCCTTCCGGACAATGGACGCCGCGTCGCCTACCTTTGGGCAGTGCGCCTCTTAATGGGAAAATAGATGCTGCAGAAAAACATGTACTATATTTAACCAATCTCTCTAAATTCAGCAGTTTAATCTTATTTTGATAAATTATGTGAAATCATTACCAATCGACAAAATTTAGTGAATTTAATATGCAAAATAATACTCGGTGATTGAGGGGAGTCATGAGTTGGGGCAATGCTGTCATTTGAAGGGGGTGCGCTCTGGCACGTGAGAAATCGGTCTGGCATGATTGAAATAGAATAAGCGGAATGGAGTAGGAGCAGCAACGGCAGCAGCACATGACTGCGCAATCAAAGCTTCGATACCCCCGTCTCAAATCCACAGCTTTTATACTCAAGTGATTGGATTTCTTCCCTTGTCTGTTAAATTCTAAAACCCTAATCAATGGCGGTTTCTGAAGAACAATCTGCATCGTCGTCGTCATCACGCCCAAATGCATCTACCCTCCGATCACCTTCCGATGCATTTTACTTGGCCAAAACAGTCCTCAGAGGCAGCGTTGTTCTTCAAGCTGTCTCCGGCCACTTCCGCTCCCCATCTTCCTACGACGTCGTCTTCGGAAAGGTATGATCTAGGGCATCTACCATCGATCACATAGGACCAATTGCCGCACCATCTCACCTCCTTTTTTTCTTGCTGAATATCACGTTTTAAAATTATATCAGTAAGAAACTCAAATTTTATCTTTTCGCAGTATCTAGATGTTCATTATGTCAAAGCTGCTCCATTCCTTGCGATTCCGCCTCTAATACCGTACAATTACTTTGTATAAGATCAACTAGATAGCTTCATGGTCCATTCCTAGTGTATTTTTGCCTTTGTGTGTATGTCTTTGAGATACGAATAGCTTGTAATTTCTACAGCATATACAAATATATCGTAACCGTAGATGCTTGTTCCAGGAATCTTCAATAGAACTGGTGATAATTGATCAAGATGGGATTGTTCAATCTATTTCTGAACAACCTGTGTTTGGCACTATAAAAGATCTTGCAGTCCTTCCCTGGAACAACAAGTTTCATGTGCAGAATCCTAAGGTTTGTGTTGCTCAATAGTTAATGAAAGTTCATGTTTGGCGCTCATAATGAATTGAATGTCACCTGCTTGATTATTTTCTATATACTAATGAGAAACAAAAAAATTGTTTTCTAGATACTGGGGAAGGACATTTTACTTGTGGTTTCTGATTCCGGAAAGCTTTCATTTCTGACCTTTTGCAATGAAATGCACAGGTTCCTTTTCTGCAATATGTACCTTTATATCTCGCTGACTTAGTTTAGCTAGCTAGCTTGGGGCCCAAAACCTTATGTTTTCCCCCTTTTTGGAGTATAGGTTTTTCCCTTTAAGCCATGTTCAACTTTCTGATCCTGGAAATTCAAGGCATCAAGTTGGAAGGATGCTGGCGGTTGATTCCAGGTGAGTTGCTTCCTGTTCTAGACTTCCCCGTGCATCAGTAGACAGTCATGTGTCTGCCTCTCAGAGCTTGTAGAATGGCTATTCATGTAGGTAGCTAATTGCTTTGCTCTATACAGTGGTTGTTATGTTGCTGTTAGTGCGTATGAGGATCAGTTGGCTATTTTTTCGGTCTCTATGTCTGAAAGTGGTGATATCATTGAGAAGGTTAGTCAATGCTGGTACAGTATTCCAAAGGTTTATGTTATTTCACCCTTCTCTGGTTCCTGTTTGCAGTTTAACTAGTTAACTGGATGCCGAAACTGTTCTTTCATTTCAGAAAATCTTTGTTCCTCCTGGAAAAGATGGACACTTGGAATCTGCAAAAGGTTTTACTAATATTTCTGGTACTATATGGAGCATGTGCTTCATCTCGCGCGATTACAATCAAACTGGACAAGAACAAAATCCTTTGCTGGCCATTCTTCTTAATAGGTTACTATCTGCCTGTTCATGGAGAACAATGGCTACTTTACCTTTTACTCATAAAGTCCCCTTCAACTATCTTGATCCTTGCTTCTATTGTATTTAGCAATTACTGTAATATTAAGAATTTATTCCCATTGTTAAAAAGCTCACCTTCGGGATCTACAGGCGCGGATCTTTTTATCGGAATGAGCTTATGTTGTTAGAATGGGACATTGTGGAACAAGCTATACATGTGGTATATCAATTTGCAGAAGCTGGACCGTTAGCTTATCATATAGTTGAAGTCCCTCAGTCTCATGGGTTTGCCTTCCTCTTTAGGGCCGGTGATATTGTCCTAATGGATTTCAGGAATGTTCAGAGCCCTTCTTGTGTCTACAGGACAAGCTTAAATTTCACACCGGTGGAGGAAACGAAATTCAAAAACATTATTAGAATACCAGATATTATGGATGAAGAAGGTATTTATAGTGTCGCTGCCTCTGCTTTACTGGAGCTCGGTGACATAAATAAAAGTGATGATCCAATGAATATCGATGACTATAGTAACGTACTACCTGGTTCTAATTATGTTTGCTCATGGAGTTGGGAACCTATTATAACTAATGCTCCTAGAATATTATTTAGTGCTGACTCTGGGGATCTCTATGCAATTGAAGTCCTTTTTGAGTCAGATGGCCCTAGAGTAATTTTATCTGATTGTCTTTATAAAGGTCTACCATGCAATGCTCTGTTATGGCTTGATGGTGGATTTCTGGCAGCTATTGTTGATATGGCTGATGGGATGATCTTAAAATTTGAAGAGGGATTTCTACAGTACAGAAGTTCAATTCAAAACATCGCACCAATCTTGGACATGTGTATTGTTGATTATCCTGATGAAAAACATGATCAAATGTTTGCCTGCTCTGGGATAGCATCTGAGGGATCCTTAAGGATCATTCGGAGTGGTATCAGTGTGGAGAAATTACTGAAAACTACTCCAATTTATCAAGGTGTAACTGGTACATGGACTGTTAAATTGAAAGTTTCGGATCCTTACCATTCTTTTCTAGTACTGTCATTTGTGGAAGAGACCAGAGTTCTTTCAGTTGGTGTTAGCTTTTCTGATGTAACTGACTTGGTGGGTTTTAGGCCTGATGTTTGTACTTTGGCTTGTGGTGTTGTGGCTGATGGTGTATTAGTTCAAATTTACCAATCTGGAGTTAGACTTTGTTTGCCCGTTGGAGCAGCAGTGCCTCCTGATGGTATTCCATTGTCATCTCCAGTATGCACATCATGGTTCCCTGAAAATATGACTATAAGTCTCGGAGCTGTTGGGCAGAGCATAATAGTTGTAGCGACATCCAGTCCATCCTTCTTATTCATCCTTGGTATTAGAACTTTGTCGGCATATCATTACAATATTTATCAAATGCAGTGTGTGAAATTGCAGAATGAGTTATCTTGTATCTCAATACCTCAGAAGCACCCTGATCTGAATAAAGTTTTGATGGATTTTTCAGTCAATAATCTTGTGACAACCTCTCCGTCTGGAGATCATGTTGATAATATATTTGTTATTGGTACTCATAAGCCTTCAGTAGAAGTTGTGTCCTTTACACATGAGAAGGGGCTACAAGTTCTTGCCACAGGGACCATATCACTAACAAACACTATGGGGACTTCTGTTAGTGGGTGTGTTCCACAAGATGTGAGACTTGTTATAGTTGACCGCCCGTATGTTCTTTCAGGATTAAGGAATGGAATGCTACTTAGGTTTGAGTGGCCTAGTGTCTCAACACCCTTTCCAATTAGGCCACCTGCTCAGCAGAATTTTGTTGGTACCTCTACAATTAACTTCCAGGTCTCGTCAAACTCGGTCTCTTCTAAGAATGAAGTACCAATGTCTATGTCCAGTACATCCTATAGTACTGAAGGAGACTTACCCGTTGATCTTCAGCTGATTGCTGTACGTCGTATTGGTATCACACCTGTTTTCTTGGTTTCATTAAGTGATTCAATTGATGCTGATATGATTGCTCTCAGTGATAGGCCTTGGCTATTGCAGACTGCAAGACACAGCCTATCTTATACATCTATATCATTTCAGCCTTCTACTCATGTCACTCCTGTATGTTCGACTGAATGCCCTAGAGGAATCTTGTTTGTTGCGGAAAATAGTCTCCACTTGGTAAGTTGTTGGTTCTTACATTTGTTGATCTATATTAAGCCCCTTCATTCTTTTATCCTTGTCCAGAACATTTTCATATATCATAGTATATTGGAGCACTGCATAAGTAGAGGCAATCATGATTAAGCCAAATTAGTGTTCAACATCGACTGTATTATACACGTATTTTACCCGCCTTCATTTCTTTGTTGACCACATATTAGCTTTTGGGTCTTTTATCTTGTTACTCGTATGATTAAGGTGAAATAAATTTCATACGAAGAGCACTTGGCATAACATTTTTTCTCTAATTTGTATAGGTGGAAATGGTGCCGAGTAAGAGGCTTAATGTGCAGAAATTTCATCTTGGCGGCACCCCAAGGAAAGTTTTATATCACAACGAAAGCAGGCTGTTGCTTGTCATGAGGACAGAGTTGGATAATGATTCATGCTCATCGGATGTTTGTTGTGTGGATTCTTTGAGTGGCTCAATTTTGGAATCTTTCAAATTTGAACCTGGGGAGACGGGGAAATGCATGGAGTTTGTAAAAGTTGGGAATGAGAACGTGTTGGTGATTGGAACTAGCTCATCTGCTGGACCAGCTATTATGCCAAGTGGTGAAGCTGAGAGGTTAATATTATAGAAAGCTTCCTTTAATAAAATAATAACCTTAGAGTTGCAATGGGCTTGATCCTTGTTTTTAAAAGTTCACTAATTTTTCTGATTTTTGGGTCAAAATTAATTGTTTTTATTCATTTAAAGTTTGTATGTTTTGAATCTTACAGTACAAAAGGCCGCTTGGTGGTTCTTTGCCTTGAACACTTACAAAATTCTGACACTGGTTCTATGACCCAGAGAAGTTCACCTATTGGTAGTCATGCTGCAGAACAGCTTTCGTGCAGTAGTATCTGTAGTAGTCCAGATGATAATAGCTCTGATGGTGTCAAACTTGAAGAAACTGAAGCCTGGCACTTACGCTTGGCCTATTCAGCTGTCTGGCCAGGGTTGGTTACCGCTGTCTGCCCTTACCTTGACCGCTACTTCTTGGCTTCCGCTGGTAATTCTGTAAGTCGTGAAATATCACCTGCTCACAGCCACTGCTTGCTTTGAAGATTATTGTTGTGGAGTTTCTAAAGAGAGATTTATTTTTTCAGTTTTATGTGTGTGGTTTTCCGAATGATAACTCTCAAAGGGTGAGAAGGCTGGCAGTTGGAAGAACACGTTTTACGATAATGACTCTGACTGCACATTTCACCAGGATAGCTGTTGGTGATTGCCGAGATGGTGTTCTTTTCTATTCATACCATGAGGTCAGTGGATGGCTTTAGGGTTTACTATAGTTGCTAATTTGTCTTACTTTATCCTTGTGAATGGCTGTCTGCAAAACAGGATGGGGGATGAATTCATTTAATAATTATAAGAACAATAACTAAGGAAAAAAAACTCTTAATAGGTTAATGATGTGTTAATAACATTGGTGTAAGATTGAGACACTGTCACTTAATGTCCAGGATTCCAGAAAATTGGAGCAAATATATTGTGATCCTGTCCAGAGACTGGTCGCTGATTGTGTCCTGATGGATGATGATACTGCCTTTGTTTCAGACCGGAAGGGGAGTGTTGTTGTCTTATCGTCTGCAAATCATTTAGAAGGTGAGTTTACCTGGGCTATGTAGCCATTTGTTAAGAACCCATTACTAACCTGCAATAATCATTAATATCATTGCTTAACTTGTGTTACAGACAATGTTAGTCCAGAACGGAACTTGACTCTAAGCTGTTCTTATTATATGGGTGAAATTGCCATGAGCATGAGGAAGGTAATTTCCTTTAGTTCTCATAGCATAAACACAAGGATGCCTTTTTAAGAAGTTTCCTTAAATGGCTTGATTTGTATGCATCGTCTTCCAGGGATCATTCTCATACAAACTTCCAGCAGATGATGTGCTAAGGGACTGTGATGCTGGTAGTACTAACAATAATTTGTCAAGAAATTGTGTCATGGCATCGACACTGTTGGGAAGCATAATAATCTTCATTCCTATGACAAGGTACCCTGTCGTATTTCTTTTATTTATTCCTTTGTGATTGAACTAGAGATAGCACGCCTTATGTAAATAAGTCCTGCCAGATAGTTCTGTGTTTATGACAATGTATATAATATTATATTTGCTAGGTTGTGAATGCTCCCATCAATTGAAATTCTGAAGAATAATTTTGTTGGTGTTGCTATGATATTATCAATTTTCTGTTATTTCGAATGTGTTCTCTACTTCTCTTAGATTAAGCATTGGAAAGTTGTGTAAGAATGCATGGAATCTATTTTTGCAGGGAGGAATACGAGCTATTAAAAGATGTTCAGGCTAGGTTGGTTATTGACCCTCTTACTACTCCAATCTTGGGAAATGATCACAATGAGTTCCGCAGCCGCGAATGTCGGGTGAGTATTTAGTTACTTATTTATGAGTGGTGTCTGTTTTTTATAATCAATCTGGCATAGTGATTAGATTGTGGCTGTGTTCTCTGTGTGTATGTGTGTGTAGAGAGAAGAGATAGATCTAACAGTTTGTTTTGATTTTGGGAATGAAACGGACAGGGTGGGGTGCCTAAGATACTGGATGGGGACATTCTGGCTCAATTCTTAGAGCTGACAAGTATGCAACAAGAGGGTGTTCTGGCGTTACCTGCAAACCTAAGCCAGAAACCTCCCACTCCAGTAATGGTTAATCAGGTTGTTCGCCTGCTTGAGCGAGTTCACTATGCCTTAAACTAATTCCTCCCACTTCCACTTCTACTTCCAACACCGTATGATCATCTACAGTCCAAATTCGGGTAACAATGCATCCTTTGTTGTATAATACCATACATAGCATGTACAATTTTGTCATAGTAATAGTTGCTCTTTCGACAAGATTGTAAAGCGTTATAAAGGAGGGGTTCCAGTTGTATATTTAGATTCCAAAATTTGATTTCTTTTTCATCCAAGTAATGAAATATATTTGAGTGAAGATTAATGAGATATGACGGTCTCCAACACAATGCCTGGGGCATGCTCTAACAAAATCTTGCTTATAAAATGTATAGAACATGACAGAAATACAGGAATGGGGTTGAGGATTGCGTATGCTCGGCCGGCCCACAGAGAATGACGGCAGCTAAGTTTGTATTTTATGCCCCCATCACAGTTGGCCGGCGCTAAGCAACCAACTACTATAGATAAGTATTCCCAACGTCATTTTGTTTTGGCCACTGAGTAATATAAAAACACTTATTCCCAGTGTTGGTGATCATATAAATGAGAAGAAAGAAACATGGATGCATTTTGATTTAGCAACAATGGAGGAGGGTGGGCTTTCAAACTGAAGTACTCTTCCTTGGAACACTACTTCTTTGTGTCTTGTGAATTCGGATCAGACCCTGTGGCAGTGTCTTATGGAGTACCTGCTGTTTCATACAATGGTAACTTCAACTGAAGAACAACTCTCAAGTTGGGTAGAATAGAAGGTAGCTTTGATTCAGGAGCTGAAATTGTATGTGAATGAAGCCATTAAGGCTGCAACAACTGTGTTCTTTTCAGACTAAGACAGATTTGCAGTTCCAGAATGTATGGCAAGCAATATATCTAAGGTCGCCATTTCTCGGAACACCAGGCAATCTTCCACACCTCGCCATTCCGTCCCTTTCTATTGTCGAACATCAAGAAATTAGATTTCAGGATCCATAACTGACATTAACTGAATTTTGTTTTGGCAAATTATCTCAGCTCTCTTGAAATGGTTTTCTGATCAAACATCCCTCACTGTATGTGTAAAAAGCTGTGGGTATGTACAGTATTATAAGACAAGAAGTAATAAAGAATGCAACAGCATGAAAATAAAAGTGAAAAGGTCAAGAGCTGGGTTGGGTCCATACTAATAAATGAAGATGCTAGGACTCACTCAGTAGAGAAAAGCTAAAACCCAAAAGAACAGAACAGCAACAAGGGTTTAAAAAGGATGAGTATTCATTTTGTATACAGATTCAAAATTCAAAATCACATCGCTTGCAACGTGAGATCAAAGTCACCACCGCACCTGACTTTGATTATAAAGTAGTAGGAGTACTTAATTAAACTTCAACGCAGCACCCCGATTGCACATACCCAGAGTAGTCATCGCACACACTGACCTTGGTGAATTTACCCTCTTGCCCTTTCTCCCTCACATAGAATCCGTGCGGCGCCCCCTGATAGGCCGCCCCTGCCACCACCGTCCAATCCCCGACGTCCACCCCGACCTGCACCGGCGCCTCCGTCTCCGCCTCCGCCCAGCAGATGAGAGAATTCCCCCCCGACACCCCCACACACGACCTCGGGCAGCGGCTCACCGGCCACGCCCCCTCCACCCGCCTCCACTCCCCCGTCCTCATATCATACACCTCCGCGCTGCTCTTGAACACCCCCTGCGTCTCCGTCCCGTACCCGCTCACCACCCAGAACTCCGACCCCATCACCACCCCCTCGCACTCGTCCCTCTCCTCGCTCATCCCGCTCAACTCCGACCACACCCCCTCCTTCACATCGAAGGCCCACGCCGACCGCAACGCGTTCTTGCTCTCGTCGTGGCCCCCTGCCACCAGCACCTTCCCCTCCGCCGCCCCCATCGCGAAGAACGACCGAGTCGACGGCATGTCGGCGCACTGAGTCCACCTCCGAGTCGTGAACTCGTAAACGAACACGTCCCTCACGGGCTCCCATCTCGACGGGTCCCACCCCCCCATCAGGATCAGCTTCCCCTCCGTGCTCGCCAGCTGGCAGAACATGGGCAGCCCCTCCGGGTACTTGGGCACCGCCTCCACCCGCTCCCACCCCTGCGTCGCCGGGTCGATTAGGGATATCCCGTACCTGGCTTGGCCCGTCGGTTTCGACCCCGATTGCGCCGGGAGGGCCTGGACCAAGCACGCCGCTCTGTGTGTGAACCCCGTCTGCTTCCTGTGGTAGTAGAAATCCTTGCTCTGGAAGAGGTGGCGCCACCGTCTGCACACGCAGGAAGCCACCCGGTGCCCCGAGTAGTGCATCCGGGTCAGGCACTCCAGCCCGATTTCTTCCGGTAGACCCGGTATCAGCTCACTCCAATCCCTTTCATCCATCGCCGGAGGATGAGCTGCTCTTGATTGATTGCTGTGATTTGAAAATTGGAGGAATTGGGATTACTGTGTTTGATTGAATACTATAATTTGATGATTTCGAGTAACAGAAAAGTGCACAAGAGATTGTGAGCGATGGATAAGAGATTTTATAGTGGAGAAAGAAATCAGGGACGGGCAGTAAAAATCTGTGGATTATGTAATCAGTGGTTGACACGTGGCACTCTCGCTGCTCTTGGAATTTATGCTTTTACTCCTTTGATAACCCCACACCATTGCTTGATATGCTTTTATGTATTCTTATTTTAATTACTACATAGATGTGGATGTCTTTATTTCATTGTCTGAACTAGCCTTATCTTCTCATATATCTGAATTATTTCTCTATATTATAATTATGGATTATGATTTTGAGATATATATCTCTTATATATGGATTTAAGATATTTTGTGTATATATTTATCCCTACTATTTTCTATTAAATGTGGTCAACTGTCCTCCCTCTTTAAATATCAAATTTATCATGTGATATTCAATTCAATTTAACACGAATTTGTTTAATTCAACAATTAATCCCATATTAATGAAGAAATTAATATGTATGAAAATGATGTCCCAGTGATATTAACGAAACTCAAATTCGTGTATATTTTCATTACACCGACAGTTTGAGTACGGAGATCATTTTCTTTATAATTTGTCTACATACTAACACATTTTAAAAAATAATACTATAGTAATTAAAATTCAATTTGGACCATTATTTGATGTATAGTGCTCTAGTGTCTTAATATCATATTATAAGAAAATACAAAAAGAAAAGGAACCAATGATTCATACTACAATATTATATACTCCATCCGTCCCATTAAATATGCAATATTTGAAAATCGGCACGAGTTTTTATGTAGTGTTGTTTTTTGAGTTAATTAGGAGAGAGTAAAGTAAGATAAATGAAAAAATGGAGATAGATATATTTCTATTTTAGGAAACGTTTCATTTTAAATGGGGCAATTCTAAAATGAAAATGTTTCATTTTTAATAGGACAGATGGAGTACATATTAATTTTATTTAGAAAAAGAACCATTGATTCACATTGTATTGTTATGCCATGTATGTCACAGTACATACAAATATAAATAACAACAATAAATACTTATATCTTAATTTGATTTAGTTTAATAGTACTACATCTTGTATGTAATTTTTACATATATAAATATATTGAAATATACTCCACTTCAATTTGATTTGATTTAATATCTCTATTTAAGATTTCTCTTATTGATATTTGATAAATATATTTTTTAGATAAGGAGTAGTATTTTTTTTGGCGCATTTAAAAATGATAGAATATTTCTATTTTGAGCAAAAAGATTAATACTAGTATTCATTGTTATGCATGAACTGAATTATATTTGTTTTTAGGATATTCTAAAATAATACTTCTTCCGTCCGTGATTAAATGTCTCATATTAGACCCGCACGAGTTTTAAGAAATTGTTTCACTTTATATAGGAAAGTGGGTAAAAAAGTTAGTGGAATATGAGTCCTACTTTTATATATTAATTTTATAATAAAATGTGAGTGAAATTAGTTAGTGAAATGTAGGGTCCACTTACCAAATAGAGTAAAAGTGAAATGGAATATTTAATGGCGGACAGATAAAAAAGGAAAAAGTAGACATTTAATGGCGAACGAAAGGAGTAGAATCATTTCTATTTTGAGTAAAAAGTATTACATTTTCTCTCATATATTTTATTTTCTTATTTTCTTCCTTTAACATAAACATAATACTCCATTAAACAAAGATTTTTTAGTTTTTCTTTTCTAGTTTTAACAAAAAACTGTTGTAGTACTATTTGGATACTATTATTTAATTCCTATATATTTATTTTTATTTTTAGTCAATTGTTAATTAATGCATTTAGTTTCTGAATGTGTAGTCAGTTGTTTGGATAATTTGTTTTTCTATGTATAGCAAGATATAGTTATACTGGAGTATATAGTCGTATTACTGCTAACAATGGAGGAATGTTATATTGTTAACTCAATACTTAATTGATAAATATAATTAAATAATAGCTCTTAGATATTCAATCAAGGGTCTAGCTTATCAGTCCCGAAATATTAATATGATCAACAAAAAACGTCAATAAGGGTATTAAAGTCAATTTACAATAAATTAGTTGTAACTAACTTTTGAAAAAGATCACATAACTTTAAAACACATATAACTTTTTCGATTTAAATTTTTTTTTTCGCAAAACATATATCAAATTAAAGATAATTTCATAAGGATTTTTCAACGAAATCTCACTTGCATATGTTCCGATGTCAAAAATTTGAAAAAAAAAAATCAAAAATTTTCAATTTTTTCGTACAACAACAAATGTCAACATAAGACCATTAGCAGTGGGGCGCCCTATGGCGCGCCACGTCATCAGTTTTATCCTGCTACCCCTCACCTGCAGTGGGGCGCCCTAAAGCGCGCCCTATGGCGCACCTATGCATTTTCTTTTATTTAAATATTTAAATAACTACAAAAATTGGGAAAAAACTCCATTTCATTTATAAAAATTAATGTTCATACATTTATAAAAATTAATGTTCATATGCTTATGAGTTAGTCAAGAGTAGAGTCACATTATTAGTAATGTAATTGGATTTAAAATTAGAAAAATTCATGTTATAAAAATTACATACATTTTATAAAAATTAATTTTTATCACATTTTCATCTTAATAAATGTATAAAACAATTTATTTTTCAAGATATCTTAACTAGTGTGTGTAGCCCAATGATTAGGATTATTGCCTTCCAAGCAATAGACCCGAGTTTGAACCCTGGTAAATGCATTTTTTTAAATAAAATGCGTGCTATAGTCCGTCGCGCCCACAATGGCGGGTGCGCCCGATGGCAGACACCCACAATAGTGCCATCGTCCGCGCCCGATGGCGTCGTCCGCGCCCGAGGACAATGGACGCCATCGGGCGCCCCATTGTGGGTGCTCTAATATATAAAATACGTCAATATAATACATGTAGAATGTCATTCTCTAAGCATTGTGTTGATATTTTCAAAACAATATATTGACATTTTCATCCAAAACCCTAATTTGCTAGTTTTTTTTTATCTTTTTCGATTTAATTAATAAAAATGAAAATTATACATGACAAATTTTAGACCACTAGATTTCTAAATTTCTATGGTCTTAAATTAGTTGTAGTTAGCAATTAAAGAATGAGTTAACAATTGATCACTCCCCACTACTAAAAAGTAGGAGTATGAATTATAGATATAATAGTAAGCGTAAATTATTTGTAATTTTAATGTTGTTATTTACTACTCCTGGTTACATTACTTTGTGGACTAATATCTAAATTTACGATTTTGAAATAAATTTTATTTTTCAACAAATCTACATATAAATAGAATTTATTGATCTTATGTTTTCTACTTATATTTTTATTTGAAAACAAATCAACTAATTAATACTTCTATATATTATTTGTAGAATTAAGAATATGTATTTAAAAACATATTTAGTGATGCAAGAAATCAAAAACAAAAAAATTGAGTAATATAAAATGGAATTAACGATGATTCTAAAATCTAATTAAGGTAAACTTAATGGTTTAAATTCGTTCATATCAGTGTAATTAAAGTTTTGTATTAATACTTTCTGTTGCTAATGATGTTATATTTACTGCCAACGGTATACGAAAATCATGATACGTTTATAGAGAAAAGAAAAAAAAAAGAAAAATATCTAGTACTAAAAATATCTAGTAATAAAAAGAGCTGCAGGAATGACTGGATGAAGGCGAGCTTAGTATTGCATTATCTCTAGTTATCTGGAATATTTTATCTTATCCATAGAGATTAATCATGGAAGAGAGAGATATTGAGTAAGTTGGATTGACTATGGATAAGGGCAGGCTGAAGTGGGACCAATGCGCCCTGCAATTGTCTTGTATCCAATTAAAGCCCACGGACAATTTTGGGAATTCACATATTCATGCGAGATTTGGATGACACGTAGTATATCTCTAGATTAAATTTTAAGCCCCAGGTGACAAGGACGGGGGATCTGAGAGCATGAATAACGCAAGGGGTCGGGCCGCATCTCGCGGGTCCCGGCCCGTCCCAAGCATTGGAGGAGGTGGAGTCACTGCCCAGGCTGGTCCCGCGTCCCGGCCTGGGCCGGCGTTGGAGCTTCCGGGGCGAGAGGGTTCGGGCCGCAATTTCTGAATTTTTACATTTTGGAAGAGGAAGAAGAGGGAGGGGGAGAGGAAGAAGGAGGAGGAAGAAGAAGGAAGAGAGGGAGAGGGGCGACGTGGGCAGATTTGCATTTTTTAATTTTTTTTTGCATTTTTTTAATATTCTAATTTTTTAATATTTTTTAGGTTATAATTTATTGTATTTGTATTAAAAATGAAATTCTCGCGGTATAAATGAAATTTTTCGTATTATAAATTTTCGGTGTTTTTTATTTTACGTGTAAAATAGGTTGAAATTGTGAATATTGTCATTTATTAGTTGTGGCCCGGGTTGTTGCCTGCAGGGTTAGAGCAGTTGGGGTCTGGGCTGCAACTGTAGAGGAATGATGACGTGGAGGGGACTTGAGGCCGGAAATGGGGACGAGGTTATTCATGCCATGAGGCTTAGAGTAAATCCTCCATAAAAAAAAAATACTCATTAAAGTATAATCCTCCTTCTAAAATAAATTAATCTTTGTAGATGACATAAAATTTAATAAAAAATTTATAATATAAAAAAAGTAAAATAAATAAATTAAATTAAATTAAGAGAAAAATAAATAAAGAATGAAAGAAAAATATTTTATTTTTAAAAATGAAACTATTCTTTTTTAACATATTAAAATAATAAAATGATACTCACTATTTTTTATGGAAGGATAGATTATTTTGTAAATTTTAATAAAATAGTATATTTTGAAGTTTTATTTGAATAAAATGAATATAGTGAAATGAGTATTAGGGATTATGTGATCCATATTATAAATGGTGTATATGATTATTATTTATTGAAAATTTTTCAGTATTTAGACTTTGTCTAGTTTTTAAGAATGATCCAAGTTAAAACTAGTTTAATTTTTGTATATATAATAATTGTGAAAAAAGATTATGCTTTTTAGACAAAAAGTTAACAAAATGGTCCCTGCCCCATTGTTTTGTATGTCATGCCAGTGCCACTTCTCGTATGATCTTCAATTATTAACAAGTGCATATGCATTTTCGAAACTGAATCAACCTTTGCGCTTTGCGTGTCATTTTGCGTGTAGTGTATAATTAACTATCCGAAAATTGCGTGCATCGCTTTTATCAATAACAGATGAATTACCACCTCCATTTCAGATCATACTCCCTAAAATAAATCTCATCTTTTTTATTTTTATAATTTTCAGAAAAATTTTCTTTTATTTAAAAATAAAAAATTTCTCTCAAATTATTAAAAGTATTTTATTCACATTTTTTTATCTTATATTTTACCCATTTTTTCTCACTATCTCTCTTACTTTACTAATTCGTCTTTAAAATACGTATTATCGTTAATCAAATGACTATTTTTGGCAGAGGAAGGGAATATAAGTTCGATTAAGATTTTCGCGAACATTAATAAACTTATTAGAAAAAATTATATAGTAAAACTTTTAGATATATTTATATTTATGTTAATTAAATGAAAATATTTATAAATAAGTTTCAAAAATTTACTAGTACTTTTTATGAAAATAAGTTTATATATTCGGGACATTGAAAAACAGCAAGTCTATGTGATTACTTTCTCTGTAGATTCATTTTTAATTTAGAGGTGCTGATAGGTTCATAATTTTTTAAATTTAAACCCACGGCTCATAAGTGTTGTGGGCTTTGCGGTGAGGAATGGGGGCATGAATCATGCTATTCTCTTTTTAAGAGCATCTCCAGTGGGCGGACATCCCACTAAGACATCCACTAAGACATCCCAAAAACACCTCCTGCCACGTCACTAGGACTTCCCATCCCACTGCCACGTCACTAGGACATCCCCTGCACAATCCGCCCTTCCCATCGCCCTTCCCACTAGGACATCCCGCAATTAAAAAAAATCATACATTTACAAATAAAACAATTAACATTTACGGAAATAAAATTTGACCGAGAATACGAACGAGAAAAATTAACAACTTCATCGGAAAAAACACACATGAAATAAAACTCAACTAGCCGTATATATAGAGTTTAAAAAAAATTAAATTTAAAAACGGGACGTCCGACCGGACGTCCGACTGGACGCCACAATGGCGGACGTCCACCCGCCCGTCGTGCCGACGTCCGAGGACACCCGACGTCCTCACGGGACGTCCGTATCCGACCCTAAACGCCACAATGGCGGACGTCCCGGTCGCCCGTCGCGACGTCCGACCGGATGTCCGACCGGACGTCCGCCATTGGAGATGCTCTAAGATACTATGTGCCTCAATTTTCTAATCTTATCAATTAGTGATTTTTATCTTTATCATCTACATTTACTTTAATTTGGATTTTTTTTCTGTATCTTTTTTTGTTTGGTTGTTTAGATCATTTAAAGTTTAGGCTGATAAAAACTTACGAATGAGCATTATAGTGACAAGAAAAGTTCTTTTAAAATATTAGATAAGTGATTAAGTTAGAAAATAAAATATTTGTAAATGTTTTCAATATGAAAATGGTCGACTTAAATGGAATGAATTAATGAAAATGAGAGGGCACCTTGAGGTTCCCTTCGAACAAAATGGGAGCTCTAGAGATTGGGGCTCATATTGCCTATTTTCATTAGATCAAGCGTTATGGAAGATTTCAAAAAACAACTTACTTTTTTCGTCTCATTAAATGTGATGTTTTTTTTTTTAAAATTGTCCTATTAAAAGCGATAAATTTTCTAAAATAAAAGTAGAATAATCTCAACTTTAATGTATAAAATCTAACGTTATTAGATGATGAGAATATGATATGCAAGTATATTTGACCCAATGTCATTGACTCGACCATATCGATATTCCACTATCAAATTTTGATAATATTTTAATTGAAACATTCAATGAGTTATATTGGATTGGCTTATTCGATCAGTTCATATGTAGACTGGTGATTGGTCCGATCCATTAAACCAGTTGATATCGACTCAAAGTCTCAAATTGAATTGGATAAATTGCCAATTTCGGATGGATGGTCAATCAGACCAAAATTTTTAAAATATTTTTTTAGAGTTTGTGGTTTGGTGAGTGAGGTTATCAAATCTAACACTTCAAATCAAACTCTTTTATTAAATAATAATATAGAATTTAATTATAATTATGTACTAATATAAAATATCAAAATTTTCTCCACACTTACTAATAACTCATGTTTAGTTATATTTAAATAAATTAATAAATATTACTTTTAATATTTTAATTATATTTACTATTCACTAAATTTAAACTAATTATACATATATATAAAACATTAAAATTTTCTCTGTACGAACTAATAATTCATATTTGACTTATATTGTTATAAGCATTTAATTAACAAAACTATATTATTATTGATATAATTTAAATTAATTTATAATATTTATTAATTTTATTCATATTTGATTGTATTTATCACAAACTAAATTTTAATTATACTCTATCAATACCTAAAAGATTAATATTTTTATATAATATATAATTAATTAAATATAAGGTTTAATATCTATTGTAATATATAATATTTTATCTGAACTATATATATTTTTAGGATATATATTCAATTCATTTATATATATAAAGGTTTGCTGATTTAGTTTGAAAAGTTAATAAAAGGTTTGCTGATTTATTTACTATTCCGATTTAAAAACATCTATAGTTCTATACACATCATTTTTTAAAGAAGTACTTACTCGATTTGCGAGTGTTCAAGATAGTATTTGTAATTTACCAGCCTCTTGTGGATTTACTATATTGATATTCACCCCATTCCTTAAAAATAAAATTTGTAAATGGGTATAAATTTTAAATACACAATTGATAAAGTAAAAAATAAATATAAAGAAAAAAGTAATTAAAGTATATTAGTGGAAAATGAGTTCCATTTTATAGGAGAGAAAAAAAATTCTAAATTAAAAGGCTCATAATTTTTAAAGAAGAACTAAAATGTAACTTGTTCCTATTTTTTAGGGATGAATGAAGTATGAATTTTAGAAGGTCTTCGAGCACTAATCAATTCCTCAAGACAAAGTTAATGTAATACCAATTTATTGATAATTTCATCCAGATGTTTTTATATCCCCGTACCACAAGACGCAACAGCATTTTCAAATGGCTGTTAAGTGAAGAACAAATTTTTCCTTTTGAAAACAATCTGTATGATTCACAATACATATATTCCTATAACATGATGATAATGTAACAATACATATATAGTGATATACATGATGGCCGTTCTGAATGTTGGTATTAGAAATAGAATGTGATACAAAAGATACACTAACGGTGCGTAATACAACCCAATGAAAAACAGAGAAACTTAACAGAAATAAACTGAATTGAAATAACAAATTAGAAACTATAAACCGTAGATATAATTTGTAAGCCGAGTCGAGGAGTCCTCTTTCCGCAAGACGAGATACGCCCCGATAGTGCTCTCGATTTGGCGTGTCGTCCCCAAAGATAAAACGGTTTCGTCTCTGAAGTAGCAGCACCGCTAGCAGCAGAGCTCCGGCGAACAGGAGTAAGGCGCGGGCAGAGCTTCGACGGGAAGATTATGCGGAGAGGGAGAGAGCGTGTATGCAAGAATGCTTGTGTATGTTATATCCAGAATGCAATGGATGCATGCCTATTTATAGGCCAAGTCCACCCGCAGGGGCATTGATGGAGTCAACAACCATTAAGTGTGCAATGATGGCTTGACTGTAACCGCCAGGGGTTACTGACTGGTGCACTAGCCATTGGGAGCTGAAGAGACACGACGCATCTGGACACACTACACGACAGGATACACCATGGACCGTCGGGGTCCATCGGGGACCTTTTGTCTCCCGTTATGCGTCGGGGTCCAGCGGGGAAATGACGTGGACCAGGACCACCATGAGTTGGGGATAGCGTGGAGTTTGAGGTGGTCTAAAAAGAACAAGCTGTGCTTGAACCACGCTCAACGACCAGCTCTAAAGAGCAGCCCCAAGACCAATTGCCAAGCCACAAGGCGCACGGGTCACGGCCGCGGGCGGGCGGCGGATCGCGCGTGTGGGCTCTGTCACCCATCTTATTTCACGATAATTATTACACATAATAATTCATCTTATTAAATACTTCATCAAAGAAGTTTATCATCCCCGATGTGGGATAATTAACACTCAGTTAATTAATCCCTTAGTTTTTTTCATAGCTCATTTCTAGCTTTATTGTGACCAACTTTAATATATTATTTCTCACTCACCGGGAATCGGATTTGAGAAAATGAATATACTATGGTCATCTACTCAAAACGTAGATCGACACTATTGCATTTAATTTCACAAAATTAAATGTCTTGTAACATTTATTATTAGTCAAAGTCGTTTGATCAAACACGATTCCAACACTGAAATGCTTGGGCCAACCTTAATTTTTGTGCGTAAATAGGTGCAGATGTCAGCTACCAATGCTTATTGAATAAATAAACATTAAAGAATTAGTAATAATTGGGGATTAATCGGATTAACTAATATCAGATTCTTCGAATAAAGACGCCAATACACCGGAATATTAGAGATTCCTTAACTAGCCTTAGAAACAAGCACCAACCATGTGCCCATTATTTCTGATTAGAGTATCCCCATCGCTACTCTCCAGGGCGGACGACGTCCGTGCCAGCGGCGCGATACAGCCTCGCCCGCCGCTGTGCTCGCGCCAACGGCACGGCGTTGCTCGATAATAAGAGCACGTCTGTGCCGCTGAGCATGTCAACGTGGCAGCGTGCGATTGGCTAACGACAATGCCGTTGTAATTTCTTTTTTTTTTAAATCGAAAATAATACCAAAAATTAAAAAAAAATTATTTTCGGATTCCCAAAAAATATAGCCGTTTATTACCGTTTTTTTAAATTTTTTTATTTTTTTTTAAAAAATTAATCCTAAAATCATCTAAAAATACACACATTCATCATCCATTCTCTCATACAACACATTCATCATCCATCTTCCTCTCTTACTCAAACCCTCTCTAAAAATTCAAAAATAGATTTCACCGATATCATGGCTGAAGCGGAGCGGGGAGAACAAGAATACTATGAACAATAACGTGCCGCCTATGTCGTCGCCGCCACCCCTGCCCCTCCTCCTCAACCAACTAGATCAAAACGCCGCTACATTCCTCGTGACCGGGAGGGAGCCCATGAAAGGCTCGTTGCCAACTATTTTTCCGACACGCCGCGGTTTCCGGAAGATTACTTCCGGCGCCGTTTCGCATGTCAAAACGGTTGTTTGTGCGTATTGTCAACACATTGTCCGCTCGTGTTGAATACTTTCAATCACATAGCGACGCAACCGGTCGGCAAAGTCTCTCGGCGTTGCAGAAGTGTACTTGTGCCCTCCGACAACTTGCTACTAGGCAAACGGCTGACCTCTTCGACGAGTATTTGCATGTGGGTGAGTCAACTGGAATCCTATCCCTCAAAAATTTTTGCGACGACATTCGTTCTGCTTTCGGTGAGGAATTCCTTCGGGCACCCACTACCGAAGATTGTCAATAGTTGCTTCATCTTCACGAAACAGTCCACGGTTTTCCCGGTATGGTTGGCAGTATTGACTGCATGCATTGGAAGTGGAAGAATTGCCCGAATGCTTGGAGGGGGCAACACTTAAGCGGCCACAAAGGCAGCGGCCCAACGCTTATCCTTGAAGCGGTCGCCGACTACCGCATATGGATTTGACATGCATATTTAGATGTTGCCGGATCCAACAACGACTTGAACGTGCTCTATTCTTCACCACTCTTCAATGATATTTTGAATGGTATGGCACCGGTGGTCGACTTCACCGTCAACGGAAATCCATACAACATGGGTTACTATCTCGCCGATGGTATCTACCCAAGGTGGTCGACTTTCGTGAAGATGCTCAGCAATCCGCAAGACCCGAGACAGGTTCTTTTTGCAAAGCGTCAAGAGTCAGCTCGGAAAGACGTTGAAAGAGCTTTTGGGGTCCTTCAAGGCCGATTCAACATTGTGAAGGCCCCGTCTCGGTTGTGGTACTCTAAGAATATTGCCGACATCATGTACACGTGTATTATCTTGCACAACATGATTATAGCTGACGAAGGACCGAGGGCGGCTAACTTTTACGACGAGGATGAAGCCGGAAGCTCAACCGCAAGGTTTCCCTCACGCCGAGGTGTGCATACGACGGTGCGAGAGAGGATCGAAACAAGACACACAATGCGGCAAAATTTGGCGACGAGTAGTGGATTTTTTTTTAATTTTATGAATTTAATTATGTAATTTTAAATTTTAGGACTTTAATTATGTAATTTTTAATTTTTAGGATTTGAATTATGTAATTTTTAATTTTTTAAGTAATTTGTAATAATATTCCGGGTATTTTTAATGCATTCTAATATTGTTGAAATGTTTTATTTAAATTGAATAATAGAATGGTGAGACCTTTGAGCATGTCCTTGCGGAAGAGCATGGATGTAGGTGTTTTGCTCTTAGGGAAGAGCAGTCATTAAAAAATGAATAAAAGTGAGTCCGAACCCACTTCCATGTTCTTGCCTAAGAGCATGGATGGGGATGCTCATAGTCTATTCCGTCGGTTATGATTACCCGTTTATAACACTCATACCAAACTATTAACAAAATGATTATATGTAGTGTGTTATATACTACATTTCGTTGGTTCTTATTTAGTCCTATATTAATGCTTCTTTTTGTAATAATTGTAGATAATGTTAGAATTAGTGGTTTACAATGATGTGATAAGACATATAAAAGGAAATTGATATACACTCCGACCTGATAAACTATATAAGAATGATGATATAAGGTAGAAATTATATTAATACAACAAAATTAGGAGATGTTAGTTAAAAGTGATGTGGAAATCATTACTTATAGGCAAAAGAAACAAAGGATGAAAGAGAAGTTTTAAAGCAACAAAAACTTAGCCAAAAAGAAAACTACAGATAAGTGGGGCCACGACACACACATACATTTCCACGTAAAATGGACCAAACATGGCTTTTATGTGACATGGAAGAAATATTAACGACTTTTGGCAATTTAAAATTGATTTTTCGTATGAATGCATTTTCCTTTCCTAATCAGACTTCATCAATATTTTAAAAACCAGACCGGTCGGCGAACCGGCAAAGCTACTGGTTCATGGTTCAGCCGGTCCAACCGATTCAATCACTGGTCGAACCGTTTTACTGTTGCAAATACATATAATTAAGTATACAATATACAAAATATATTAAATTTACATATAATTAATAATATATAAAAAATATTAACTTTATATTTTAGTTGTAATATAAATATTAAAATTTAGTAGTAAATGAATAAATTTCATAAATATTTTTGTTGGTAAATAAAAATAAATATATGATTCATTAGTTATTGTAGATAAAAAAATTTAATATTTTATATATAAATAGATAAATTTCATTATAACTAAAAAAAAGTGTATTGAACAAAATAATATTATACTATTAAGTAATAATTAAACATGAATAATTAGTTATTTTATGTAAAAATATTAATATCAATGGTTAGTGTATATAAATTAAATATATAGTACAATAAAGATATTAATATTAAGTAATAATAAATTATATTTACATATAAAACATATTAAATTTATGTGTAATTACAAACTCATATATATTGTAAAAATCTAGTGATTATTAAAACATAATTAAAAAATATATTATAATTAATAATTTCTTAAAATAATATAAAATCAAAATGAATTATTATTTTATGTGGATTAAAAATATCATTTTTAGTGTATAAGAATAATTAATGTTCATATTATTTCAAAATGGTCATATGGTGGAGTGGTAAAAGTGTTGGTATGTAGAGAAGAGGACATTGGTTTTGCCAACAACAAATTTTGAAAAAGTATTTTGTAAAGTTAAAACCGATTTCCAGTTCACGGTTGAACCGGTTTGACCGGCCGGTTTCGCCGGTCAGCAGCGGTTTAACATGTTGGCGGTTTCTAGGGGTGAACCGGACCGGATTGCTTGCCGGTTCGCGGTTGGACCGGTAGAACCGGCCGGTCCGGTCTGGTTTTTAAAACACTGGACTTCATCTTTAATTAAGCTGGTTTGATTTGAGGCTCCTCGTAATCATGCTTTTGTCGTAGTTTAGAAAAAGCTTAACCTGATTATTACTTTATCACCTCATGTGGCGTTCGGTTGGCATGACTAATATCATGAGACTATCCATCTAGGATTAAGTTGTGGGATTATTTTAGTTGGAGGGGGAGGCTATGACTAATTATCATGAGACTATCCATCTAGGATTAAGTTGAAGGGTTCAATTTTATGAACATAACATGATACATATTTAATCATGAGATTTAATCTTGCCAACCGAACACCCCCTCAGAATATTAATTTAGTTTTTTTTTAAATGGGTGAATATTTAAGTAAGTGAATCTCTACTTTTAAACAAAGTTTATATTGGAGTATGCACAGCCATTGAAGGTGGAATAATTCCGGTCCTTAAAATTTTGGCTACTTTAGCCTTTTAGGGTTAGTCTAATAACCTAATCAAATTTATTTATAAATGACAATTGTATGTTTCTTTTCTTTTCGTGGTAATGCCTATTAATAAATATCTATTATTCATTTTTTCCATTGTATCAAAATAGAAATTATGAAAATGAATATCATAGTATTTGATGCTTTTAGTGACAAAAAATGCTCAATTCAGTTATATTTTTAAGGAAATTGGTCTCTAAAACCATGAGCTTTGCTTAAAATTTGGTATTTCTCATAAACTTTGAAATTGGTCTATAATATCATAAACTTTGCATTTTAATTGATATTTCCCAAACTCACTCAAATAAGATATTTTCATCAAAATCTTATTTTACGTAGGCAATCATGATACGTTTATGATATTTTAAACCACTTTTTAAGTTCATAGCATGTAGGATAAAAAGTCACGTTGAAAACCACGTTGATTTAATTGTGTCAAATATGATAAAAAAAAAAGCATCGGAAGTTAGTCAAATATAGTAATAAACATGTCGTGAGAAATGCCAAACAAAGTGCAAAATTTGTGATATTATATATACCAGTTTCAGAGTTCGTGGGAAATACCTAATTTTAGGCAAAGTTTATGATTTTAGGGACCAATTTCCCTATTTTTAATTGTGCGAGAAATGTATTATATGTGGCATGTTTCTAGAAGAAATAGCTATTGTAGTTGGAAAATTGCTTCAATTTCTCAATTTGGAAGGTCTTTGGATATTATTTCACAAAATGAGCTGCAAACATATGTAGTTAGCTATCATGAAGCATTACGAAAATTCCACTCATGTAATAATGGACATAAATTGATGTCGATTGATATCCGATAACATATGAGGTGGAAAATTTATAATACTCATAATTTATAGCAGTGGCTAGTAGATCACACACAAAAAACTTTTTTCTATACTGTAAAGGCGATCCATTATTATCAGAAATTTTCTTGCATTTCTTTATCAGTCTATAACTCTAGATAAATTAGATAATAGTATCATATAAATAGAATAGAGAATGGGTGAAAATGAGATTAGAACGGTTTATTAGAAATGAGTCACTCACCGCTTAAAAGGCCTCATAAAGGGAGGGTTATCCACACTTATATAGGTGAGCTAGGATCGTTACCAAATCGATGTGGGACAAGAATTATGAATTTTAACACGGTGAGACGATGAACAAGTTGTATTTGTAGAGACTATAGTGGAGTTGGATACAAGCAAATTGTTACGAGAAGTCATATGGGTAGGGCCATTTGCACATGGGATTCCCTTAATATCCAAGTTCGTATAATGCATCGACTTTTCTTTTTTATTTTTTTTTCATTTTTTATAATAAAAATATAGAAAAATTATTGAACGTTATATATTTCGCTAATGATTGAACGGCATTCAATACTGTACTATTAGATTATATATACTTCAGTATACCTCGTATAACTATATTAATCTATTTCCAATATATATGAGAGAAAATAATTAACAGTATACAGTACTTCGTATAAATATATAGATTTATTAATTATAGTTAAATGATAACCCGATATATAGTAGTACTAGTACTCCGTATAATTATCTCTATACATCTGGTTTGTGATATATACTCACATGGATGTATTCAGATTCATAAGTTAAATATTGTTCAAAATCAAAACACTTGTAGTCCATTAAATTTTGTGATCTAATGGTCAGATTAATGTCATATGTCATCTAATAATGTAGATTATTAGTCTAATAATGTAACTAAGCTAATAATGTACTATTTTAGTAACATAATGTAGCATTTTAGTCTAATAGTGTAGCTTGGCTAATAATGTAACATCTTAATCTAATAATGTAACTTATCACAACCATCAAATCTAAGGATTCAAGGACTGAGATTTGCTTTGATTTTTGACAGAATTTTACTTATTAGCCGCACCCCTATAATCACATCTACATGTTATTAGTAGTATGTCAGTTTTTTCTTGTTCGGATGTTCTAATTTTAACATAATAGCATAGCATATACATTTATCACACATTTATTACGAGGGGCAAATTGCAAAACGGTTATAATTTTAATTTTTATTTTTATTAGGTTTATAGGCCTTAATTGATTACAAGCCACTTTTGCAATTGGATATTAATTGTTCAATCTTTTAAATTAGCATCCTATTACATCATTGTCATATTCTTAATCCTTTAATTTCTTGTTATATCTGTGCTCCCTGGTTTCTTATTTTTATTGCTTTCGCACCTCTTCTTTAGTTTATTTTATTCATGCCAATTGTGGGCCTGTGGCAACATGCTCTCGCAATATAATTAAGTTTGTGGCTTGCAATATTAGTTCTCTCCCGACGGCGCCTCTTTTTAAATATTTACTTAATGGATAATGAAGAAATTCAGATTAGGAAATAATGGATTAATATTATGACAATCACGATCATAAAATAAGATGTTTAGATCAAGAAATAGTAAATAAATATACACATCATAATCAGAGCCGTAATTTGCACCTGTCCCTGTTACTGTTGTTAATTTTTATTGTTGAGAGCATGTCCAATGCCGTGCTACTATATTTTCAACTGTCTGCCTATTCGGCTATTCCTATTCATCTTGTCATAATAAATTTTCAAGCCCCAGCACGAAAAACAAAATAGATAAAGACATCAAATTTGACTTTGCTCTCTAATGTACATGGTATTATCGTCATAACATCATTTATTTAACCTTTTTTATGATGTCTTGTTAGCATGGACTATTTGGACCAAATTACTTATTAGTTTCAATTTTGGGCTTTTATTAGCCCACCAAATAAGAGTTGCTGAGAGATAGCGGAAGCTGTGTGTATTGGTTTTTATAAAAGGGGAAAGATATTCATGAATTGATGAATATCATATAAGGTCGGTCAAATCACGCAAGTATCTAATTATCTCGTTGTACAGGATAAGCATATTATAATGGCTGCAATCAAATAATGGAATACACAATAAGTGGACCCACTAATCTCCAACACATATATCGATATCATTTTTTTTACCAAAACAAATCAACAATATGGTTATCTTACTATATAGTCAAACCTTAATTTGAGAAAAGTTCATCCTTTCAATAATCTGATTCCTCATATGCTTTTTGAGGTTTTTTTGGGCATAGCATGTAGAATTTTGGGCCAACTCTGTGGTATATGTGATCGTTGGTTCTGTCAGGGGTTAGGGCATCCGCAAAGCTCGTGTTGCAGGTGGCTCGTCGCGGAAAGACTCGTGCGGGGGAGGGGTTTATCTATAAATACCTTATTAATCACATCAATTTTTTCACAACAAAAAACTCTCTATATCTTCATCTCTCACTCATTTTTCTTTCAAAATTTTTAGTCTTTTTGGTATTTCGCTGTAATAATATGCTATCTTTACCTCAAAAGAAAATTGATTTCAAATAAAATAAAATCTTAAATATGAATCCATTTTTGTTGGACACATCTTATTCGACAAATTGATGAAAGCCCATAAAATAAGATGAATCAGGCCCAGGAGGTGTAGCTGCTCCTATTTGTTTCCAACATTTATTCGTCTAATACGCGATATCGGATTAACTTGATTTTCGGGTGAAAATAAACCTCTTTATTGAAATTATATTAGAAATAAAATAATTTTTTTACACAAACGTAGCTATGTGGCTACTATTTATTATATTGATTTGTATACATCATCTATCCTATTTTGCAAAAAATAAACGTTCATATCTAATTTTATTTTTATTATTTTTAATAAATAAACTACACATTAATCTAATTCATATCTCATTATATAGTATAGACTTACATTCAACTAAAATTCGGTCACCAACTGTGATTTACATTGCTTAAATTTCGTATCGAATCAAAGTGTGAAAATATATAATTGACATTTAGCACTGCATTTGCTTTTTCATGCATCTGTGTTAACTTCTGCCCTAACAAGGAAAATCATATTTCTAACTTTATTCAAATTATTGAAGATAAATACAATTTAGTTGGTAAGACGGTTCTCCTCCATCTAATATACCGGTGGTTCAAATTATCACACAAAAAATGAAATATTATTATTAGACATTTTGAAAAATATTAAAAAGAGATTTTAAATATCATGGATAAATGGAAAATTACTTTTAAACATTTAAAAAACTTTAAAATTATTAACAAGATGATAAAGAATGAATAAGTGTCAAATAAGGTAGGGGGAAACACAAATGAAATGACACGTGTATATACAAATGGTGATCAAGTCTCTAATTTCAGAAGAGCATCCACAATAGGGACGAATGTCCCGACGGACATCCCAAAACACCTTCTGCCACGTTATAAGGATTTCCCACAGCACTGCCACGTCATAAGGACATCCCACTCCACAATAGTGGACATTCCCAAGGACATCCCAATAATTAAAATTCACAAATTTACAAATATGCAATTTTACGGAATTAAAATTTCGACACAAATATGGAGAAAATGCAACCATTTTATTAAAAAATAAATATACATAATTACAAAAAATTTACATAGTTCAAAAAAAATACCTAGTTAAAAAAAACATCCCAAAGCTTCAACACACGCAGCCCCCGACTCACTCCTCGTCGTCCCCTTGGCCAGACCCGCCATCACCGCCGTCACTCCCGGGCAGGGGTGGTTGGCCTAACTCGCGCCTCATATTGTCGATGCCCCCCTTCAACATCTCCTTGTATAAGGGATCAGTCGCCGCATGCCACTTTTCTATGGTCTCTAGCAAAACATGATTGTGTTGCATGCGGGCGAGGTGGGTGAGTTCGGCACTGTCTTCGGTAGGACATGGAGCTGGAGCTGCCGATTGGACCTCGTGGGACCCGCTGGCGCTTCCCCTAGCCGCCCGCATCGCGGTCTTTTGCCCAACTGGGCGACGGCGGCAGGAAAACGATGGAGGGGTCGGAACATCTGCGGCGGCTTTGGGGAGGTCGTGGGAACCGGCACTGCTGCTGTACTCGCCGGAGGAGTTGAGCTTTGCCCGCTTCGGCCAGCCAGCTTCAACACCCGCACAAAACTTGGAGGAATCCTGCAAGCACAAGATAGACATCCCAGTATTTGAAGGCGCCGAACTTCTTCTTCTTGTCGATGAATTGGTGCATGGACAAACTCTTCACATCCTCCACGGACATGCCGCTGGTTGCCGTACGGACGTTGTTTTCTTAGATGCCGGTAAATCGGGTGAGTTGTCTCCTCAGCCGCTCCCACTATTTTTGGCATTGCTCTCCACTGTGAGGCTTCCCACCTGGAGGGCTGAATTTGATGTAGTTCTGGCTAATGCGCCACCACATCTTGTCGATAGTCTGGTTAGCCCCGATGTAGGGATCCTCGACTATACTCGTCCAGGCCTTTGCCAGCGCGACGCACTCCTCTCGCTCCAGACGGTCCTCTTTCCCTCGCCGGCCTCCTTCTCCTCCTCTCCCTCGTCCCCCGCCCCACCCTCGTCGATGAGGACACGCGAGGACTGACTAGTGCCCCTGCCCTTGCCCTTACCCTTATCCTTACCCTTGCCCTTGCCCTTGCCCCTGCCCCTGCCCCGTCCCTCTGCTGCCGATGGTATCTCAGTGGGAGACTCCCTGACCGGAGATAACTTCAGCTCCTCCAAAGAGAAAGTCTCATTGCCGGTGAATTGAGTCTCCAGTTGAGCACTGTCACTACACAATAAATCCATGTAGGGGTGATACACGTTGTCCCCAGGTGATTGGGAGACCCCCACTCTGCTACCCCTTGCACCATCTCGGGCATCACCATACCCGGCATCATTCCCGGCATTTGGGGCACCATCCCTCCACTCACCCCCTGCATTTGGGGCACCATCCCTCTACTCACCCCCGACATTTGGGGCACCATCCCACCCGCCCAAGGGTACATATCATAGTACCCGCCCATCATCGTCGTCATTTAGGGCATCATCGCTGCCATTCCGGGCAACATCCCAGGCATCCCTATAGTTCCGTCGGCGTTTCCCCCACCTCCAACAGGGAACGTCTGCGTTTGTGACTCGCTCGTGGAGGGAGAATCACTGTTGTGCTCCATTTATCTTCAAAAGAAATGAAAGTAGAGAGATAGAAACTCGTCAATACAAGTGGTGCGAATGAAACGAAGTGCAACGAGCCGTATATATAGAGTTTTAAAAAAGAAAAAAAATCAGTAAAATGGGACGTCCGTCCTCACACCGCAATAGCGGACGTTCGCTGAAATCGACGGACGACCTCTCGTCCGTCGGGGACGTCCGCGTCCATCTCATCTGACGTCCGCTATTGCGGATGCTCTAAGGGGAAACAAGGATAAATATAAGCTATGTTTGTACCAAACATACCAGAAAGAACATAATTACAGATAGAGACGCAATGGCTGCCGTTGCCTTGCCTCCCTTAAAAGCTCTCTTTACAAAAATAATTCCAACCAATATAAAACGTGCCCATCCACCATTAATTCTAATCAAATCTTACCACGCGCCTTTCTAATATCCTTTTCAAAAAATATTTTTTTACTTAATTCTATATGGTTTCCCAAGTACTTCCCACTCTAAAAGGCTAAAAGCCCTTGCTTTTGAGTGATTATAATTAAAGTTGTAAGTTTAGATTCAGATTCAGGGTTAATGGGATTAAGAGGATAATGATTGAAGTCTCGTGCTATAGATGAGTAACATAATAGGTAACTCCTCTTTCTCTTGGGCTCAGTTTACAAACTCCAGATTCTTTGTTGCAAAATGTCAAACAGAAACAGCTCACGACGTACGGTTCTGTGTTTTTATCGCTTTTAAATAATCTAATACGGAGTATATGTATATCCCAGTTTGCTAACTACCTTTCCTCGATTAGATCTTCGAATAATTTAATAATCCACAGTTTCAATTTTCACATGCTTGGGTGGGCTATTTAAGTATACATCGACACCTTAACTGCATGAAAATTTCCATCATCCTTGCTACAAAAATTCGGCACTGCGATTAATCTGAGTCTGGCTAATAAATGGCGTCAAGATTTACGAGTCAATGTGCTTCCGATTTTAGTAAACTAAACTTGCTGTGCATTGGTTGCTGCTGCAGTATTACAACTACCACTGAGTCATGCATTGTCCCGACACGCGCATCAAGTGCACGTGGTTAGAGCAAAAGGCCAAATCCCGGTCCAGGTGCACCCTTTAAGAAGTCTTCAACAGACTCCCCTCTCTCTCTCTCTCTCTCTCTCTCTCTCTCTCTCTCTAGTCTAAATATAAGACCAAATCGAAAGAGAGAAGAAGAAAGGTTGCCAATGAGATGAATCGTGTGAGTCTGGCTCCTGTATCAGAGGAGCTCTCAAATGAAGAAAGCTGCAGCAAGAAAGCTCAAACGTGGACCAACTGGCTGAGAAACCATTTCCCTCAGCTTTTCCACAAGAAATCTGATCTCAAGATTCTCTTGAGCGTTCTGGGCTGCCCCCTCTTTCCCGTTTCAGTCCACTCCCTCCTCCCCATTTCTCAAGTCAGTCTTCTTCTCTCTTTTTGCTTTTTACATCATTTCTATTATGCTACTAGATTAACATTAAGATTAGGACCTGACTCTTAGTATTAGTATGTTACTTCGCTGTCTAGTATTAATCAATATTCGCCTCCAAGAATCTCCTATTCATTTCATCCAACTACCACCCACAAATCGATTTTATTGCTGCACTACACTTTAATGCATGCGCCGACTAACATTTCATCCGCTCCAACCACACAAAACAATTTTACTGCCTGCTTAAATTCATGCCTTAATTAGGTGTCTTCCTCGGCTCAATACATAATCCACCACTTCACTGCCGCAACCGGCTGCCGGAGGCTCGAGGGAGAGGTCAAGAACATGTACGCAACCGGCACGGTGGCGATGGCCATGGTGGATGACCCTGCTGGAGTTCCCCAAAAGGGCTGCTTCGTCATATGGCAAATGGTTCCTGACAAATGGCTGATCGAGCTGGCTGTAGCCGGCCACAAGGTCGTCGCGGGTAGCGACGGCAATCTGGCTTGGCGCCACACCCCCTGGCTCGGTGCACATGCCGCCAAGGGGGGCGTCCGCCCTCTCCGACGCGCTCTTCAGGCAAGCCTCCCCCATCTTTCTCTTTCATTGCTGGCAACATTTCTAGTTTTACAAGTCTTTGGCACAATGATAAATTATTACTTCAACTGTGGTCTAGCTCTTTGCTGGTATAGTTAGGTAATAGAAGCAATGAGAATGTTAGTACCCTTTTTGGACACTATTTACCTATTCTTTTACCATCCTGCACCAACCGTTAAATCCTTATTCAGGGACTGGATCCACTTGCCATATCAAAGGTGTTCTCTTTCGCTCAGTACATGGGGGAGAAGCACGTCTCAGGTGTCGACTGCTTCGTGCTCAAAGTGTCAGCAGAGCACGGCGATCTAGCTGAGAGGAGCGACACCACTGCTGAGATGATCAAGCATGTGAGTGTGGGCTACTTCAGCCAGAGGAGCGGCCTCCTCGTCTACTTGGAAGACTCATACTTGACCAGAATCCAGACCCCTGGCTGCCACCCAACATACTGGGAAACCACCATGTCCACTAAAGTGGAGGACTACCGTCCTGTGGAGGGGATGATGATCGCCCATTCTGGCCAATCCAGCGTTGTCATTACAAGGTTCGGAGATAACCTCAGAGCAGGGCATGGGGTTACCAGGATGGAAGAGAGTTACAGCATTGATGATCTTGCTTTTAATGTTCCTGGGCTTTCCTTGGACACATTCATTCCTCCCCAAGAGATGCACAAAGGCTATCCTCAACAGAATCTTGATTGGAGTTCACCATTACACCGGTGACAAACTGTCCTCTTCAAATTTCTCTGTGTTTGAGATATGTAAAGAACCACTTTTGCAAGTGTCTAGACTCTAGTTGAGGATGTATATTCCTCTCCTTGATATGATACAAATTAAGATTTTAGCACACTTTCCAATCACTATCTATAGCTTCTTGTTTAACCAGTGTTTCTAGAGATTAATACTAGTAGTTTTTATTTTTCATTTTCAGAAGCTTGATTCCAAAACATTAACAAGTTAATTAGAGTATAAGATTTTTTAAAGGCCAACAAGTTATTTAATAGATTGTGGGTGCGAAGGCATGATTCTATGATCAGTATGCTACGTATTCGCTTACCTCAGCTTCACTAGAGAACATGGTTGATTTGATTCAATAAATATATTACTACCAATGAAATTGAGTTCATGGTCAAACTAGTAGTACCAATTTTTATTTATTTATATTGCAAGTGCAACTGTGTTTGCATTGAGCTTCAAAAACCTGCAATTATTCACAGTTTCATACCTCTCAATTGCATCAATGGCAGCAAGCACCGCCTCCGCAAATCTCCATGGCCGCGTAGCAATAGTGACAGGAGCTTCGCGCGGAATCGGCCGGGAAATCGCCATCCACCTTCGCTCACTAGGCGCGAAGCTAGTCATCAACTACACCTCCAGCTCAACCCAAGCCGATCTCCTCGCTTCCGAGCTCAACGCCAAAGCCACCGCCGAAACTCTTCCAATCGCCGTCGCCGTGAATGCCGACGTGTCTAATCCAGATGACGTCAGATCGCTCTTCGGTCGAGCGGAGCAGGAATTCGGAACTCCAGCGCACATCCTCATAAACTGCGCCGGAGTTTCGGATCCCAAGTATCCAGCCGTAGCCGACACGACGGTCGAGGATTGGGACGCGATGTTCAACGTGAACGCGAGGGGCGCGTTTCTGACTTGCCGCGAGGCGGCGAACCGGCTGGCGCGGGGCGGCGGCGGGAGGATCATCCTGATATCGACCTCGGTGGTGGGGGCGGCGCTGCCGGGGTACGCGGCGTATGCGGCGTCGAAGGCGGCGGTGGAGATGATGGGTAAGATTGTAGCGAAGGAATTAAAGGGGAGCGGGATAACGGTGAACTGCGTGGCGCCGGGGCCGGTGGCGACGGAGCTGTTTTTCGCGGGTAAGAGTGAAGAGACGGTGCAGAGGTTGGTGGATGCTTGCCCAATGGGCCGACTAGGCCAGCCCAATGATATTACCCAGATTATTGGGTTTCTCGTTTCCGATGCGGGCCAATGGGTCAATGGTCAAGTCATTCGAGTCAATGGTGGATTTGTTATTTAAATTTTATCCCTTCAGTCTTTTTTATATTTTGTTCTTTGTTTGATGCTGAAATAATAAGGTATTCGGTTTGCAAAATTCAATCCCACAACTCAATTCTAGATGAATAATTATGGGATAATTAGTCATAGCTAACCTCTTATAACTAAAATAATCTCACAATTCAATTATAGATTATATTTAAATATTATTTTATCTTGAAAACCGAACACCACCTAAGTGGATTAACTAGTTTCGGGTTCGCTAGAATTTGCAGTGCACTTTCTTGTTTTCATGTCGCACACGGATGCAACACAAATTGTTCTCATGCCAAAATAATCTATCGTTTGTTTGGATAGTTAAAAATTTGTTTTACAAAGATAATTCTATATTTCCTCGACATAAATAGTTTTAGGAGTTGTTCAATTTGCAAGATTATATCTCATGATTAAATATGTAGTATGTTTGGTTCATTAGATAAAATTTCACTATTTCCTTTAGATGGAATTTCACTATTTAATTTAAATGGATAATTATATGATAAGTATTAGTCATAATCATTTCCTTATAACTAAAATAATCTCGCAACTCATGCTTATCATATCACAAGTAGTCATTTCAATCGAAGTACTTATTATTTCTAAAACAAATTATCCTGTGGGCCGACTTATGCAGCCCATTGTTGTGTTTCTTTGAACGAATTTACTACATGCTACAAGGCAAGAATTAAGAAATACTGATGGTTCTCACTTTTCATCTGTGAAATGGTAATGGACCGGATTTGAGTTGAATTTTGTTAAGCTCTAATCTAAATTTATTTTCACTCTCAAAAAAACGACACTCGTTTTCCGAATCCATACGTTCCACGTACCATGGGACTATCCGACTATGCATGCAAATTTAGTCATAATATCCATTAATCATCGGATCTATAGCTGGATCCATAAGTAGAGCTACCCAAGGTTTATCGAATCGGCGGGTAAACCAAAACCGTAACCACCTGTTACGGTTCTGAACCGAAATCGTGAATTTTAGAACCGCGGTTCGGTTCAGGTTCCAAATTTTTCAAACCGAAACCGCGACCGAACCGCTGGTTCTGCACGGTTCCGAACCGACAGTTAAACGCGGTTCACGGTTCCGAACCGCCAATGCAATGATAAATTTAAACATAGTTAATTCTTATATGAAAACTATACTCTATTATGGTAATAACTTTATAATACTATTTCCGATTTTATTAATTAACACAATTTTTTACGTATGGAGTCTATGGAGTGTGGATCATTATTAATAAATATTTATCAACATGGTTTAGTAAAACTTGAAGAATTGGTTACTTTAAATAAAGCATAATACTATAATTAACATTGATTAATGAATCTGTAGTCTTCAAAATTGATTGGTTGGCGGTGAGTGATAGTTGCACTATTCAAAATTGATTGCACAAAACATCATTTCTTTTATTTTGATTTATTAATTTTTTTTTTAAATGCTAATTTTAAATTCAAATTGATCTCATTTCCCCCTATTTTTATCTACAAATACTCCCTTCTATCCTCACTCACACTCACCTAATTCTTGTAATTTGTATATGTGAATTGTAAATTTGATATCATTTTCACCTTATTCGTCTTAATTCAATTTAAACAGTCAATTTCCTTATTCCAATTTATTTTATAATTTCAAACTACATGGCAAAAAAAATTAAGGAAAAAAAACCGTGAAACCAAACCTAAACCGCTACGAACCGCCCGAAAACCGGCGGTTCGGAACCGAAACCGAAACTGAAACCGTGAAACAGCCTCACAGTTCGATTCCGGTTCAATATTTGCCAAAACCGAAACCGCCGGTTCATGAACCGTGGACAGGTCTATCCATAAGACATTAGAATAGAGACAAAGCTGCGTTGGGGCCTGGGGGCGCTGGTTCCCAACAAAATTTGTTGTTATTATATATTCCCTTCGTCCCAAAATAATTGTTACTTTTATTATGGGCACATGTTTTAAGAAACGTACAGAAAAGTTGGTTGGAAAAGTTAGTGGAAGGTAGGATCCACTTTTTTATATTGGGTTTATAATAAAATGTGAGTGAAGTGAGTTAGTGGAATGTGAGACCTACTTACCATTTATGACAAAAAAGAAGTGTGACAATTCTTTTGGGACGGATCAAAATGAAAAAGAGTGATAATTACTGTGGGACGGAGGGAGTATCTGTATGAAATTGTTATAGTATATATATCAAAGCGTTGGTGGAATTAGGGTTGGAACGGTACGGTATACCGCACTGAAATGGCCATACCGCATACCGTACCGTACCATGCGGTATGACCAAAAACCATACCTTTACCGTACCGCTTTTGTCGGTATACCGCAATTGCGTTATATCGAAAAGTCGGTATACCAAAATTTAGATATCGTTACCGTACCGCTTTTGTCGGTATACCGTACCGTGATTTCGGTATACGGCAATATGCGGTATACCGCGGTATACCGTGATTTCCGGTATATACCGCAATTGCGGTATATACCGTATTTGCGGTATACCGTGTTATTTGCGGTATATACCGCAATTGCGGTATGATGCGGTATATACAAAATGCATAACTTTACCGTACCTAAAACTGTCGGTACGGTATGATACCGTACCGAAAAGTACGGTATACCGAAAATTCGGTATTTTCGGCATTTTTTCAGTACGGTAAGTGCGGTATTTCGGTATATTTTCCTAGCCCTAGGTGGAGTTGGTTTCTCCGCTGGATATTAATGAAGAAGTCAAGAGATCATCTGTGACTATGAACTTTTTCCATCCGTTTTTATGTTTTTATCCTCCACATTCTTCGTATTTCTTCATAATTTTCGCATACTCTCTCCACTCAAACTTTTCCTTGTATATTTTTTTTTATCCTCAACATTCTTCTAATTTTTTCATAATTTTCCATTATAGTTCTCCGTGTGATTTCTTTATGCTTTTTTCATCAAAATTCTTATATTTTTGTTATGTTTTTTTCGCAATATTCTCTTTTATATTCTATTTTTATGTTTCCCTTTTTTCAATATTTTTGTTTATATTTTATGGAGTACGATACATATATAATGTATTTTTTTTAGAATTATGTTAGTCTTAAAATTCTATTTATGAAATACTACTATGTATTTTTTGTATTGTGATGCTACGACAACCACCATTTATGTCTCTTGTTTCAATCACTTATCCTTTAATTTTTTTTTCTCTTTCATTACTATTTGTAACACTCTGTAGTCTCTTGTTGCTCATATCGCAGCTGCTTACGACGGTGCGACACCAATAAATACTTCAAATTTGGTTCCTACAACATAAAATTTCTGACACCGTCGTCACTGTATTAGAGCATTCATAATAGAAACAACTCATCTCCAATTTTCCTCCTGCCACTTGAAGGAAAAAAGAAAAGTGTGACAATAAACACGATTGGGTGAGCAACTCAGACCATTCCAGAGACCTCTTCCTGGGCGGGTGACTTTTGTCACCCTATTCTACCCATTCTAGTGGCGCAAATCAGCTAGTGTAAAAATAAGCTTTTATTCCACTTATTAGACGATTTTTCATCATTCTCATATTAGCCTCCAGAATAGGCTAGGTTGTATCGTTCTAATTCTACAACTCTCTAATTATACTCCCTACGTTCCCTCATAGTTGAGGTATAACTTTTTGGCACGGAATTTAAGAAAGAGATGCTTAGTGTATTAAGTAAATAGATAAAAAAAAAGTAAGAGAAACGACAAAGTAGAGAAAATGGAGTAGAAAGTGAATAAAGTAGATAAAATAAAGTAAGAGTGAGAAAAAGTGTTACCGTATACAGAAATGACTCGACTATGAGGGAACTTACCAAAAAAATTAAAAATGCCTTAATATAAGGGAACGAAGGAGTACTATTTAGTACTTCTAGCGTGAAAAAATGACACATCGTCCCCAATAACATATGGAGTTGAATATAGAATTGATACAATCATGATTCGTCCGAATGTTAGGAGCATGTTCTTTACCTTTAGCCTTACCTTATAATAAATCAAAGTAATGCATAACAAGTACCCATTGCTGGAGATCAATCGAATAGATTAAAAAATGAATAATAACTGAGATCTAGCTTATATATTTTTAACCACACCAAAATACTTATCTCTATGTTATTCAGTGTTTTACGACACCAATATCATAAATCAACTAGTAGTGATTTTGAATCCACGCAGCAATCATTTACGATATACTGTCCAAATCTATTTGGGTTTTTGAGTTTTAAATTTACATCTACAAGTAACCAATTTGAAAGAATTTGTATAACCGTTCTTGTTTATTTACTTAATATTATCTGCACTAAACTGAATAAAAAATAATAAAAACGACTAACTACGTGACAAAATAATTCCTTCCCATATATTTAGAAAAATAAAAATTTTAATAACAATGCAATACCAAAAGATGCCGATTCAATATACTACACTCAAATATTCAACTTCTTGCCTTTCACACTTACTACTATTTAATATCTGATCAAATAATGTATTAGATAATTACTATTCTCACACTTATTAATTTAATATCTGATAAAATAATGAATTAGGTAACTAATATATATATATATATAGAGGTGTGATCAAATGTTAATTTAATATCTGATAAAATAATGAATTAGGTAACTAATATATATATATATATATATAGAGGTGTGATCAAATACAAACCCTTATCTATAATACAAACTACAAACTTTAATCCTACACACTCCTTGTAAGTAATCAACGATTAGAAATGGGATTCATATGTCAATGTCAACGCCTAATACAAATTCTGTCACTGGGGGTAACGTCAACAATGTCAACGCCTAAAGTTTGTATAGTTTGTATTATAGAGGGTTTGTAGATTATCATGACCATATATATATTTATATATATAGTCGACTAGTTTTATTACTCAGTACTACAAAAATTAATTATACATATATGACATCACATTGTTGTTACGTTGAACATAGCGCAGGGTATTCGGTCGGTTCGGTTCTAACCGAACCGAATACCCGGTTAACCGAAATCAAAAGGAACCGAAATTGAAGCACCGAACCGAAACCGAATTTGCCTCGGTTCGGTTCGGTTCCTAACCGAACTAGGTCGGTTCGGTCCCGGTTAACCGAACTGGAACCGAAATTCAAAAAAGGTGATATTTGTCGACCAGAAACATAAAAACAAACAAAATTACTCCATAAAAAAGGAATTAGCAGATGATACGTGCCCGCAGTTACTGGCGGATAAGATCCGTTGGTAAATTGTGCTGATTGTAAACACCAGAGTCCAGAAATGCACCGACTACTTTTTCCCATTTCCGCTGGTAAATCAACATTAGCAACAAAAATAGTTAAGCTATACAATGAGTAAAAGGAAAAACCTTTCTGCTTAACTCTACGTTCATCAAAACTTCTTTGTGTCACCATTTTCCAGATGATTTTTTATTTTTATTCTGCTGAGGCAGGACCAAAACAGCAAATCTAGTTAGATGCTTGTTGTAATAGTTTCTCCATTTCTTTTCTCAGTTTCTGGTTTGAAAGAATGAAATCTAAGTTATGATATTTTTTAATAATAAATAAAAGAATAATCATAATAGCTTTAAAGGAGTAATTCGGTTCAAATCGGTTAGAACCGATTGGAACCGACCCGAACCGATAACCGAGTAGACGCCTTAATTTTGGAACCGAACTGAACCGATAACCGAATTTGTCGGTTATCGGTTAACCGAGAAGTGTGTTATTCGGTTCGGTCATCGGTTAACCGACTAACCGATGACCGAATTACCTGCCCTAGTTGAACATATAAGTTCATGTCACATAGTCATGTTTCGCTAACATATGGAGTCATGTGAATACACATGTCTCTGTGTTCCTGCGTTTCACACCCAATTGCAATAATGTTCTTTTAGATAATGCTTTATAGTAGTACTCCAATAGATAGGTCAAACACAAAATAAAAAAATAAACTAAGGATAAAATTGAAAATAAAAGAGAGCGGTGCTAATATAACATTAATTTAGCAATAAATGGTTGTCAATGAATGAGTAGATCATAACATTAAGCATATGAAGTATAAGGAAATTCGTGTTTAAAGTCAATAGTGAACAGTGATTTGCTAACAATTTCTCAACCATTAATTAAGCCCAAGTTTTTGGAAATATGAGATATAGTTGGATACATTGAGGAGGAGCTTTAAAGAAAATTATTATGTATTAGTATGCGATATAGTATGCTGATCATGAACTGTTAAATGTACTAGTATGCATTATAATTAAAATAAACTCTATAATCAAGTGACGACTCAATAAGATTTAGCTATATAATGATTACACACATTCATACATGTTTAATTGTTCGTGCATCTTAATTTAATTCAGGTTGGAAAAAAGTCATCCCATGCTGGTGGGATATACATATGTAATATATTTATGCCCAATATAATTTGCTAAGCATTACCATTACAATTTACATCGTTTCCCAGCTACAGTATTTAGATTAATTACGCCATTCACAGCTCAAATTAGCTTGGTTGCATGAGTTTGATCCGTGTTCTAAATTTAATTGCAACATTAAATTAAAATACCAGTCAAGCTTGATACTTTTTGCCTGAATCATTATTCTATCCCGGCCACAAATCAAGACCAACAAATTATGATCCGTTTGTGTAGTTTTTTCAGAATTGGTCAGTTTGTCTTGTTTTTATTATTAAAAGAGTGACTCTTCAATAATGAAAAGTATTGGTTAGGGTATCCACGATAAGGCGGATACCCCAATAGCCTCATTCCAGTTTTTGTCCATAGTCCCAGTTTTTTTGTTCATAGCCCCAAAATTTTGTTTCCGCCCACTATGGTGGACACTTTCAATAGCCCCAAATTTTATAATCAATTTTCATTTTAAAATATTTTTAGTTTTAATCAGGTATAATTAAAATCATCGCAGCGTAAATAATTAGAAAACGAGGTAATCGGGGCCGAATATTCGTTGTATTGCAAACGGGTAAAATTATACAACGAATAATTAAACTAAAATACAACTAAAAACTCCGCCACCGTCTACTCGGTGTCGGAGTCAGCTTCCTCGTCGGAGGTGAGTGGTATTTATAGAGGTAAATAAAAAAAAATTAAAAAATCAACAAAATGTCAACAGCCGCGCCGATCGCCGCCCGCTATGGGAGGCGCGGCTCTAGCCGCGGCGCACAGGGGAGCAGCCGCGTCCTCGCCCCCCCGTCGCCTATCCGTCGTCCGCCGCCAGTGGCGGACGCATAAATAAATTTTAGTAGGGGCTTTACTAAAATTTTATTGTTAACAAAATATACATATTTCCTCAGTTCGTGAAATATTGTTCATTTTGGTCCGTCTTTGTTGCCCACTTTGTGTTTTTTTTCTATTTTTATGGAGTCCACTTTCAACTAAATCATACACTCATATTCTATCGTAAAACTAATATATAAATGTGAGATCCACATTCCATTAACTTTTTTCATTCACTTTTCTTCACATTTCTTAAAATCCGCGCTAGGATGTGGACAATATTTCACGAACGGAGGGAGTATATATAAAAAACACTTCATCCATCCTAAAAAAATTAGTTTTACTATTTTGGGCCATCGCCAAAATTAGAGTATAAATATGAAAGTTTTTATATTACTACGACTAATAATATGGATTGTAATAATGTAGATTTCATAATCCACTAATACTATTTCTACTGTCTTTTTCCTCTCTCTTACTTTTTTTTCATTTCCCTTATTTTACTGATTGCATATCAAAACTCTTGTCATTGATAAGTTTATCTATTTTTATAGAACAAAAGAAATATATAATAATAATAATTATAAAAATGCATACAGATATTTTACATAAAACTAATCCAACACAAATTTAACTATTTTGAGAAACCCTTTTCAGTTATCAATAGCCATTTGAATAAAAAACGGTAGTGTCAGTTTAGGATACAATTTTTACAATTGTTACTACTGGATGGATGATAACTTTAAATTTAGTGGCACTTTTAAAATTATTTAAATCTAAAAACATGCCACAGCCACGTATTTAATGATTAAGTAGGCAATTGACATTTTCAACTCTATTATTATTACATTGATTTAAGTTTAACAGTTTATCTTCTCCTTCTTCCCAATTATATAGAGCGGCCATTGATGAAATGTAGGTAGTTTTCTCTGTAAATTTAATTTTCAGCCCCTCCTTTTCACTAAATCTCCAACTATTATATTTCGAAGACATCAATTTGGTGAGAGCTGTAGATACTTTTCAAATAAAAATTTAAAATTTTTACAATAAATATATATTAAAAAGAAAAGTTTGGGAAGGGCTTAAGCCACTCCCCTCTTGAACGTGTGTCCGCCAGTGTCCGCCGCCCACCGCCCCAAATTCGTCGTCCCCCCGTGGGCGGACACCTCCGCCACTATGGACCGCCCCGAGCTAGCTGCGAGGCGCGGCTATAGCCGCGCCTAACCATTGTGGTTGCTCTTATATATAGCTACTAGTGGCATGAATATATTAGATTGGCAGGCCACGCCCCGCCCCGACTTCTATTATTTATTATAATATAGCCGCGCCTAACCATTGTGGTTGCTCTTATATATAGCTACTAGTGGCATGAATATATTAGATTGGCAGGCCCCCGCCCCGCCCCGCCCCGACTTCTATTATTTATTATAATTAATCCATACGTGTCTTTAAAATTGTGGCCTACATCTACATGCGCGTATGATGTACCCATTTCAACGCCAACTCCGAAAATTGATATGTATATTATATATATACACTCTTATTATACTTAAATTTGCGTCTCTAAAAGTATAAAATATACTACTATCAAAACAGTCGCGCTTACAAATCACAAATTAATGCGGTAGCGGTACGGTGCACATATTGTTAGGAATTCTTGTATTCATCTAATGAGCGCAGCGGAAATTGCATACAAGAATAACAGATCTAGATTCATAATCATATTGCAAGTTGAGCACGTAATACACAACGGAACTAAATCTTACTTGTTGTGTTGTTTTCTTCTACGATTGTGTCCTGCAAGTTGAATCCACTACTATCGAGGTCCACGTGTATTCTGATCCGATGCAGGAACAATTCCTCGGTACAATCGTTCTATAGAGAAAGCTAGGAAATCTCTTATGAACGTAGCGCCGCTTTTCTCTCTTAGAGAATTAGGTTTTCTGTATTATGTTCTCTACAATAGAACATATATATAGTATAATAATTGTAACATTGGACCAAGCCCAATAGAATTATTTCCTATTAATCTAATCTAGCCCATTAATCTTTCAATCTCCCACTTGGACTAGCATTAGATATAATACACAGCTCTAACATTGTACCCTTGAGCAGATCAAAATACACATATAGTGTGACCCTTTAGGCCCTCATTATCGACGACGATCTAATCGAAGTCTGCACAAAACTCCTAGACTGCGTTGGCAGCGTAGCTCGATATATGAATGACGTTTACGTGAATTCGGTAAACAAGCCTTTACACAAAGTTTATAGTAATATCCTTTCATTCACGAACCACCCGATTGAGCCTAAGATTTGTCATGTGTCATCCAAATAGCTCAATCACTTTATCTCATCTTTATTAAATGACCCATTCGATCATATTCAATTACTTTAATTGAATATATCTTTGCATTGGCCAATGACTTAATGGTCAAGTAATATAGAGAATTTGAGTGTTCTCTCGAAATTCTAATCGAGGAATGAATCTCATTCTTGGCTCAACTACCATTTCCATTTATCTTATGATGTACCCAACACAAGTCCGTGTCTTAATCCTCCGAGGGGAGGCAAAGCGTTGTACAAGGTCAAAGCACACCACTCAATAAACAAAATGTGTAATGACCTCAGATCCAAGGACTATTACATACTTCATGTACTAATAAACTGTAGACACTCAACAAAACAGTTTAATAGTAAGGTATACCAATACTCTCCAAAGTATACCATATGTCCATCACGAGTATCTAATATCTCATAGTTGTGAGAGCAACTACATTCTCGAAGAATGTGTTGCAAACCCCATGCTAACCTATAACATATCATCAATATCCCATTCTTGATGATCATTGGTTAGGGCTATTTTAGAATTATACTATATCATTAATGTCTCACACCATTAACGACAGTCATAATTCAAGGGAACAAATATTTAGAATAAAATCAAACATTTAAAACAATTATTCTAATAAGTGCACAAAACCCATAGAAAAGAAATTTTCATATAATGTGATCAAGTAATATTGTCTCAACACAAAATGTTTCTAAGACATATAAAACTATAACTCCCACTGATTCAAAGCCATCTACCAAGATGCTTAACACCTAAGCTCTCAAAGTGCTTGTTGTGTTTTGCTATACATAACGGTTTGGTGAAAGGATCAGCCAAATTATCATCAGTGGGTACTCTTTCTAATTTTATGTCGTCTCTTTCAATTATTTCTCTGATCAGATGATATCTTCTGGGAACATGCTTGTTCCTGTTCGTAGCTCTGGGTTCTTTTGCTTGCGCAACAGCACCAATGTTGTCACAATACAAAGGTATTGCACTATTGGCACTCAGAATGACACCCAGTTCTTTAACGAACTCTAACAAAGCAACAGCTTCTTTGGCAGTTTCAGATGCAGCAATATACTCGGCTTCGGTGGTGGAATCGGCAGTTGTACCTTGTTTGGAACTATTCCAACTCACTGCTCCACCATTGAGGACAAAAAACATATCCAGACTGAGACTTATAGTCGTCATGGTCTGTTTGAAAACTAGCATCAGTGTACCCAGTAACTGATAACTCTGGTTGTCCACCATAGACTAAGAAATATTCTTTAGTCCTTCTAAGGTACTTAAGAATAGTCTTAAAAATTTTCCAATGTTCCTCACCGGGATTTTGCTGAAATCTGCCTGTCATGCTAAGCGCTTAGGCCACATCTGGCCTAGTAGAAATCATGGCATACATAATAGATCCTATAGCCGAAGCATACGGGATCATTTTCATGTTGTCTCTTTCTTTGTCATTAGAAGGACAATCCTTCTTTGACAATACAATGCCATGTCCCATAGGAAGAAAACCTTTCTTAGAATTCTCAATTGAGAAGCGCCTTAGCAACTTGTCTATGTAAGTGGATTGTGATAATCCTAACATCCTATTCGGTCTATCTCGATAGATCTTGATTCCAAGGATGTAGGAAGCATCACCCAGATCCTTCATCATAAAGGAACTAAACAACCATTCTTTCACGGATTGCATCATGGAACGATCGCTTCCCATAATCAAGATGTCATCAACATATATGATGAGGAAGACAACGTTTCCATTCTCGCGTTTACTATAAACACATGGGTCCTCTTTGCTTCTGACAAAATCAAACGATTTGATTGTTCTATCAAAACAAATATTCCAACTCCTCGAAGCTTGCTTAAGTCCATAGATGGACTTCTTTAGCTTGCACACTGCATTCGGCCTTTCTTTCGATACAAAACCTTCTGACTGTGTCATATAGACATCGCCTTCTAATTCTCCATTGAGAAATGCGGTTTTGACATCCATTTGCCAAATGTCGAAATTGTAGTATGCAGCAATTGCAAGTAATATCCTAATGGACTTGATCTTAGCAACTGGCGAAAAGGTTTCATCATAGTCAATGCCTTCACGCTGACTATAACCCTTTGCCACTAACCTAGCCTTGTAGGTTTGTACTTTGCCATCTGCATCTCTCTTCTTTTTGAAGATCCATTTGCAGCCTATGGGGTAAACCCCATCTGGCAAGTCAACTAGTTCCCAGACTAAGTTGAAGTACATCGAGTCCATTTCAGATATCAAGGCTTCAAGCCACTTCTATCGGTCGGTGTCTGACACCGCCTCGGTATAGGTCTTCGGCTCATCGTTATCTAAATCAACTTCATCATCTTGGTTCTCAACCATTTGATTCAATCTCTCAGGTGCACGACGAATCCTTCTAGGCCTATTGAGTTGGTTTTCTTCTGGCTCGGGCTGTTCATTCTGATTGTGAGTAGTCCCAGGAATATCACTATGATCTTCTTGAGGTAGAGGTGATGCAACTATTGTATCATCTTGTATTTGATGCATCTCATTGTCTTGAGGAGGTTCTTCGAGAGTCCCTCTAAGGTCTCCTCTAATAGTATTTTCCCCTCCCAATAGATCATCAAAAACTCCCACTGAGTTATTGTTCAAACCATTTGACAATACATCATCCTCATTGTTAACTTGTGGTTCTTGAATTTCTTCAAGATCTACTATATTTTGACCTTGTTCCTTGCAGACATAACTGTCTTCAAGGAACGTCACATTCCTTGATGTTATCACCTTGTGATTTTCAGGACAGTAGAAATCGTATCCCCTAGTTTGTTTAGGATATCCCACAAAGTAACACTTCTCACTTTTAGATTTCAACTTATCAGTCATTTGTTTCTTAACAAAAGCTGGACAACCCCAGGTCCGCATATAGTTAAGACAAGGCTTTTTGCCATACCATAACTCATATGGTGTTTTCTCAACTGATTTAGATGGAACTCTATTCAGAATGTAAATAGCAGTCAATAAAGCATGACCCCAGAGAAATAAAGGAAGACTAGCTAAACTCATCATGGATCGAACCATATCTAATAATGTTCGGTTTCTCCTTTCAGATACTCCATTCATTTGTGGTGTACCAGGAGGTGTCCAGTCCGACTGAATTCCATGCGATTTCAAGTAATCAAGAAATTCTCGGCTCAAGTATTCCCCTCCTCGATCTGATCGAAGAGTTTTTATACTTTTCCCAAGTTGTTTCTCAACTTCACACTTAAACTCTATAAATTTCTCAAAGGCCTCATATTTGTGTTTCATAAGATACACATATCCATACTTTGTCAAATCATCAGTGAAAGTAATGAAGTACGAATTACCACCTTTTGCTTGAGTTGGAAACGGTCCGCACACATCTGTGTGGATCAACTCTAGCACATCATTAGCACGCACCCCTTTCCCAGAAAGTGGCTTATTAGTCATCTTTCCTTTGAGACAGAATTCACAAGCAACATATGATTCAAAATCAAATGAATTTAGATAGTCTAACTTTCTCAATCTCGCTATCCTTTTCTCATTGATATGACCAAGTCTACAATACCAAAGATAAGTAGCATTATCCGTATTACATAGCTTAAGTCTTTTATTTTGCACATTGAGAATATCCCGTTTGCATTCAAGCATATATAATCCATTCTCTAAAGAGACATTTCCATAAAACAATCCATTATTAGAAAACGAGCACCTGCTGTTTGCAAAATGGAAGGAAAAACCTTCGATGTCCAACATCGGAATGGAAATAATATTCTTTGAAATAACTGGAACGAAATAACAATTATGTAAATCTAGTCTATGTCCTGAGGGAAGATCTAATCTATAAGTTCCCACGCGTTCGGCAGCAACTTTTGCTCCATTTCCAACACGTAGGTCTACTTCCCCAGGCCTCACTTTCCTGCTGTCAATTAAACCTTGCACATTATTACAAATGTGTGAACCACAAGCGGTATCCAATACCCAGGATTGTGAGTTATTCATAGACATATTTATCTCAATGACAAACATAGCTGAGCTCCCACTCATTGCACCTTGTGCCTTGAGTTTTGGGCAGTCTCTCTGCCACTCCGTGAAATTTGACCTAGTCAATTTGTTTGTTTCCATCATACACTCATAAGCTAAGTTTGACATATTATCTGAACAGAAAATAAAACGAAAAGAAAATTAGAAAAGCATACAAAGATCACAATCGCATCACTAATCAAACAAGGGTTTATTGTATCGATTAGCTCCCACTAATTTTAACATATATTATGTCCCCCAAACATAAAATACGAATTTATATCTAATATAAATTTTAGTGGTCCAAGATCCAAGTCTATATTATTGCAGCCTCTGCGAGGGCTGATGACTACAATAATATCACCAGGTAGGCCTCCAAGCCAATTGTAACAACAATTTTACAATTCTTGGTTTATTAATCTAATTAATATACGTCCATAAATTATTCTGGTTACGAGGGCTACTCAAAATAATTTAAGCAAGTCAACCCCATCATACGATGCCAACCATGCATCTATGAATGAGCCTAAACCTTGTAGATTTAGAGTAAACGCGAGGGCGTAAAACTCGTGGTCGAAAAGGCTAGGAGCATCAAACAATTGTGATGGACGACGCGTTTGTTTCAAAACAAGACTTATATTTTGTGGGGAATAATTTTGTGATACTAATTTTGTGAATATAATATCCAATATTAAATTTCAAACAATTACTGGGCGCCGCCTACCCAGACATAGTATAACACGGACTACAAATACTGGGCGCCGCCTACCCAGACATAGTATAACACGGACTACACATACTGGGCGCCGCCTACCCAGACATAATATAACACGGTCTCTAACTACTATAGTTAAATAAATAAGCATAAATCAAATAGCATGCTTATCACATAGGATATCAAATAATGCTCAACAAATAAAATCAAATTTTATTCACTAATTAAATGTGGATTTAATTATATTAATTCTAAATTAATATAATTATTCATATTTAATACTAATTCCAAATTAATATTGTGCTGTGGAGTATATATTATCATTTCCAGATGATAATTATGTCCCAATTTGTTAATCTAATTAACGAAATTTATCCAATCTATATTAATTCTAAATTAATATATTTGTAAATCAAGTAATAATTCCAAATCATCATCAAGCACATATATTATTTATTATTCCAAAATTATAATATTAACAAATTATAGCTCATTAATCCATTAATCCAATTAATAAATTTATCGTCTAATCTATATCAATTCTAAACTAATATAAACAGATATTTAATATTAATTCTAAATCAATATTAAAAACACATTTACTATTATTATTCAAAATAATAATAGTAAGTAATAATTTATTGGCTTGATTAATATTATTGATTTTAAATTATCACGATCACATATTTAATATTAATTCCAAATTAATATTAATAATCTATTTATTATTATTAGTATTCAGTAATCGAATTAATGAATTTAAATAATAATCTATATTATAATAATTGTACATGATTAATTCAAAATCAATATTAGATACACAATATCATTATTTAAAATATATTAATCGAATTAACGGTGAATCAAATCAACCGTGAATCAAATCTTGAATGAATCAAATCAATATTTAATTGATCTGTTAAAATATGGTTCACGAACATGGTAGTAAACCAATATTCAATACATGTAAATTCTCGAGGCTATGTCTTGAACCATCCAATCAAACCCTTCGAGCAGCCTTATTATTTTAAAAGGAAATCTGATTACATTATGTAAATTTTGATTTTGATTGAAATCCAATTGCATTACGTAAATCGAAATCCAATTACATTACGTAAATTTTGATTGAAATCTAATTTCAATTTTCCAACTTGAAATCTAATTTCTCATGTGACTATACAATCCAATTACATTACCACGGTTAATCCACAAATAATTTGTAAACAAAATAATTATGAATCGAGCCCTTAGCTCTGATACCACTGTCAGGAATTCTTGTATTCATCTAATGAGCGCAGCGGAAATTGCATACAAGAATAATAGATCTAGATTCATAATCATATTGCAAGTTAAGCACGTAATACACAACGGAACTAAATCTTACTTGTTGTGTTGTTTTCTTCTACGATTGTGTCCTGCAAGTTGAATCCACTACTATCGAGGTCCACGTGTATTCTGATCCGATGCAGGAACAATTCCTCGGTACAATCGTTCTATAGAGAAAGCTAGGAAATCTCTTATGAACGTAGCGCCGCTTTTCTCTCTTAGAGAATTAGGTTTTCTGTATTATGTTCTCTACAATAGAACATATATATAGTATAATAATTGTAACATTGGACCAAGCCCAATAGAATTATTTCCTATTAATCTAATCTAGCCCATTAATCTTTCACATATGTGTGATGAACTTTATACAGTATTTAATGATCTGTCTACATCAGATATAACCTAAGATTTGTTTTTTAAAAATAGTACTACCACTCCATATATGCTCCTCCCGATCCATTTTCTTACATCATCCTATCAGCAGCTGTACAAATCTCATTTAAATCCTAGGTGACGTCTATGGTTCAACTCCCGAATTAGGTGACGTCTTTAAAATGGACCGGATGAGCGCCAAGGGTTTCAACCAAAACCTAGCTTCTCAGGCTTTCGACGACCAGCCATTGGCGGTGGTCCCATGTTTCGACCGCCGCCTCATGTCCGCCAGGTCTCCACCAAGACCAGCGTTCGACCATCCCGAGTTCTTCAAGCCTGACCTCGCCCCCCTCTCGGGCCCCCCGGTTTTCGACTGCAAGAGAGAGGAACTGGAGTACAGAGTGTTCCAATTAAGCCCTAGCCACGTCAAGATGTTAAAGGAAATGGCCGAATCAGCAGCTTGACCGTGGTGGCGGCGCTTGTCTGGAAGTGCAAGGCCTTGTCGAAACAGGAGGACGACAAGGAGAGGGTTTCCACTCGGCTGAACGTGATCGACCTCCGGCCCAGGCTGCAGCTGCGGCAACGCGCTGCTGGTGGCGTACGCGTGTGTGAAGACATCGAGAGGGTGGAGTTCTGGTGAAGATGGTGGCGGAGGGGCCCGCTAGAGTGACGGACGACTACGCTAGATCGGCCATTGATTGGCTGGAAATCAATAAGGGGCTTCCGTGTGGAGAGTATATGGTGAGTTCTTGGTTGAGGTTGGGATTTGAAGAGGTGGTTTTCCCGTGGGGGAATCGTCAGCCACCGTAAGGATATCTGTTGGGTGTTTCCGACGCGTTGGTTTCGCTGCCGTCCGCGGAGATGGGCCGTTTCGAGGCCTGTTTCCGGAACTACTTTGCGCTGGAATCTGATCGTGTCGATGTTTATATTCCGGTCGCACCATTGTAGAATCTAGTCTACGTTTGTGCTGGTGTTGCTTTGTTTGTTGTTATAAATAAATTACACTACTCTGTGGCGTGTAATTTTACTTAATTAAAATGAAATTTCTTCCTAATTAGAGTGTCATTTAAAATTAGAAGTTGAAGTTAAAAAAATTATTGATTGTAGTTGGATATTATCAGAAACAATAAGATGAAATTAAAGAATACTCTCTCTGTCTCCGATTAATTGTCACTCTTTGACCTGGTATGCGTTTTAAGAAATGTAAAGAAAAGTTGATTGAAAAAATTAGTGGAATGTGTGACCCACTTTTTTATATTAGTTTTATAATAAAATGTGAGTGCAGTGAGTTAGTGGAATGTGAGACCTACTTACCATTTATGATAAAAGTAAAGTGTGACGATTATTGAGGGATGAATCGAAATGAAAAAGAGTAACAATTAATCGGGGACGGAGGGTGTCAGGCCCGGTCCTGAGTTTTTATTGGCCCGGGGCGAAACTAAAAGAGGGGCCTCATAATAATACTATAAACTAATAGTAACAATAACAACAGTAGTAATAAAACACTTCAATACATCCAAGACAATATTTATAGCATACAATTTATATTATTACCTTAAAAGTTGCCCAGTAGCATGTATATACTCATGTATGTATTTGGATTTTGGAGGCCCCAACGTTTTGGGGGCCCGGGGCGGGGGCACTGCTCGACCCCCCCCAGGGCCGGGCCTGGAGGGTGTATAAGGTAAGAAATGAAATTTATAATGGTATAATTAGGGCTGGGGGAAAATACCGAAATACCAAAATACCGGCCTTATTGTACCGAAAAAATAAAGAAAATACCGAATTTTAGGTATACAGTGATTTTCGGTACGGTATGATACCTTACTGAAATATTTCGGTAAGGTAAAGGTATGAATTTTTATATACCGCGGCATACCGAAATTCGGTATATACCGTAATTTAAGGTATATACTGTAAAATATGAATATAATAATATGGAAAGTATTTTATATATTTTTAAATTATAAAATTTATTGTGAAATATAATATAATATGAATAAAATATACTAGTATTTAATACCCCGTATATTATTTAAATTACTATAAAATATAAATAGTATTCTAAAAACTCAAATATTTAATTTTCATTGATATTGAAAGTAAGGTATATCGCAAAAGTATGGTATACCGAATTTTGGTACGGCATACTGAAAATGAGGTACGATATCGGTATGAAAATTCTCCATACTGAAAATAAGGTATACCGAATTTGGTATACCCAAAATTTTGATAAGATAAAGGTATGATTTTTTCGCATACCAAATTTACGGTAAGGTATACGGTATGGTGGTTTTTGTAAGGTATACCGTACCTACCCACCCCTAGGTATAATTAAGGCGCTAAATAGTGGAATACACGAATGGTAAATTATTTTATTGTTACATCTCATGATAATGTGTATAATGCTAAATCTGAAGGGATAATATAGTTATCTTCGAAACAACTTTCTATATTTTTAAATATGTTTTAAGTCAAAGTAAACGTTACTACGGAGTATATAATTGGAAAGAAAATAGTACTATTACAGTAATGAATTTATAATTAAGGGCCTAAAACTAAATTATAATTTGGCGTAGTTGGCTGCCAGAAGCTACTGGCATTCTATTGTGAGAAGCTATGGAGAAGTTAATGTCTTAATGCCAAAATTCAAGTTAATGTCTTATGCCAAAATTTTTAGGCTCAAGTCGCGCGATCTTTAAATTTAAATTCATTTATCTATCCAAAATAAATTAAGGCCTAAAAATAATTATGGTAAAACTATACTAATAATTTCTGTCTTCCATCACATCAACACATTTTCACATTTTGTATTCATGTAAAATACATAATGTGTAAAGTGCAGTTTGATATGTTAAGTTCGACTTCCATCAACACATTTTGTGTTCAGCTGTCCAAAACGTAGAGCGTTTTTCAAACGGCTCAAACAAAACCCATTCATTTTTTTTTCTTTTTATTCTTTCCTTTCCTTTCCTTTTCTCAACTTGTGTCTTCTTGACTCTTTAAATTCTGTCTATAGATCATAAAAGAGAGTTTTTCATCCGTTTAAACCATCTTTAAACTAAGAAACATATAAAGAATAAACATAATTTGGAATTATTAGCAATTTCTGTAAACTTATCAATCAATCATAATTGAAGATATGGCTTGCACTTTAATAGTTTAATTTACCATATTTTACTAGACTACAAGCATACTGCATACTTCACATTCACATTTACCACCTAACAAAAAAATTGGACAGAAGAGGCAAAAGCGTTGAGTTTAAGGGCCAAAATGTTAATAAAGTAAAGACAGAGGGGTGAAGTGATATCTACCTTATTAATTCATTGCTTTCGTGCTTCTTCTTTATCTGTAAAACCTCGCATCCCGTATTCTCAGTTTCAGAGGTATGCTCTATTGTTTTGCTCCCATCTTTTCCATCGGTTCAATAGATGTTTGATTTTATATTATGAGCTATAGTCTCTGTAAGTAAAACATGTGAATCGTTGATTATTTTATGCCTAGTTTGACATAACCATTCTTTCGTTATAAACTTGGGATTTTCGTTTTATAGATGTTTTTCACAAATGAATTTTTTTCTGTTTAACATTTGCTAAATTTAGTTCCTTCTTCCTTGCCCTCTTCAGTTTAATTGACTTAATAATCATACATTTCTTCATCAGTAACTGAAGAATGTTGGGAAAGAATTATCGTAGCTATTGATACTAATGCGTCGAATTTAGATATTCATCTCCAATGATGGTTTGATTGATAGTTTTTCCAATGATGTAATCAGTGTGATTGAAGTAGGCCCACGTTAGATTATTAGTCTTGAGTTTTATATCCTGCTCGTTGTTCCTATTCTGTACCAATGTAAAGATTATTTCTTGTGCCCTGCCATCACTTTGCTTGTCTTTAATTTCTAGTGTTTCAATGGGCAGGGAGAAAGGCTGAGTTCCATTTTGTTCTTGTTGCTAAATTTTAAGTATCTTCACTTGGAAAGACACTTAATGCTGGAAGTGCATGCTTGTATAGCTACCCGGAGGCTGAGACGCGAATAGCTTATCCACGCAGAGTTTTTGTTATGAATATCTTACATTCAATTTCCTCTTTCGTCCCAGTTAGACCGCCTTCACTTGTGTCACAACCATGTTTTAATTCCCTGCCTCTGTTTAGTTTTAGTCTTATTCCTAATATACATGTGTGCCCTTCTCATTTGGTCAAATTCCCACCCAATCGGACATGCACACGTCGGTTTCCCATTATTGCTGCAAATCAAGAGGCAGTGTCCGAAGTTGAGTTTGAGGAATTTTTGGAGAAGGATTGGTCATTTCTTGAATTTGATGATACAGATACTGATGGAGAGCATATGCAGAAAATTGATCGCATCATTTCTGCAGGAAACATCAAAGAAACATCAAAGGTTCTTGTTTCTGTTGGTTCTGAAGCATTTGTAGATAGGATCGTTTGTTCTTCCCCTTGTGAGCAGTTACTCGTTGTCCATGACTCTCTTTTAATTCTAGCACTCATCAAAGAAAGATATGATAAAGTCAAATGTTGGCAAGGGGAATTAATAGATGTGCCTGAGAAATGGACGGCTTTTGATGTAGTATATCTGTATTTCCTCCCTGCTTTGTCCTCTGAACTCGATCAGGTTCTTGCAGCTCTCGCTAAGCGCTGCTTGCCAGGTAAAATGGGAATAACTTGTTGATTGGATACTTGCCTATTACATTGTTCCTGGATTGTTATGCTTTCATTTTTTGTTAATGCCTACTGCATTTCTTGTGAAATACTAGTGCTAGGTTAGTTGTGTGATTACTCCTTATCAACTCCTTAATAGTTCACACTAGCCTCCATAGTTACCACTTGTCTTTTTCATCACGTTTGATACATTGTATGTCTGTATTATGATGCATCAGTGTGGTGACGGTTCTTGATTCACATAATTCTGACATTCATTTTTGGATTCTCAGGAGCAACAGTAGTGATCAGTCATCCCCATGGAAGGGATGCTGTTGAAGAGCAGAAACAACAATATCCAGGTGTAGTGGTTTCCAATTTGCCAGAGAAAATGACTCTGCAGAGCACTATGGCTAACCATTCTTTCCAACTGCTGGAGTTCGTGGACGAACCTGGCATCTACCTTGCTGTTATGAGATTCAATCAGGAGTAGGATGACAAAAGGATCAATACATTTCTTGCAGTTGAAGATGTGTTAAGTGTAATCCATTTCGTCTTCAATATCGCAAATGGTGTTATCCAATTCAGCTCACTGATTTTGTTTAAATGTGCCATTACAAGATTTATGGGTTTTCAGTCACAGTGCAAGCCTAATGGGACTAATGCTAGAAAAAGTAGTTAGCTTCTCTCAAATTTATGGACTTGGATAACTCAAGTGTAAGGTGAAATTTTTTCATTTTCTTCACAATTGGAGACCATTAATTTTCCTCTATAACTTTTGAAATCGTTAACACGCACGCAGAAATCAGAGGGCATCTCAATTCACGGGGGGGGGGATCCCCTACTGTGGGGAAAACACAGCACGAGGTGCTGTGTTATTAGGGGATCCTCCCCCCCTAATTCACACCCCAAAAACACAACCACATCCAAAATCTTGCACTGTGTTATTAGGGGATCCTCCCCCCCTAATTCACACCCCAAAAACACAACCACATCCAAAATCTTGCATGTATGATGCAACGGGAAACACAGCCATGAATGCCGCTAAAATAAAGAAAACGAAGTTGATCTTATACACTCAAAATGAAATCTGGATACCGGAGAATAACAAACAGAAAAATCCAACAATCACTGAAAATAGAAGACAAAATTTTCTCGGACCAAGAAATTTTACAGTTCTCGAGCTTGCATCGCTCATCACTCAGCTACAAAAAAGAAATGAAGAGGTTTTCAACTCCTCAAAGCTTTCCAGGATTCAGAATAGGCATAAGTATATAAAAAAAACTTAAATGGCCTTGCTATGAAATTATCTCAAAAGATCGAAACCTTTATACCATTGTTTGCAGCAAACAAGTTATATTCCTCAACGGAATCCTTCTTACTGCACAACATATCGCCATCGTAAAGGTGAGTGTTTCCCATGATTCCTTCTTCCACAGTAGCTTGATCAGTTTGAAATCCTGTTGACAGAGCTACAGGGCCACCAAAATGGAAAAGAGAGAAGCCATCATTTCCCATTGCCATTTTTTCAAGCTTCCCCCTCTCTTTGGGATCAACTACTGCAGGAGGTTGATTAGTTGGATCCATCTTCTGTGTGGTATGCTGTACTGCTTTTAGTGAAGTTAACTGAGCAACCTTAGCAGTCTCCTTTGCATCAACGCCAATAACCTGCTGAAAAATAGGAAAATGAGCACGATTATGTAATGAGGGTGGCAGAGGCTGCAAGGTCCCATACTGCATCAACCGTGCATTCCCATTCAAACCATATCCAAAACCATTGGCAAATAAATAGTGGTTGGTGGGAGGATAGGATATCAACCCATTTGTATGACCAACTGGCCAAACTGGAGTCTGATGGTAGTAACTAGCTATTGGAGACTGAAAAACGGGGTAGTTTATGCTTTGATTATGCATCTGAGGGAGCACACTCTGAGGTTGAGCGCTTGTAGTGAGATTTTCTCTCCCACTCTCAAAACATGGAGCAGATTTCTTAAGAAAACTGCTCGGTTTTGTTCCTTCAGAAGCCGGCCCCTCACTTGTAGCATCCAGCTCAGTTAATTTACATTGGTCTTCCACAACACTAAGAGATGCAGTTATCCCAACCCCAATGTTGTGGGATGTTTCTCTTCCCTCTGAATTCTGACTAGACTCTTCTGAATCAGATGTGGATGTTGATCCTAGGTTTTGGTGATTTGAATATGCGTTGCTGTCACCCTCACTGAGGCAGGATGAGCAGTTACCAGAGTTGGAAGAGGTGCTCACGGATGAACCTACTTTTCCAAGTGTAGATCTTTTTGTAGAGCATAACTCACCATCCTCTGCTGCACCTTCCTTTGAGTAGTGATGGGAATTTTCATATGTCTGGAAGTCATTGTTTATCTCTACACAGCTCTTAGCTCTAGACCTTGGTAAATCTGTAGGATCATTATCCTTGTGATCTGTTTGAACTGAATTATCAGCCACTTCACCGGAACAAGAGGAACAACAATCGAGGAGCTGTTCGGATTCAGAGACTTCGACTTTGGAGGTGCATTTCAACGTAACACCAGAATCTGAGTTGCTTCGGACACACTTCTTCTGTGATTCTAATGGTTCCCAAACTTTCTTCATGGTAAGAGGGTTGCCAGCAATCTTGCCTTTAGGTTGCCCAGTAATCTCACGTGCACACTGCGCTTGAGTATACCTTTTGCTACGATAATATGGTTTCGAGACATAAGCTGGAGACTCGGACTTATTAACATATTTAGGATCCTTCACTACCCTTACAATATGCGACTCTGGCCTTGATCTGAACTCATGATGGTGATCACAGCGGCAAGAATAGGGTGCAAATTTATCACATGTTCTACTATTGCTCCACTTGAACTTTTCACTGAACTTGCTGCCATTTCTAACATTAGACTTTGCACCATTGGTTCTAAATTGCTTATTAAAGGCATTGAAGTTCTTTGTCAGTTCAAAACCATCTGCATGATAGCTGGATTCATATTTGCTATTGACAACCCCATTCTCCAATAATGTTGCATCCTTTCTCCTGTCAGACAATTTTGAGTTCAAATCCCTATCTGAATTTTTGCAGAACTTCAGCTTCCTGCGAGAATACTTGAAGTGATCGCATGGATATGAGGAGTTCCAGTCTCTTGTGTTGCCGAATTCCTCATCCAGTTTATCTTCGGTAGAATTATCCATATTTGAATAAGTGTACCCTGTCAAAAGTTGGTCATCTTGAATATCAGGAGACAACGGACTGGAAGGATTATCTTCACATCTTCCACTGAGAGACTCTCTGGAGTCTCTACCGCTAGCAATACTTACCCCCTCATCAATGGGCGTCGTAGGCTCATCCTTTGAAACAACATCAACCACAGAATTTAAATGTGATTCAGTACATTTCTTTTCACGATTTTCTTTCTCTCTCAATCTTTCCTTCCTTCGAAGCTTCTTTTCCCTTTCTTTTGCCCTCCTGTACTCCTTCACGCTTTTGCGTTCTTCCTCTTCACGCTTTTCCTTTTCTTCTTCTTCAAGAAGCTTCATCTATATAATCACAATTATGGTGGAAATCACAGGTCAATCCTATTTTGAGCAAGAACGTGAGGAGGCTAACAACTGAGCCAGAACTAACAATATCATATGTTAAGCACCTGTTTTTCTAATGTAATGATTTCCTTGCAGGCAACATGTACACGTTCTTCTACCAACTTAAGAGCAAGATACACAAAGATGCTATGCGCATTTTGTCGTGCTGTTCCTTCTCTGAAAGCTTTCTCAACCTGTGCAAATATCACTGCTGCATTAACATTTAGCAACCAAATATGAACAAATCTAAGCATACATAGATAAACACATTGCCTCATTGAAGAAAAGAAAATCCTTTCACGAATACTTCTTTGGCACAATAATCAAACCTATTTACTGAAACAAATTAGGTAACTTCAAGTAGATGTAAACGTAAAGTGGGGAAAGTGAAAGTAACATGCCTGCTCCTTAAAAATGACAGTTGCAGCATCTAGAAGAAATTCCCGAGCAAGCTCAGGGCTCTTCGCATGTTTCTGGGGACGAGAACATTCACCATCAAGTTCATTCCCATCCTTGTCCACAAAATCGTCATCCTGAAAGCAGATGGAAATGGCATGAGAAGATCAGAAGAACAAATATGTGGGGAAGGATTATTATGGAAATCAGAACTCAAACTGCTAGTTGACTACCTCTTCTTCCTCAGCCTCCTCTGCATGTTCAAAGAACCTTGTGATACCTTCCCCTCTAGTAATAGTTACAAATCCGTCACCAACTACAAGCCTGCAATGTACACATTGTTGACCTCGCAAAGCATGAGCTTTCACATAGAGTTCATTGCAGCGCCCATCCATTTTCCAAGCCCGTAGAGTTATATAGCATGCATTTAAGCCACTTAGATCTAGACCATGTGCTTGCACCTTCCACTTCAAACCAACATTTGCAAACTCCAATATATCGGATTTCCCTTCTGCTGTTCCAATAGCCCATTCAAAGTGATGATATGTACCAAATGCATCAGAAAATGTCTGATGCCAATCAACATGTACTGTATCACGAGAAACCTGATAGTTGAGACGGAGAAATAAAAAATGAATCAACTATCCAGAAATGATTTATTGCAATAATACTATGCTGAGGATCTGATTTCTAAAATGAGGGAAATTCAATAGCAACACCGCCCAAATTACAGACCTCATATTGGAAGGCTGTGTCTGCCACACAAAACCAACTTGTGCATCTAGTTTCTCTTCGCATGCGCTTCAGTTCCTTCAGTTCTTTAAACTCACGTATGACATTTCGTCTGCAATCTCTGCAAAATCTTTTGCTGTCAAACCTGCAAAAGGAGAGATTCATATATGTTAAGCATTCAGAATAGGTGGGTTGAGCATTAGAAGTCCAGCCTAGTCCCAGATTGAGGGTAGGAATGAAGTTTATTCTAAGATCGGCTATATTGTTATGAATATTATATTTGTATAGCTCGAAAAGCATTTAGGCATGACTGCTACTGGAGCCAAACAACTACATTACGCCCTTCTAATAACTAGGCTATATTCTATCTTTAGTCTATTACAAGCACCTATTCCAACAAATGAGCCTCTGAGTAATCATACATCCCTGACTAGTCAATGGGTTTAGTTGGCTAAGAAATACATTCTAGAAACAAGTATCCAGGTACTCTAATCAGGGGACTTTTCATACAATACAAGTAATGATAGCGCACATACACCACAAGACATATGCCAACAGATATTTCAACTTTTTTATAAGAATCTTAAGTCTGACATTAGCCAACATCATCAATATATTTATACTTTTTTGGACCTATAGTCCCCCATTGATTTATAATTTAGGTGGAGGGATTCAAGATAACCAAGTGGATATCAGTGCCAAACAAGATAGTATACCTATACATAAGCCTTTCAATAAAATCCTCTTCTTTCATCCTCAAAAGAGATAGCCGAGTCTCCTCTCCGAGTGCAGACCAGAAGTCCACCAATGTCTCCACAGACAATCTGGCAGTATGAAGAGCGCATGTTTCTCTTGTTCCATGCCCTCTACCATATCCTGCAATTCCTTGGCTTATCCATCCCCGTCCACCCCCTCCACATGCATCAGGATAGAGCAATTCACGTTCCCTTTCTCTTGCTTGTGCGCTGCCAAACACCTTATTTAAATAAAGCATGTAAACTAAATGTGCCATATAAAAATCATAATCACAGAATCAGTAGCATCAATCTGATATTTACATTTTCAAGCCCCTTTAAAGACTTTGAATTCATGTAGCAGTCCAAAAGTGTGAGTGTCCCATCCTTGGCAGCAGTCAATCCACCCCATGGATGGACAGATGGATCTTGAGTGTCATCATGGCACCCATCGTCCATACACAAATCTCCATTAATTTGATTATCTGTGGCTCTAACATTGTGAGGGTCCCCTACTGCATCCTGCTGTAGAGACTTCCCATACATAACAATCTGCAGAAAACCTTCAAGCAACAAACCATTGCACCTGGAACAGTACATATTCTTACGAGCATGCTCAAAGAGTGTCTGCTTATCTATCCTAAGAAGATTCCTCCGGGCTTGTGGTGTCATCTCCAACCAAAACTGCAACACAAATAACTATCTATGAAAAAAATCCAGTTGGTGTAGCTTGCAACCTAAATTAAAACTTGCCATCACCTCGATCATTATATCGATTGTGCACCACGAGAAATCAGATCACTGACAATGAGAAATGGTAATACAATCCTAGGTTCGCTATTAAAGAATACACTGTACTTTCATTGGTGAACGGCACTATCAGCGAAACTATGCATGCAATGGTCTGATTAATAACACATTCCTTATATGATCAGTACAAAAGTAAACATGTGCAGGTGCTGCTTTAATTTTTCTGGTAGACAAATGCTATTCACACAAATTATATTTTCCAACCCACCATATTAGTAAAATAACAGTGTTACAGTTATAAATGGAACATCACATACCCAAAGTACTTAGAGGTAATTGAAACGGATCTTGGACGGTTGTTTATAGATATTACTTGCACCTTCAGTGCAATCTTATTCGAGTCTATAATAGTTAGCCACAGAAAATCCAAAGTAGACGGTAAGCATCCAATTAAACATGTAAGTAGCAATTCTTCAATTCTGGCGTAAAACAATCTTAATCAAATTAAAGGTTCATCACAGACACACGCATATATATACCTTCTGCAGCTGATTGTAGCTCAAATCACCACGGTGCTGGGACCAGAATCCATTACTAGAATCGGACGAACCATTCAATGAATGGAAGGGTGCCGTCACATTCCCCGTAGATGGATTCCTGTAACAAGTATTAGTATCGTTTTTATCAGAGATAGTATTGTTATTCATTCTCGGCGCTATCCCTGTCATTTTCACTAATTTTATCAATTTCTCCGGTAATTAATCCCCTTCTCCAGAGACATAAAGCTCCCGTCCAATCTCCGATGCATGCACACAATCGATTTCGCGTAACAAAACTCAGAAACACGCAATTCTTAGATCGGGAATAAATGAATTCCAGATCAATAAAACATAATGATCGAAACAATAAATCTAAACAAACTCGACAAAAACGAAAATCGTGTGTCTGTGATTCAGTACTAGATGAAATGAGACTGAGAATCCGCGGAGGATTGTTATTTTAGAAGAGATCGGGAATTTAGAGAGAGTGCGTGGGGTGTGAGGGGTTTCGGTGTTGAGATTTGGCACTGTGATACATACAATACGATACATATATATATATATATATATGTGTGTGTATATATGGAGTAGAGACAGATGATCCACCTACACAGCAGAAAATAAAACATTACCGGGTTAAAAACGGAAATAGAGTAAAAACTGTTATATTTCGTTTAGGGCCACTTTCTCCATACTTTCCAAACAAGGAAATGTCCATGATAAACTTCATAAAACTTTTTATTATTACTATGTCCAATTTCTCTAATCTTCAAATACATGCATTCTTTAATTGTGGTTATCAAATTATCTTTATATGAAAATTTAATTATAACAACAATCAACACTTAATTCTAATTATGAGAGATGCGGTATTATTTTGGAATTAGTTATACAAATTTGGAATGAAAATGGTGCCTTGATATTTCATTTTTTATGACATGATGCCATGGGAAGTGATCGGGTTGTCATTTATATCATGGTAAATTAGGCATGAGTTTACATGATAATAAATTGATCATACTAGTAAATAATGATGGAAACGGCTATTAATTTACTATTTCATCTATCTCATAGTAGTAAAATCATTTCATTTTTTACACTTATTTTGAAAAAAATAGTAACAAATAGTTAAAATGAAAATAAAGTAAAAAAGAAGAATAATATAAATATGAGTATTCTCTACATTATTTCCTTTTATTTTAATGTTTATTCTCTATATTATCAAATGATTATGGCCTTTAATATATCATTGTTAAAATAACTTGTTCACTTTTAAAGTTTTTTACAAAATTGCCCTCAAATCCTTGAAGGTTATTTTTGTCCATTTCCTTTATTGTATTCTCTTTCTCTCCTATATGATCTTTAGTTTTTTTTCTCTATGGTCTATCTTCTTATCTCTACATATATATTGTAAATCAAATGAATAATTTGTTTGATTATAAAAAAAAGTGAAATTTGCATTAAATATAACTTGTATCCAATTTTTGGCATTAAATATTAATGTTGATTGTCGGATTGTCGCGATATATTTAATACTTAGATAGAATAAGAAGAAGATAGATGAGATCACGAGAGACAAAAAGTAAATCAGGAGATAAGAGAGGATATTAAATGTAAACGCTTGATCATAGTTCACATTGTTGATGATATCACGCGTCTCTCTAAATTTTCTTGAAATATTGTTTGATTAACAATGTTTTACCAATTTAATCCAAGCCTGGATTTTATTACTTCTCTTTCACTACACTAGTTGTTGGGGCCTTTCCCTTCGTTTTCTTTTTTGTCGTTTTGTAGCTCATGGGGCGGGTATTAGGGATGTCAATCGAGCCGGCCCTATTCGAGTTACGGGTCAATCGGATGTGAACTAATCGGGTTGTGAATTTTTTCGGGTTACGGAAGTTCAACTCTAACCCTGAAACCTCGGGTTTCGGGGGGCCAGCCCATCGGGCTGCCGCCGATAAGATTAACAAGCGATCAATCCAATAAATAATGACGAAAATTAGTTATATTCATAAAATGCAAAATATTTAGTTATGATAATTTGAGATATATGCTTAAACTCAATCATAAACATGATCAAATACTAATATTTGAGATATTTCGTGAAATTTTAATGCAAATTTTAGAAATTTAAATATTTTTAAGTGAAATTGAAGTTTTTAATTTATTTATCAATTATTATATTAGTAAAATTTCAATATATAAATTGTGTATTTAATATAAAATTGAAAGTTATTTTTTTAGTTATATACATATTATAAAATTAATCAATGAAATGTCAAATTCGAAGTAAAAAAATAGAATAATAGAAAATTTATCAAGTTTTCGGGTCTGGCCCTAACGAGTTGCTGGTTAATCGGGTATGAGCTAATCGGGTTTTAATTTTATCGGGCTATGAATTTTCAGCCATAACCCTATAAATTTGGCGGGCTATGCGGGCCAGCCAACGGGTTGTGGGCTATACTGGCATCTAGCGCTCTATGCGTCAGCGGTTGTGTACGAAAAATCCACTTTATTGGGCATTTAAGAGCATCTCCAATAGCGGCGAGCGCACCGGCTCGCCGAACTATTGCAGCCGGCGAGCGCCAAATCGATGATCAAAACGGCGAGCGCACGCCGATTCCCGAGCGCTCGCCGGTGCGCTGGCCGCTATTGCAGCCTCCCGATCGGCGAGCTTTTTTTTTCCTTTTTTCGAAACACTATATATACGCGATTTGCACTTCATTCTCATTCACACCACTTGTTTTAACGAGTACTCTCTCTATCTTAATTTCTGTACAAGATCAACAACGCGAAATGGAGCACAACAACGAGCCTACTCCGGGGACGAGCGGGTCTCAAACTCCCACGGGTACCGTGGGAGGTGGATGGGGTCCGATGCCCGGGTACTACTACCCTTGGCAGCAGCTGATGCCTAGGATGGCACCCGGGGTGGTACGCCGGGATGGCAGGGGATACAGGGGGTTCGATGATGCCGGGGTGGGCACCTAGGATGCAGATGACGCAGGGGAACTCGAGGATGCAGGGGACGCCGGGGGGGGCGGGGATGCAGGAGACGCCGGGGGGGCAACGTCTATCGCCCCAGTTTTAATTTTGGTACTGCTTCTTCGCACACATCGACCCCAGCGGAGACGCAGTTCACAGGGTTTGAGACCTTCTCCTTAGAGGAGTTGGGAATAGATCTCGGGGATGCGGGCACTCCCGTTCAAACGGGGGGAGTAGGGCGGGGTCGGGGCGCGCCCAAGAAGAAGAAGGGGAAGAGGGTGATCGGCGAGTCGTCGCAGCCGGCTAGTGACGACAGCCAGCCACGGAGGAAGTGGACGGACGCGGAGAACGTCGCGCTGTCCAAGGCATGGGTGAGTGTCTGCGATGACCCCCTCGCCTCGAACAATCAGAGGATCCTCGACTTGTGGGCTAAAATAGCAGCAACCTACAAGGCATTTTGCCCGGCGGAGAGGCCACGCAGCAGGGAGGAGTGCCGGAAGGGGTGGGACCAAATCCGGTCTGGGGTCTCCCGATTTTCTGGCTTGTACACCAACGCCCTCCGAATGAAGTCCAGTGGCCAAACTGACGAGGACTGCAGGAGGATGGCGGAGAAAGAGTTCCCCTTGCACGGGCTTTACAAGGAGTTCACCTACTGGAACTGCTATGAGGTGCTAATGGACTCCGAGAAGTTTCGGGCAGGTGTCGATGCTGGCTGGCCGAAGAAACAGCGCCTGAACTATTCCGGTGGTTACGCCGGCGGCAGCAGCGGCGGTTCCCACGACCTCCCCGAAGATGCTTAGGAGACCCCTTCCCCTCCCGCGTTTACTCGCCGCACTCGCCCGGTTGGTCAAAGGCGGGCGCAACGGGCTCGCCAGAGGTCCCAGGAGGTCCAGTCAGCATCCCCCCTGTTGGCAGCTCGACAGTCGACCTCGTCTTCTTGGCGCGTCAACAAGCGCGGGCTCAGATGATCAAGGTCATAGATCAATGGAAGAATGCAACTAACCCCGAGGAGAAGAGTTTTTTTCACGCGGTGCTTGTGAGTATGCGAGAGGATTTGAATCCCGCCGCGGCACAGGTGGGGGCTCTGACCCGGGCTCAGATGCCGCAAATTTGGGGGTCCCGGATAGCGGCGACAACGGCGACGACGGCGAGGAGTGAGGCGGAGGCCGGGGGCTCGTGCGTGGATTATGAGTTTTTTTTTAAGTAATGTAATTTTTTTAATGGATTTTTTTTAATTAATGTACTTTCTAAAATTTTAATATTATTATTGAATTTTCTCGTATATGTGTAGTAAATTTAATTTCGTATCTGTGCGATTGTTCATTATTTATTTGTAGTGTTGATGATGTGGCTAGGCTATGGCTAGGCTATTGTTTGTCTAGTTGCTTGTCCAGTTGCTTGTCCTGATGATGTGGCAGGGAGGATTTTAGTGCTGATGATGTGGCAGAGGAGTTTATGGCTGGGCTATTGCTTGTCCACTTCCTACTGTGGATGCTCTAAGAGCATCTCCAGTGGTTCTGGACATGCAATAGCCCTCCCATAGCCTTGCCACTGCCACATCATCAGCACTAAAATCCTCCTGCCACATCATCTGGACATGCAACTGGACAAGTAACTGGACATTTAATAGCCCAGCCACATCACTAAATTATGAAAAACAAACAATTAACAATCACACAAAATACAGAATTAAATATACGACACATATACGCGAAAATATACTATTTTCATTTAAATTAAAAAGTACATTTAAAAAAATTACATAATTTTAAATAAAAACTAACGCCTTGCAATCCTCCGCCCCCACAACTCTTCAATTAAATCCTTTTGGAGTCGAATATGAGCATCCGTTTGACGCATGTCGGCATGTACTTGGAGGAGGGCTTCTTCATCGTGAGGTACCCCACCTCGTACGTTGGCGGCGGCGACGCCGTGGCTTGGACCTGCTTCATTATCGCTGTTGGCCCAATTAGTCAGTTGTACACCTTCATCTTCGACAATCATGTTGTGCATGATAATACATGCGTACATTATATCAGCAATGCAGTCGACATTCCACAAACGCGTTGGTCCCTTAACTGCAACCCATCGAGCCTGAAGCACACCAAATGCACCATCCACGTCCTTTCGCGTTGACTCCTGCCGCGTCGCAAAGTAGGCCTTCTTCGTATCTGATGCGCACCGGATCGTCTTCACAAAGACGGACCACCTAGGGTATATCCCATCCGCCAAGTAGTAGCCCATATCATGCTGGTTGCCGTTGGCGACAAAACTGATGGCCGGACCGACGCCAAAGCGCGTATGTATAGTGTTTCGAAAAATTAAAAATAAAATAAAAATCTAACGCCGGTATGACGCCGATCCGGGGCCTATAATGGCGCCGTGCGGATCGGCGTGAGAATCGGCGTCAGCCCAAGAATCGGCGTGGGCACGCCGATTTCGCCGACTCCGGCTGCAATGGTTCGGCGTCAGGACCGGCGTCCGCAAAAAATCGGCGTGCCGGTGCCGATGCCGCCATTGGAGATGCTCTAATGCCATTAGAGATGCTCTAATGCACTATGTTTTCAAAAAAATTACTCTTACGTTATGTTAAGTAATTATTCTTTATTTATTTAAATATAAATCAAATATTTATGTTTGGATGTCGCACAATCATAGATCTATAAAGATATCGAGTTTTGAGTCATGCACAGAAAATAGCCTGTGCCTGATATGTGTAATTTATTTAGTAGCAACAACACTTGAAAATCCAGATTGCCTTGGCATTTTGCCGTGCTAATAATGTTGTCATTATAATATGATGTTGATGATGTTGTCATTTACATGATAAAATCTACATTTAGTTTTTGTCTTTTTGCGAAGATGTATGCTCGTCCAGTAACGGAACCAGGAATTTGAATAAGCCGGTGCTAAACTTTAAATAATACTACTCTTTTTGTTTCATTAAAAATAAAACGTTTTCATTTTCGGATTGTCCAACTAAAAATGAAACGCTTCATAAAAAGAAAATAACATTATCTCTATTTTTTTCATCTCTTACTTTATTCTCTCTCTTTTTTTGTTTGACCATTTCGAACACACTTGCGGTGGAATCGGATTAATCCTGCTTGACCGGGCTTGCAGATTAAGACCGAAAGTCTCCCAGCGGGTGGTGAACTCACAAAACAACAATACATAAAATCATGTGCCGAAGTGCACATCTTTCTTACTTTAGTCTCTCTTTATTAACTCACAAAATAACACAATATAAAATCTTATACCGAAAAACAAGCATTTTATATTTAATGGGACGAAAAGAGTAATAAATAATAATGATAATAATAAATAAATAAATAAATAAAAGTTGAATAAATATATTATCAAATTCATGGACATCATAGAACATAAATTACAACACAAATATATAACTAATTATTTTCAAAATCCATAAAAAACAAATTATAATTCATATGTTAATTTCATAATTACTAAAATTGGAGTATTTCTGAATCGGATCGCTAAATAAAGTTGAGAGCATCAACTTAAAAAAACTTTTCTTCAAATTAATTAAAAAATTAGTCATTACTTTAATTAGATTTGACTAGAAGATAAGTTTATACAACTAAAAAGACGAAAGTATATAAAGGGTATTATAGCCCAAAATTAAACAGTAGCCCAACAATTAAATAATTAGCCCAAAACTATTAAGCCCAAGTCTTCTCTTCTCCTTCATTTTTCAATTTTCTGATTCAGAGTATAGGCGGCGCTCAAGTCTGATGACTAAACGGCTGGCCCTCTCTGGGGCGGAGACTGGTCGGAGGAAAGACGTGTAAGGGGTAATCAGCATTTGGTGCCGGCTAAGCCCCGCCGGGGCGGATGCTTGGCACTATGTAGTTCCGTCTCTGTGCTAATCACATAATGCATATTTCTTATATTTTGCTATTACAATATATTATCTAATATAGGCATGACATGTAAAATACTATTATAATCCAACGAACTAATTGATGAAGATAATGATGACGATGATGATGATAATAATAATAATAATAATAATAATAATAATAATAATAATAATAATAATAATAATAATAATAATAATAATAATAATAATAATAATAATAATAATAATAATAATAATAATAAAAGTATATCTTATATTTCGAGTACTCAAATTAAATTTTTGTACTCTTAAATTGATTAATTCTTATAATATCGTACCATAAATGTTAGTATTTTACTAATCTTATATGAGCATTGTCTATGAACACAGTATTGGTTTAATCCTTATCATATGTGCGCAATGCTCTTATTATTATCGACATCATAAAATCTGAATTTGTTAATTTTCTTTAAAACTTAAAATAAACAATAAAATATCATATTCAACTTTAATTTTAGCAATTTATTATAGGATTAAAAGTGTCAATAACAAATTTTAATATTTTAGAATCAAATTATACAAGTAATACTATGAAATTGATATTCTTAGCATGAATTAAGTGCCTTAAACAATAGTGATGCTCATGTAAGCAAACATATAAGAAGACTGAAGATGCTTACGATATAATTATATAATGCAATCTTGTGGACCTACTTTTTTTAAAATCAAATTTACCTTCATTTTAAAAAAAAGTAGTACAGTAACTACCATTCAGGGGATGGTGCAATCTTAAGTACCTATTCCAATTAAATTTATTATTTATCAGTATGTAATCTATGAATTTTAAAGTGCTACCTCAAGCGACTATTTAAACTAATAACTTAAACTATATAATTCTTGATTAACAATATCTGTAAAAATTGTTTCGAGAGTATTAAGTTAAACTAATGAAAAAGCTTATGTACATCCAAGCATATCACATTATCCGAATTAATAGGAAACTTATATGCTACACTCAAATAAATGAATAAATACATTAGCCAAATAGGATATATCAACCTTCCAAACCATTCTCATTCTAGATAGATCTAAACCTGTAGTTTTTAAATCATTCTCATTCTAGATAGATCTAAACCTATAGTATTTAAAGTAGAAGGCAGTGGATCTTGTAAATGAATTTCGTGTCGTTTTTTATTCTGCAATACTACTATATATTTTTTTGTAAGCATCTTTTTTTTATTCTGTCCTAGTATAATCAACACATGAATTCAAATACGGAGTATATATTATAAAAAAATAATTCGTCCAAATCAATAACCCAAGTTACTAAAACTAACAAAAAATTGATGTTCAATTTGGCCATTTCAATTACACATCTGGGGCATCGACTTTCATTTTACCTATTCCTTTTCATGAATAATCAAACTATCTACATTACACCCCGTATATTATTAAAATTTACAAGACGAATAATTCAAATTTGGGCAGCAACTATTAAGCTATTTGGTCAAAGACAACAACTTGAACTACCAACAACCATTCAAAATTAAGTCATTGTTATTTTTAAAGTAACGATATTATATTCAAAGGGAACATAAACCACTAAATTGTACACTCATATTTTTATAAAACCAACCAAAACTAAATATAAAAAATAGTATTGGTAGTGATTAATATGGAGTACATATCTTATATGAGTATTATCATCATTTGATGTATATTGCTATTTGTTTTATTTTATATATATTTTTTATTTTAATATATGGAGTACAAAATTTCAATTTTTACTTTCACAAAAGTTATAAAATTAAAGTTCGATTTATTCTTTATTTTTATTTCAAATAAATTAATAAAATAATAAATCAAACTTTGACTTTTATGAACTTTATAGAATTAAAAATACAATTAACACTGTTAATGTAATAGAATTAATGTAAATATATGAAATAAAACAAATAAGATATTTAATACTATACGTATCATTTCTCAAAGGGCATAATTTTACATAAGGTATTTGGGGAGAAAACGTATACTTTCGCACTGATACAATGTTAGTTGAGTTATTTATAATTAGGTTGTAGTATATGAAAATATGGGGGTAATTGAATGATTGAGTTATTTATAATTAGGTTGTAGTATATGAAAATATGGGGTAATTGAATGATATAAATTTTTTATATAAATTGGTAAAAATTACTACTACTACTATGTTGTCGAAATGAGATACAAGTCTTGTCGGGCGAAAATTACAATGAAAATAAACAAAGGAAAATTTCACGGAAAAACTGAAACAATTACACAGGAAAATATCTGTGGAAAGCGGTAAGCCGAGTCGAGGAGTCCTCTTTCCGCAAGACGAGATACGCCCCGGTAGTGCTCTCGATTTGGCGTGTCGTCCCCAAAGATAAAACGGCTCCGTCTTTGAAGTAGCAGCACCGCTAGCAACAGAGCTCCGGCGAACGGGAGTAAGGCGGGGGCAGAGCTTCGATGGGAAGATATGCAGAGACGGAGAGAGCGTGTATGCAGGAATGCTTATGTATTCTATGTCTAGAATGCAATGGATGCATGCCTATTTATAGGCCAAGTCCACCTGCAGGGCATTGATGGAATCAATAGCCATTATGTGTGCCATGATGGCTTGACCGTAACCGCCGGGGGTTATTGACTGGTGCACTAGCCAGTGGGAGCTGAAGAGACACGACGCACCTGGACATGCTACACGACGGGATACACCATGGACCGTCGGGGTCCATCGGGGACCTTTTGTTTCCCATTATGCGTCGGGGTACAGCGGGGACCTTTTGACTCCCGTTGTGAGTCGGGGTCCAGCGGAGACCTTTTGTCTCCCGTCATGCGTCGGGGTCCAGCGGGAACCTTTTGTCTCCCGTCATGCGTCGGGGTCCAGCGAGACCATGACGTGGACCAGACCAGTCGGGGATAGCGTGGAGTTTGGGGTGGTCTAAAAAGAACAAGCGGGGCTCGAACCACGCTCAACGACCAGCTCCAAAAAACAGCCCAAAGACCAAGGCACCAGGCACCCGGTGCACGGGGCACGGGTCACGGGTCACGGGTCACGGTGCGCGGGCGGGCGACGGCGGCGCGCGCGCGTGTGGGCGCGTGTGGGCTCTGTCACCCGTCTTATTCCACGATAATTATTACACATAATAATTCATCTGATTAAATACTTCATCAAAGAAGTCTATCATCCCCGATGTGGGATAATTAACACTTAGTTAATTAATCCCTTAGCCTTTTCACATAGCTCATTTCTAGCTTTATTGTGACCAACTTTAATATATTATTTCTCACTCACCGGGAATCGGATTTGAGAAAATGAATATACTACGGTCATCTACTCGGAACGTAGATCGACGTTATTGCATTTAATTTCATAAAATTAAATATTTTGTAATATTTATTATTAGTCAAAAATCATTTGACCAAGCACGATTCCAACAATCCCCCACATGAGTGGAAATTGCAAAATGCATATGTATGCAGACACAAGATCAACCCTCAAGAGGTATGTAAGCATAAGGATAGGTAGTTTTTTGCTTTGAACCATCCATAGTCAACACCATCAGATACACAGGCGGACTAGTAGCACGTTGCTTTGAACTATTCCTCCACGGCGTGCACCGAGACAATGATGTTAACACTTAAACACCTCAACCTCATCCGTTCTCACGTTTTGTGTCCATTTCAGGCCTTGGACACCACTTTGGATTCATAAGTGTATAGTTTGAAGCGGCCCCACTTCACACTTATATAGGTGATTTCTCGTTAAGTATCTTGCCATACTTAGTCTCCTTGAGAACTTCATCTCAACGAGATCCTTTATGAATCATTAAAAGTCATAGACTTAACCTCGCCACTAGGCAAGTTTTTCAAACACTCTATTGCTCTCTAGGAAATAGATATAGATGAGTGTTTCACACGAACTCTCATAGCTTAGTTTTCCCATTGAACCAAGTTCTTGGGATCTCCAGTCATCATGGTTGGGTTACCACTATGACAATTCTTTAGTTTGTGGATTTCAAACTCATTCCCTCCAGCAATTTATTCATTTGATCACGATTTAACCCTTTGGTTAGCGAATCCGCTAGATTATCCAATGACTTCACGTAGTCAATTGTAATCACCCCTGTTGTGATCAAATGTCTCACGGTATTGTGTCGTCGACGAATATGTCGAGACTTACCATTGTACAAGCCACTGTTTGCCCTCCCAATAGCGGCTTTGCTATCACAGTGAATTAACACTGGAGGCACGGGCTTTGACCAACATGGAATATCTTCAAGAAAGTTTTTAAGCCATTCGGCTTCTTCCGCGGCTTTATCTAAAGCTATGAATTCAGATTCCATGGTGGATCGGGCTATACATGTCTGTTTCGTGGATTTCCACGAGACAACACCACCCCCAATAGTAAAGACATATCTACTTGTTGAAAGTGAGTCTTTGTTATCGGATATCCAATTTGCATCGCAGTACCCTTCAAGTACCGGGGGTATCTCGAAAAGTGTAGCCCATGATTTTGAGTATACTTGAGATATCTCAAAACTCTTACGAGAGCTTTCCAATGCTCTTTGCTTGGATTGTTCGTATAACGGCTCAACTTGTTCACGGCGCAAGCAATATAGGGTCGAGTGCAATTAGTAAGATACATAATGCATCCAATGACCCGTGCATAATCTTCTTGTGCAACGGGCTCACCCCTGTTCTTGCTCAAGTGAACATTGAGCTCTATAGGCGTCTTAGCCGGGATGCCATCATAGGCATTGAATCTCTTTAATACTTTCTCAACATAATGAGATTGTGTTAAGGTGATTCCTTCGGATGTTCTTAGAATTTTCATTCCAAGAATTACATCGGCTAGACCCATATCCTTTATGTCGAAGTTTTTCTTCAACATGGCTTTCGTGTCGTTAATCACTTGGGTGTTACTACCCATGATTAACATATCATCAACGTAGAGACACACTATAACGTATCCATTATCAGTGTTCTTAATGTAGACACATTTGTCACATTCGTTGATTTTAAATCCATTTGATAACATCACGTTATCAAATTTCAAGTGCCACTGCAATGGCGCTTGTTTCAATCCATAGAGGGATTTAACCAGCTTGCATACCTTTTTCTCTTGTCCAGGTACTACAAAACCTTCAGGTTGTTCCATATAGATTTCATCTTCAAGGTCACCATTTAGAAACACAGTCTTAACATCCATTTGATGAATCTCAAGATTGTGCACAGCAGCAATCGCGAGAAGCACTCGCATTGATGTAATCCTCGTTACAGGTGAGTATGTATCGAAGAAATCGTACCCTTCCTTTTGTTTAAAGCCTTTGACTACCAGTCGAGCTTTATACTTGTCCACTGTTCCATCGGCCTTAAACTTTCTTTTAAGGACCCATTTGCATCCTAAAGGTTTAGCACCTTCAGGTAGATCAACCAACACCCACGTGTGGTTTAGCAAAATTGACTCAATTTCGCTTTGAACAGCTTCTTTCCAATGCAACCCATCTGGGCTAGCAAAGGCTACTTTTATCGATGTTGGTTCTTCATCCAACATGAATGCAATATAGTCAGGACCAAATGTCTTTGGTGTTCTGACCCTGCTACTACGTCTTAGTACCGCATCGTTTGGATCAGGCCATGTTCACTTGCGCGATTCTGGCTCTTCATCCGCTGATTTAGAACTAGTGGCTTCATCCTCAATTCTCGTCTCAGAATTGGGTACAATATTTTCCTTGTCTTTGCGAGGAAATATGTTTTCAAGAAATACAGCATTTCTTGACTCGATTGTTGTTCCCACGGTCGCAGTTGGTATTTCAGACTTGTGGACAACAAATCGATATGCTCTACTATTAAGTGCATACCCAATGAAGATGCAGTCAACCATTTTAGGACTGATTGTAACTTCTTTGGGAGGAGGAACCATCACCTTAGCCAAACACCCCCACACTTTGAGGTATTTGTAGGATGACTTACTTCCCTTCCACAACTCATAAGGAGTAACGTCCTTACTTTTGAGTGGGATTTTGTTTAGGATGTAATTGGTCAAAACAGCTTCCCCCTACATGTTCTGGGGCATCCCCGAACTGATCAGTAACGCATTCATCATCTCTTTGAGAGTTCGATTCTTGCGTTCTGCAACACCATTAGATTATGGTGAATATGGTGCAGTCGTTTGGTGAATTATACCACTTGCGTTGCATAATTCCTCAAACGGGGCTACGTATTCACCTCCTCTATCACTTCGAATCATTTTGATTTTACATCGAAGTTGATTCTCGTCTTCGTTCTTATAATTTTTGAACGCTTCGATTGCTTCATCTTTACTTCTTAAAAGATAGACATAACAATATCTTGTGCAATCATCTATGAATGTGATAAAGTATTTTTTACCACTTCTCGTTTGCACCAATTTTAAGTCACATACGTCCGTGTGAATTAATTCAAGGGGTTTCGTGTTCTGTTCAACCGAATGAAACGGTAACTTAGTCATTTTTGCCTCAAGACAAGTTTCACATTTGTTTTGAGTTTCTACTTCATTTGCCTTTAGTAAATCTAAACTTACTAATCTTTTAATGGCATTTTGATTTACATGTCCCAATCTATTGTGCCACAAGTTAGAACACTCAGCTCAAGTAAGAAAAAGTAGATGCATTCTTATTATTAGCCAACGGCTTAGGGACATGGCGTACAGCTACACTAAGCTTGAAAAGTCCATCGGTTACAAAGCCTTTTCCGAGTGACTTCCCAAACTTGTACAAAGAAAACCTATCAGATTCAAATACAAGTTTAAACCCCTTATTCACTAGTATTGATCCTGACACTAGGTTCTTCCGGATGTCCGGGACGTGCAGCACATCCTTCAAAGTGATGGTGACGCCGGACGTCATCATGAGAGTCACGTCTCCAATGCCGAGGACTTGAGACGAGGCTTGATTCCCCATATTGATCTTCCTCCCTTCAACAGCGGTGTAGGAGGCAAACTTGCTCTTATTGGCACAAACGTGGGCAGTAGCTCCAGTGTCGATATACCAGCCACCTTTGTTATCAACAAGGTTGACTTCTTCCGTGACCACAACAACAAGGTCACTTTCATCCCAGTCCTTGAATTCTTTTTCAACAACGTGGGCAGCCGGCTTCTTCTTCGGCTTGCAGCAGTCCTTGGAAAAGTGGCCAGGTTTGCCACAGTTGTAGTAGTTGCCTTCAACCTTCCTCGCAGGCTGCTTCTTATTGCCCTTGTCCTTTGCAATTGGACGGGAGCGTTTGTTGGAGGGACCGCCCCGCTCCAACAGATTGGCCTTTGCAACAGGTGGGCCATGACCCTTAGCCAAACCATCGCGTTTGCGCACGTCTGACTCGATTTTCAACTTCACGATCAAGTCTTCAAGATTCATCTCCTTTCGCTTGTGCTTAAGGTGGCTCTTGAAGTCCTTCCAGCCGGGTGGAAGTTTTTCAATGACCGTGCCCGCCGTGAAAGCTTCAGGCATGGCCATTCCCTCGGCGGCGAGGTCGTGGATGATGAGCTGGAACTCTTGCACTTGGTCCATGATTGGTCGGGAGTCGACCATTTTGTAGTCCAAGTACTTAGCTATTACAAATTTCTTAGTACCCGCATCATCACTACGGTACTTCTTATCGAGCATTTCCCACACTTGTTTTGATGTGGGAATAGTACAATACACGTTATAGAGACTATCATCTAAAGCACTTAAAATAAAGTTTTTACAAAGATAGTCTCCTTTGCGCCAAGCGTCATACTTGACGTACATCTCGACACGTGCCTCATCCTCGCTTGGCGGGGTTGGCTCGTTCTCCTTGAGGAAGTTAACGACGCCCAACGTTGTTAGGTAGAACAACATTTTCTGTTGCCATCTTTTTAAGTTCGTTCCAGTGAACTTCGACGGCTTCTCAGCTGTCAATGGACCAAATCCGTTGCCCCCGTAGGAGCTAACAATTGGTTGGGGCACAGTACCCCCCACAGTTGCGTGGAGCATGGAGGCCCCCGCATTTGTGCCGACCCCGAAGGATCCAGCTCCCATGCCGACCCCGATGGATCCAGCACCCGTGCCGACCCCAATGGATCCAGCACCCGTGCCGACCCCGAAGGGTCCAACACCCGTGCTGCCCCCGAAGGAGCTAGCACCCGTGCCGACCCCGGAGGGTCCAGCACCTGTGCCGTGCCCGAAGGCCCCCGACACTTGACCCAATGAAGGATCCAATGGAACCACTGAAAGTGGAACCGATCGACCCACTCGAAGTGAATCCAGAAACTGTCCCAAATGGGTTGTCAAACACCCAAGGGGCTGTTGATGAAGAGGTTGAGAAGCCAGGAGTCGGAATCGTCGTTATGTCCGACGACGTGTTGACGGAAGCGACGGGGGACACGGTGGATGGAACGGTGGCAGCGGCGGTAGACGGGTCAGTCGACATCTCCAAGCAAAGGTGTTGATTTCAGTTTAGTTGGTGTGTGTAAAGTTCTTTAGTGGCAAGAATATCTCGTCTTGCGATTGTTGTCGAAATGAGATACAAGTCTTGCCGAGCGAAAATTACAATGAAAATAAACAAAGGAAAATTACATGGAAAAACTGAAACAATTACATGGGAAAATATCTGTGGAAAGCAGTAAGCCGAGTCGAGGAGTCCCCTTTCCGCAAGACGAGATACACCCCGGTAGTGCTCTCGGTTTGGCGTGTCGTCCCCAAAGATAAAACGGCTTCGTCTTTGAAGTAGCAGCACCGCTAGCAACAGAGCTCCGGTGAACGGGAGTAAGGCGGGGGCAGAGCTTCGACGAGAAGATATGCAGAGAGGAAGAGAGCGTGTATGCAGGAATGCTTGTGTATTCTATGTCTAGAATGCAATGGATGCATGCCTATTTATAGGCCAAGTCCACCTGCAGGGCATTGATGGAGTCAATAGCCATTATGTGTGCCATGATGGCTTGACCGTAACCGCCGGGGGTTATTGACTAGTGCACTAGCCAGTGGGAGCTGAAGAGACACGACGCACCTGGACATGCTACACGACGGGATACGCCATGGACCGTCGGGGTCCATCGGGGACCTTTTTTCTCCCTTTATGCGTCGGGGTCCAGCGGGGACCTTTTGACTCCCGTTGTGAGTCGGGGTCCAGCGGGGACCTTTTGTCTCCCGTCATGCGTCGGGGTCCAGGGGGAACCTTTTGTCTCCCGTCATGCGTCGGGGTCCAGCGGGACCATGACGTGGACCTGACCTGTCGGGGATAGCGTGGAGTTCGGGGTGGTCTAAAAAGAACAAGCGGGGCTCGAACCACGCTCAACGACCAGCTCCAAAGAACAGCCCAAAGACCACCCAAGGCACAAGGCACCAGGCACCAGGTGCACGGGGCACGGGGCACGGGGCACGGTGAACGGCTCGCGACTCGCGGGCGGGCGGCGGCGGCGCGCGCGTGTGGGCTCTGTCACCCGTCTTATTCCACGATAATTATTACACATAATAATTCATCTGATTAAATACTTCATCAAAGAAGTCTATCATCCCCGATGTGGGATAATTAATACTTAGTTAATTAATCCCTTAGTCTTTTCACATAGCTCATTTCTAGCTTTATTGTGACCAACTTTAATATATTATTTCTCACTCACCGGGAATTGGATTTGAGAAAATGAATATACTACGGTCATCTACTCGGAACGTAGATCGACGTTATTGCATTTAATTTCACAAAATTAAATGTCTTGTAATATTTATTATTAGTCAAAAATCATTTGACCAAGCACGATTCCAATATACTATTGAGAATTGCTTTCATATTCGTAAGAGCATCTCCAATGGCAGACGTCCGGTCGGATATCGGCGAAGAGTGACCGGGACGTCCGCCATTGTGGCGTGGCAAGTTGGATACGGACGTCCCGTAAGGACGTCGGATGTCCTCGGACGTGCGGGCGACGGGCGGGCGGACGTCCGGTATTTAATTTTTTTTAAACTTTATATATACGGCTCGTTGAACTTCATTTAATTCGCACCACTTGTGTTAACAAGTTTCTCTCTTCTTTTACTACAAATTTCATTTCTACTTAATGGAGAACGACAGGAACTCCCCCGCCACGAGCGAGTCGCCGACTCCGACGTTTCCCGCCGAACTGGAGGGAAACTCTAGCGGAAATGCGACAACGGTTCCAGCAATATCGGGGATGGGTGGAATGGGTAGGATGGGTGGTATGGGTCGGATGGGTGGGATGAGTGGTATGATGTCCCCTTACTGCAATATGTACAATTGGATGGGTGGTATGATGCCCAGGGCAGCGGGGATGGGGGGCATGACCCCAAATATGATGGGGATGGGGATGGGAATGGGGGGCATGACCCCAAATATGATGGGGATGAGTGGGATGATGCCGGGGATGATGCAGACTATGCCTGGGGGAGGGGGTGGCAGGGGCCTTGAACCACTAGCGGACGATGTCTATCGCCGGCGTGGAAACTTTCTCTTTTGAGGAGTTGGGGCTATCTCCAGTCAGGGAGACTCCCGATGATGTGGGGACAGCGGCAAGGGGCAGGGGCAAGGGCCGTGGCAGGGGCAAGGGCAAGGGGAAAGCCATGGGCTCTTCCTCGCGAACGGTGGCTGAGGAGGAGGATGATGAGGAGACGGGAAAGAGGACGGTCTGGAGCGTATGGGAAAACGTCGCGCTTTCGAAGGCTTGGGTTTCAATAGTCGAGGATCCCTATGTCGGTGCTAACCAACATATTGACAGACTGTGACATCGCGTCGCTGAAGCCTACCTCACACACAAACCGGTTGGGGCGAAGTGTCGCGTTCCCGAACAATGCCGGAAACAGTGGGAGCGGTTGAGGTCTAAGCTTAGTCGATTTGCCGGCATATACCAAAACAATCTCCGCCAGACAACCAGCGGTATGTCCGAGGAGGATGTGAAGAACCGTGCCTTGGCGCAGTACCCCGACAGATCCTTGAAGTTCAAAGATTTCGACCAGTGGGAGGCCTATCTCGTGGTGAAGGATTCCCAAAAGTTTTGTGGGGGTGTCGAATCGGGCTGGCAGAAGCGGACAAAGATCAATGCTTCCGGTGAATACAGCAGCAGTGCTGGTTCACACGAGCTCCCAGAAGCCGAGGAAGTGTCCCCGCTACCTCAATCAGACTCCCGCCGGTGACGTCGCCCGATTGGGCAAAAGGCTGCGTAGCGGAAGGCTAGGGGAAGCAGCAGCGGTAGCGGGTCGTTCGAGGTCCAATCGGAGGCCGCTGCTCCCCCAGAAGAGTACGATCGTCTCGCCCGCGCGCAAATAACGACTAGTTTGGTCCGGACCATGCATAGGTGGCATAGCACGACAGATCTTGTGTACAAAAGGATGTTGAAGGATGTCATCGATGGATGTCGGCACGATTTGGGGATGCCACCAATTGAAGATGATGGCGCCGAGATTAGCGGCGGGGACGACGGGGCCGGCACGGGCGAGGGCGAGGGCGGCACGGGCGACGAGTAAAACGCGGAGTGAGCCGAGTCTAAATTTTCCCGTATTATGTTATTTTTATTATGTAATTTTTTTTCTTTTTTATTATGTAATTTTTTTTTCTTTTTTTGTAATTTTTTTTAATGAAGCATTCGCAATTTTCCCGTATTCCATGTCAAAATTATAATTCCGTTACGTTTATAAATAATTGTGATTTTTTTTTTATTGCGGGAAGTCCTAGTGGGAAGGGCGATGGGAAGGGCGGATTGTGAAGGGGATGTCCTAGTGACATGGCAGTGGGATGAGAAGTCCTAGTGACGTGGCAGGAAGTGTTTTTGGGAAGTCCTAGTGTATGTTCGAATGGGACATCCGTGCATTGGAGATGCTCTAATGTTTAAAATTTAAATTAAGTTATGTGGAACTTTTTGTTGGAATTGTAGTATATATATGCCGTAAAAGAAAAGAGGTGTGTTAAATCTCAGCGAGTTAAGAGTCGTTATAGGAAAGGTAAGAACAACCACGATTTTGCAACATACCTCAAAATCTCAGATCGTTCTCATCAGATTCAGATCCCACATCACTCGCTATTCTTGTCATCGCGATGGCGTCAGCCCTATTTTCCGGCCTCAGATACTCCGACAGCCTCACCGTCGTCGGAATTTCCTTCTGCACCGCCGTCGTCTGCGAGGCCATCTCATGGCTGCTCATCTACCGCACCGCTTCCTACAAATCCCTCAAATCCACCATCGACAAAGCCTCCAAAAAGCTCGAGATCATGAAGACGACGGACGTCAACTCCGCCTCCGCGAACCTCCTCAAAAAGACTTCTAAAACCAAGAAAATCGACCGCGTCGAGACCTCTCTGAAGGAATCCAGCCGCGATCTGTCCATGTTCAAGTTCAAATCGGGCGGCGTCGTTGCCCTAGTTTTGTTCATGGTCTTCGGATTGCTCAATAGTTTGTTTGAGGGGAAACCGGTCGCCAAAATTCCGTTTGTTCCGATCAAATTAGTGCAGAAGATGAGCCACAGGGGATTGGCGGGTGATGATATGACGGATTGTTCCATGGCGTTTTTGTACTTGCTGTGTTCGATCAGCATTAGGACCAATTTGCAGAAGTTTTTGGGATTCTCCCCACCGCGTGGAGCTGCTGGCGCCGGCTTGTTCCCAATGCCAGATCCCAAGTCCAGCTGAGGAATCAGAATTTGATCCAGGTCTTTTTGCTGCTTTATTTTTGGTTGATTATTCCTTCTCATTAAATGAGATTGGCACTATTTTATTTATATTTAGCTCTCTTAACTATTCGGATACTGAATAAGAGCTGTAATTTGAATATTTGACGTTTCTTTCTTTCGTCGTTTTAACGATATCCCCTTTAGTAACTATCATCGTTATAACTTTGCTTTATTAATATTTTGTTTCTGGTACATGGTATAATCTGAAGTTGTCATAAACTTACTTACACTCCATCCAGATGCTTGTGTTTGTGCATTGCTGGGAAATAGTATAAATTGCTTGTGTAATGAGAGTGTGTTTCTTAGATAACCTTAGTTCAATTCAAGAAGCTCCGAATGTAGGTGTGCGTTAATTTAGTTTTCCTGTACATCCTAGAAACTAAATCTTACAAGTTTTTTTGTCAATGAATTGTCCATCTATTAATTTGTTATTGTTCTTGTGGCTCTACTTATAGCTGCCTTTGTTTGCTTAGAGTTGTTAAAATTGGATGGAATACTTTCCATGTAACAAGTTTGTACCCATGATTTTTTTTGTGATTGTACGACCTTCCTCGTTGATGTATTCTTATGTTATGGCCTTCGCTCAAAACTTGAAGCGAAAAGTTTTTACTTAAGAATCTTTAGTTGTTGTAGTCTGTTATGAATGCTTTACTAAGACTGGTTTCGTCCTTCTTTGTCAAAGGATTGGATTCATATTAATAGGAGTATATTATTGTTGTTTGAGTTTTTCTTGTACCTGTCAGTCACTTCACTCAAAATTGCTTAAGTTGGAGGAAGTATTTTGAAGTACTCCATAGTCCAGACTCTTTTGATTGAGTTGTTCTTGAGTCAGTTCATCAATTTTGTTGGGATGCTCTGATTACAACTTGTTGAGTGTCTTGAGAGTTGAGACTGCTATGTGTATTTCTGAATGTCAAGCAAATGTTATTTCATCGTCAAGAATTCCAGTTCCTTTTATGTGCTTTGGTTAATGCTATCCAACATTCTATATAAGAACTGTTCTAGATTCAAAATGAAGTCATTGTCACTTAGCATACACTCTGAATCTTGTTCATGATGATAAGTTTCAAGTAAATGATATTGGCTAGTTGGACGGAAATGCAGTTTGCGGAATGGGTTTTGCAGTAGTAAAATTTTGGATCTCTCTTCCCACTTTTGACAGGGTAAAATGTGCATATAGTGTTTGCTTGCTCTATTACTACAATATCCAGTCTCACCCTTGTAAACTTCGCCAAATTCATGATACACCTTATAAACTTTGATTATTTTTGTTACTTTTGCGTTGGGAAGTGCAGTGACATAAAAAATGTGGCTTCTATCCTTTTTTTGTACATATTCAATTACCCTTCGATCTACCATAGTCGATTTTTTTTTATCATAAAGATTAAGGAATAAGGTTTAGTGAATTAAGTGGAGAGACACATGAAAAAGACAATAGAGAATAAAATAGGAGAGTTACAGCACAAGGTCTAGGCCATTTACACTGTAACGTGTAGTTATAACTTTTGTGAAAATTTTGGTTAATTAGTCTTCTACATTCCATACCTGCTTATCCCATTAATTTCATACAAATTTGTCAAAATCCTCTCAAAGCACATAAGAGTTTCATTCCCGACTTTCGCAGGACAGTCATCATCCTGATTTGACGAAGCTTGCTGTAAGACGCCCCTTCTAAGCTATGTATCACAATTTTTCTGTTCTCTTCTGGTCGCTGCTAAGTAGATTTTGTTGCCCTACAAGTCGATGATCAATTGTAAAAATTGGGTAGTTTGGGCGATGACCTAATTATAAGATGATGTGATTTGTCCTACTGTTGTCTACCTATGCAAGATCTCACTAGCTGTTGCTGTAATTTGATCGAGTATAGCTATATGGTTACTCAATTTTTCCTTAAGAATGATGTTGTTTACCCGATTTCACTATGAAGATGTGGCTTAGTTCTTCAATCTTTGATATATGCATCGTCGGCGTATAAGACGAGGAATGCGAAACGAAATGTGACAAGAAATTTGATAGGGTTCCAAGAGGTTAATTGCGGAAGGAGTATAAAATGAGTAAGATAGGAGTCCATCGTACTCATGTTATACTCCTTCCGTCTGCGAAGAGGAGTCACATTTCTTTCCGGCACGTGCTTTACGAAATGTTAAGAAAAGTGAGTGGAAAAAAAATTAGTGTAATATGAGTCTCAATTGTATATATTACTCTATTCGTCCACCAATATAAGACCAAGTTTGATCGTCTCAAGTTTTAAGAAATAGGAGTATAGTGGAAAGTGAATAGAAAGAGTTATTGGAATGTGAGTTACTTTTATATAGTTTTATAATGAAATGTTAGTGAAACAAAGTTGGTGGAATGTGAGGTCTAACCGAAAGTATAAAAAATAATGAGACATTTATTGATAGATGGACGAAAATGGTAAAATGAGATGTTTATTGGTGGCGGAGTGAGTAATTTTAAATGAGTATGGAACCTATTTGCCATTTATAGTAATTATGAAACGAGACTCTTATTCGCGGGCGGAGTAAGTAATACCCACACCGCAAAATCTTTTCTAAATTCAGGTAACTATTACACTGCAATTTAAGAAACTTAAACTTTTAAACGTTAAACTTATAAATACCAATTAATTCCTAATAAATTAAGTACTCCATCATCCGTCCTTACTAATTTGTCAACATTTGACCTGACTCATGTTTTAAGAAATGTTATAGGAAAGTGAGCTAAATTTTTTTAATGAAATGTGAGTCATACTTTTATTTATTAATTTTATAAAAAAATGTGAGTGTGAATGAGTTAATGAAATGTGGAACTCACTACCGTAAATAATAAAAGTAAAGATGACAAATTTTTTGGGACGAACAAAAATGAAAATAAGATCAGTTATGGGATGGGGGAGTAGAACAATTCATACGCGTTTAACTCTTGCAGTAATTATATTATACTACTACTAAGATCAATTCAGGGACGGGGGAGTAGAACAATTCATACGCGTTTAACTCCTGCAGTAATTATATTCTACTACTAATAAGATCAGTTCAGGGACGGGGGAGTAGAACAATTCATACGCGTTTAACTCTTGCAGTAATTATATTCTACTACTACTAAGATCAGTTCACGGACGAGGGAGTAGAACAATTCATACGCGTTTAACTCTTGCAGTAATTATATTCAACTACTACTAAGATCAGTTCAGGGAAAGGGGAGTAGAACAATTCATACGCGTTTAACTCTTGCAATAATTATATTCTACTACTACTACTATTACCTTTTTTTTCTTTATCGCCGCGACATTAATATAGAAATAGAATCATAAACTGAAATTAGTTTTAATGTCAACGAGTCTCAGTTCTAGCTGAAATATACCAAATATTCCCTTCATCCACCATTTACTTTATTCCATTTGCGATCCAAAAAGATTTTAAAATTGTAAGAGAAAAAAGTACTTTAAAAAAAATAAATGGAATGAATTCATAAAATATATGACCTACTTATCAAATACTATTATTATAATATAAGACCAGAATCAAATAAAACATGTAATTTAATGCTGAAAATTTCGAAAGACAAAAAGACACTCGTCGGGTGAATGGAGTAGTACTTATATATTTAAGAGTGAACTGCATAAAATAACCCTGACCTTTGCAAAAGTTTCACTCCAGACCTCTGACTAAAAAAAATATCGTCACATGCCTCTGACCTAAACCATAATCACAAATGAGATATTTGTAGCCATTTTTCGGACTAAAAGGCCCTTATGCCTTGAAGGTCATTTCAGTCATTTTTACTATGCACATGACTGCATTTTTGCAGACAAGCTCTGCACATGGCTGTGCTTTTGTCAAATCAAATTTGATTGTTTGAGTTGATTTAATTGTTTTCACAAATACCATAAAAAATACCATAAAAATTTGTTAAGACTGTATTTTGTCTTGTAATAAAAATTATAAAAAGACATTACATGTGCCGACCTTAATTATCTTTGTATCAAATCTGCGATATAGTATTAATTCGGTTTAGACCCAACTTATATAATTCCAATTAAAAACATACACTATATCATATCTTCAAATTAAAGAGTGCTATCATTGGAAACAACTCAATGCTTGATAATTATATAAGCAAATTTTAGCAAACAACACTCATACAATATTGAATAGTGGAGTACTAGAATTAATTAATCTAACTCACTGTAATATGTAATGTTCGCGAAGTTGTCAAATCAATTAATTGTTCATGACTAAAAAACAAACTGGAAGATTTATCTTTATAATGTTAAATTTCAAACATTTCCACTTAAAAAACACCTTAGTACATTAATACCATTTGATAATGACTGGCTTTTTTAATTCTCACTAAATACTTTTTCTATTTTATTAATTATTATTTTTTTTATTTTGTGCATAACTTTTACGTCTTATGTATTCTCCCATACTAAAATATAAGTCGTGTACAACTTAAATAATTTGTAGATTCGACTTCAGAAAAAGTTTGAATTATTTGATAAAATTTGTTTTTATTTTAGGCTCTCGATTTTAAGTAGCAATGAAGCATATCTGTATGTAGTGCACATCCCTCCATTTAAAAATGCAACTTCAAAAACTACATTGGATGATTCTTATATGTATTGACCATATTTTCTAGGAGTATGTTGTTTTAATTATAAACTAAATGTATTTTAATTAATTAAAATACAATGTTATAAATAAAAAAGAAGATGAGACACAACCATAAAGTGAAAATTTTGAAATGTATTTGTTAAATCACAAATGAAGTCTGGTATACGTGGCACGTATGCTACGCATAGTCATCATGATTGACGGCTGACGCACAGCCGTCAAATCGCGTCAGGTCGCAGGCCGCCATTGCAGAAGTCCGTGTGATATGCCCATAATGCCCTTTTAGGGCTGAAGGGTCTTTTAGTCCGAAAAAACCTGATTTGTGATTATGTTAAAGGTCAGAGGCTTGTGGCGATATTTTTTTTAGTCAGAGGTCTGGAGTGAAACTTTTGAAAATGTCAGGGTTATTTTATGCAGTTCACTCTATATTTAATGGTGAATGGAAAATATCAACAGTCCGATTAACATATCTAAAATGAATTTGCCTGTTGGCCTCGGCTCAGGTGCATGTACTTGCTACAAATGTAAAATTAAATGTATTTGTCATTTTAAAAATACATGGACGCTCTACTTTTCCCGCCGACTCTTGTTTTAAAATTTTCGTCTTCTTCAAAATCTGATTTTGGGCCTCTTTTTCTTCTCCCAACCCCCTCTCTCAAAGTACACTACACAGAGAGAGAATGGGACGAGGTAACAAGCGAACGGAGGCAACATCCCCGGCGCCTGCACCTACTGCGTCACCGAAGAAGCCGAAGAGATCGACCCCAGACGTGACCGATCTTGGTTTCCTCAGTGCTCCAGTCCCTTCCAACCAAGCCAAATCAAGATGGCCTCACAGATATCAAACTAAGGTTCACCACCTCTTCAAATTAGCGCTTCATTTTCAGTTTTGCTGCTTTCGCAATATAGCCCATCACCGTTTTTCTTGTTTTTCGTTTTACAGCAAACCAAAGCTACAGTTACCGTTACTTTATCAGATGGCTCGACTGAGTAAGCGTAACTGATTAAGCCCCCATTCTTGTGCCATTATGTTTGACTCTCCCTTTCTCATTGCTGGAGATTTTTTTTATTTATAGGGAAAAGGAGCTTTTTCAAGCTAAATCCCACTATACGAGAGCTGCCGTTGATGGGGTGGAGTTTGAACTCTTTGACGATGCTTACATTCAGGTTATTCTTCTTCTTTTATCTTATAAGTTTCGGATTGGAATATTAAATTATGATTTTCTAGTAGTCGCTCCTCACATCATATACAAATTGATCTTGATTTGGGTACCTACAGTCTTCAGAAGGTGAACCTGATTTTATTGCAAAGATTGTGGAAATGTTTCAAACCACAAGTGGTGAGATGTATATTTGCACCCAATGGTTTTATCGAGCCAAAGATACGGTGCGGAAACTTTCTCTATAATGGATTGGCTTTTGAAACTGCTTTAGCTATATGGCAAAATCACTTTTGCATTTATGCTTTCAGGTTATAAAGGATCAAGATTACCTCATTGATGCTAGACGAGTCTTTTACTCGGACATAAAGGATGACAATCTGTTAAGCTGTATCACTAGAAAAGCTAAAATTAACCAACTTGCACCAGATGTAAGGAACATAGTGATACATTTGTCATTTTGACATTTTCCTTTTAGCCACTTAATTTTTATCAAGCTGCAATCTTTGAGCAGATGGCTGCTGATGCAAGAGAAAAATCCATGGCCTCCTGTGATCTTTACGTTGATACGATGTACACTTTCCCACATGCCTTTTCAAGTTTGAGAAAAGGTTCCTTTTTCAAGAGAGCTTATCTGAATGGATTTAAATTTCTTTCTCCTTTTTTTCCTCTTTGTTGTTAATGTGATATTTTTTGGAAAAAACTAAAATGCAGACATAAATAACTTATCATTAACTGATGAGGTAGTGGAAACAAAAACTCCTGATGTCAAAAAACCTCTGGAAGATTCCCAGCGATCAGAAGTCACTTTATTGGATTTGTACTGTGGTTGTGGTGCAATGTCCACTGGACTTGGTATTGGTGTATCTTTGCTCGGAGAGAAAATTGTCACGGTAAGGAAAAAGTGACCAGAACTAGCAACTGCAAATTTTTCTTTACATTTTATCATTGTTTTCACTTGATGCTTTCCTTTTTTGATAAACAGAAGTGGGCTGTTGATTTCAACTCCTATGCGTGTGAGAGTATAAAATATAACCATCCAAATACTGAGGTAGTCTGTCACATTTATGTTGAGTTGCAAATGGTTATTACTATCTTGGCAGTATGAAGCAAATGTTGGTGAATTTTCCAGGTAAGAAATGAAGATGCAGAGAATTTTTTTATTCTATTAAAAGAATGGGAAAGCCTCTGCAAAAAGTTCAATGTGGTGGGATCAAAAGACATTGAACTAGAGCCTCAAAGTTCAGACAGTGATGAATCTGAAGTAGACGATGGAGTGGTGGTTCCATCTGAAGGGGAGTATGAAGTGCAGAAGTTGCTTGCAATTTGCTATGGGGATCCAAATCAGAAGAAAAAAACTGGTCTATATTTCAAGGTACTTTCTTTAATCTTATTAACTAGCATACGATCCTTGTAGGAGCTATTGTATGTAAAATATGGTTAATGGAATTATATTTGTACTAAGTTTTCATCAACATATAACCTAAGAGGAGTAAGAACATTTGGATTTGCAAAGATAAAAGGCTCACAGAGCAAAGGGAAATTGCTTTTTTTACCCATCTTTTCAGCTAACTCTGGTTTTTAAACTGCTAGGTACGCTGGAAAGGTTATGGCCGTGCTGATGATACTTGGGAGCCTATTGAGGGCCTAAGGTATAAATAATATTCGTCCCACCAATCACTATGGCTCAATTATATCTTTATATTTCTTACCATCTTATCTCATATTCTGTCTTTTTTTATGAAAAAAGTAACTGCGAAGAAAGATTACAGGAGTTTGTCTTAAGAGGTTATAGAGCTAAAGTATTGCCTCTACCAGTAAGTTATATCACATCCCATGGATTATGCTTAAGTTTAACTTTATCTTGTCCCTTTAATGTAGCTCATTTACTAATGTTTTTTCAGGGAGATGTCGACTTTATATGTGGTGGTCCGCCATGTCAAGGAATTAGTGGCTTCAACAGATTTAGAGATGCTCTTGCTCCCTTAAAGGACAAAAAGAATCACCAACTTGTTGTCTACATGAACATTGTGGAGTTTCTAAAACCAAGATATGTGTTGATGGAGAATGTTACAGATATACTGAAATTTGCAAAAGCACAGTTGACTAGTTATGCTGTTGGACGACTAGTTTCTATGAACTACCAAGCCCGATTAGGTATAATGGCTGCTGGTGCATATGGTGTTCCACAATGCCGGATGCGTTTTTTCCTTTGGGGTGCTGGGCCAACAGAGGTAAGTTTAATACCCTCGATGAACTAGTTCATATCGATACTGCTGGTGTCAATAACAAGTTACATTGATTTTTCCAGATTTTACCTCAATTTCCACTGCCCACACATGAAGCGCTGAAGAAAGGAGTTGTTGTAAATGAATATAAGGTGTGGCCTACACTGAGTCTGATTTAAAATCCTATCATTTGTACCTCTTCTTAACAGCAATTTGACTTTGATATAGGAACTTATAATTGGACATGGAGATGAGCATGGTCAGTTGCATAAATCTGCTCTACTAGGAGATGCTATTTCTGATATGCCAGCGGTACAACCCCTATTAGTTGAAAATCTGTGAACTGCATTTATTTTTTACATGTTTTCCAAATTTTAATACTCATTTCTCTCATGCCTATGTTTCTTTAGGTGACAAATGACACAGAGGAAGATGAAATGCCTTATGATAAAGCTCCTAGCACTGAATATCAGAAACTCATTAGATTGAGCAGAAAAGGTTAGTATAGTTATATTTGGTTAACTCTAAATGCAATAGTTAACCTCCTTACTTTTACTTGATGGTGCTGACTGAATGTAATTTTCTTTCCTAAATGAAATGTTCTTCCATTGTCAATTAAGAATTAAGAATGTGAGGGTTCATAATTATGAGTACTTGTCTGTTTTCTTTATTTGATCATTTTCTCTACAGATATATTTGGTTGCTCTGATGCTAAAAGGAAAGACTCACATAAGTCCATACTGTATGATCATCGTCCCCATAAACTGAATCAGGATGATTATGAAAGAGTCTGCCAAGTTCCCAAGTTCAAGGTTGGATATTTTTTGTTTGTTTCCAAATATTAGCTCCTAGAATTGATTTGTCCATTGGATCGTCCCCAATGCTTCTGTGCAGCTTTTTACCATAATAGTTTTGATTGTTGCATGTCTACAGGGAGCCAACTTTAGAAACCTGCCTGGAGTACTGGTTGGACCCGATCGAGTTGTAAAACTGGATGAAACTGTCGAGAGAGCTAGGTGCACGTCAGGCAAACCTCTGGTACTCATCGTTGCAGAACTATTTGATCCTCTTTGGTTCATTCTATGGATAACTCATGTTATGTGTAAACAGGTACCTGATTATGCCTTAAGTTTTGAAGAAGGGAAGTCTTGCAAGTAAGATTTCGTGTTTGCTATCTATAGCCCACTTTGACGCTCATTATCTAACCCCGAACCTTTCCACAGGCCTTTTGGTCGACTAGGGATGGATGACATTGTGGCCACTGTAGTTACCAGGCCTGAACCCCATAACCAGGTTTGGACTGTGAGAGTTAGTCATCAATACTAAGGAATGTTTGAAATTTATTTTGTTTTTCGTAATAGGTTCTCCTGCATCCAAATCAAGATAGAGTGCTTTCTGTCCGTGAAAATGCAAGACTACAAGGATTTCCGGACTGCTATAAGCTTTTTGGACCAGTAAGAGAGAGGTATAGATTCTGAGTATAATATGCAACAACAAGTGTGTTGATATCTTTTGGTGTATTTTATGTGTTACTGTTATTACAGGTACATGCAAATAGGAAATGCTGTTTCGTTTTCTGTTTCAATGCCATTAGGCTATTGCTTGGCGAAAGCGCTGCAAGGCGCACAATACACAACACCATTGAGCCTTCCATTCAAGTTCCCCGACTGCCTTGGAGAGTTGAAGTCTCTTCGACAAGAACCAGAAGAGCTTATTTCATAGTGCACTACCATTTGTTTGTATACTACTATGAGATAACCGGAATATCTTAGTTTTTCAGGAATCTGATTTTCCTAGTTTATTCATCTTGTATTTTTCTCCCCACCTGTTGATTTTGTAGACATTTGTATGAGCTCACAAAGGATGTACACTATTCATTGCATCTGACTACTTTCTCTTGCTAGATCACTTTCTTTTTCAAACACGTCTCAACTAGTAATGTTTCAATTCATATGCTTCTTTCCCAGCAATCTTTTTAGTACACCTTTCAATCCCATTTTAAAGTTTGAATTAATGTACAAGTCGTGCAATTATCATGACAAGCTTTATAAATTTGAAGTCAATATTGATCTGATCTAAAACCTACAAATTTAGGAGCTGTTATTTCAATTTTTGAGCAGAGGGAATATGCAATAGAGTAATAAAAATTAAAATAGTAAATGAAATACTAGTACAATAGTATGTATGAGAAAATCGGGTTTATAGGCTACTTTGCCACTAAATTAACGAAAATGTACCCATTTTGTTATCTCTTCCATAAATGGGAAAATCGCCACCATAGTTGGCATGTCTATAAGTAAAAACGCCAAATACAGTCACCATGGTTGGCATGTCTATAGTTGGCGTTTTATAATGTCGTCGTATTTTAGTCGTATTTTTTCCAAATACAGTTAAGTTAAAACACGCCAACCAAGTTGGCGTGTTACGTGAAAAAACGCCAACTATGTTGGCGTGTTATATACTTTGCTTTAAAAAAAAAACACCTGCGTTTTATACTTTGCTCTTCCCATCACCAACATTACTTATGATTGAACTATCCCCTCTCTCACTAGAAACCCCCTCCACCACCACACCACTCAATTCTCCAACTTTCCCATCAACATTCACAACTTCCTTGTTGGATTAGTACTATCTGAATAATTAACACCATCAACAAACAAATTCTTGTTTTCACCAAAAGGGGTGGAGCTAGAATTTGAACTATCCTCTCTCTCACTAGAAACTCCCTCCACCACCACACCACTCAATTCTCCAACTTTCTCATCAAAATTCACAACTTCCCACAGTTGGTACTATCCGAAACATTAACACCATCAATAAACAGATTCTTGCTATTACCAAAAGGGGTGGAGCTAGAATTTGAGTTAGCAAACTACCTTCGCTCTCCGCCGCCACGTCAGCAGCAACAGCTGGAGATGAAGAAGAAGAAGAATTGCCACCGCCCACATAGCTTTCATCCATTGAGATTGAATTTATCATATCCGAAGAAGCGTTGTTGAATGCTTCGGAGCTCTCCACGCCGAGATTCTGGGCGCCCAAATGAATGGAAGCGGGGTGAAGCAGAAGATGACGAAGATGATTAATCGTGAAGAGGAGGAGACCAAGAACTTGATGGGTTTCACAGAGAAGCTTTTTTGCTTCTCCATAACTGAATTTCTCCATAAAAACTCCAATGAAGGTGGCGTGTTTCAGAAAAGACGCCAGCGAGGGTGGCATTTTTCAGTAAAAACGCCAATCAGGTGGGCGTCTCTTATAAAAACGCCAATCGGGTGGGCGAGTCAATACAGAATGAGTGTTTTCATCGGCAAAAAATTGAAGGAAAGAGCGAAGTATAAAACGCCAACATGGTTGGCGTTTTTTCAAGTTGGCGTGTTTTAACTTAACTGTATTTGGAGAAAATACGACTAAAATACGACGACATTATAAAACGCCAACTATATTGGCGTTTTTACACGCCAACCATGGTGGCGTTTTTCCCATTTATGGAAGAGATAACAAAATTGGTACATTTTCGTTATTTTAGTGGCAAAGTAGCCTATAAACCCGATTTTCTCTAGCATGTATATTGTATTTGTAACCCGAACCCCTAAATCCCCAATCCCCAATTCACCACCTTCTTCTCCCCTTCAATCTTCAACCCGCAATTGGCAACATTTCTGTTCGAAGCCGGAGTCACTCTCTCTCACACACATTTGATTTGGAGGACGAAACATACTCGAACTCCTAATTCCTCCGGTAATCTCTCCCTCTCGCTCTCCTTCTGAATAATGTTCCTATTTTACTGTGATATCGGTTTAGATTGAGTTGTGAGTTTGTGTTTGTCTGGTGCACTGGTTCTCATTTGTTGGTAAAGGCACCGGATCAGGATTTTGAATGTAGTCGAATTCGTATTTTTTAGCTTAACTGATGCATCTATGCTTCCGTGGCCTGCTTTTGATGTATTTTCAATATTCATGTTACTAAGCGTAAGCTTATAGGACTGCGTCACTGGTGAATTAGATATTGTTGAAGAGGAATAATTTAAGGATATTGAGGTTCAGAAGCTCATAGACTAGGATTCTTACTTACGATAATTATCTACGCAAGGATTTTACAGTTTTTGTCACTTTCGGCTTTCCTAAAGCTAAGCATTGAACAATGGTTATTCAATCTCCTCTGTTGCTTCGCAATTTTTTTTATGAATAATCTTCAATCAATTGCTTATATTACATTATGTAAATTCCGAGTCCTAAGAATTCAAGACATACTCTCTATCTGATAGATTCTTGCTGCTCGGTCCTAGTTAACCTATGTTAATATTATGATGCATTTGATACTAGTATAACACATCATAACATAAATTAATGTAGTGTTATTACTTATTTTTTCTGTTTAGTTTAAACTGTAATACTTATATCTATGTCACACAAATGCACTTTTTTTCCCTTCAGTTTTTTAAAACCATAACGCTATAGTACAATTATTTTAAAAACCGCATCTGTTTCTACTGTGTGCATTTGCTGTGATGTTTTTGGCATTTTGATCTAAAAGTACTAGGAAAACTGCATAAACCGCAGAATGATCACCCCCTAGATGCCCCTCTTTATGAGAGCACAGTTTTGTGCCCACCTAACCATTCCATTTCAATTTATAGTTGCTATTTATTTTCCTTTATAATTCTTTGTGCGAGTTGTGAACTCCTGAGATGTTAATGGATTGTCAGCCAAGTATGGCTTTCGGAACCTTTTGACCTGCGTTTATCTTTTTTTTTTCTTCTGGGAATAATAGGAGAGTTCTGGAAAGCATTTATTTTTTGCTTCACTTGTATTTATAAACTAAGGGGAAATTTATTTTTCAGTTTGTTTCATAGTTTAGAGCTTTTGTCTCCATGTGTCTCTTTGCGACAGATATTTGTGTTTCTTTTTAATCTTTGTTTCATAGTTAAAGGAAAATGATCGTAGTTTGCCTTTCCTCCTTTTGTTTTTCCCCTTCTTTCTAGTGACTAGTTTGTTTGCAGTTGGAGCTACAGATACATATCTTGCTGCTGCAAGGCCACTGGTGATACCCACTTAATTGTTATCCCAATCCATAAACCATGAAACTAGCTACTTTGTATCGTCTTGCTTGTGGCCACCCAGTCGTGTGTCGAAAAACCAACCTTTTGCAGTACCGCTGCTTTCAACCTGACTTTGTTCCAAGAGATCCCAAATCCAAGCCTAAGAAATACAAATACCCGGATGTCTATGAGCCATATGGACCTAGACCACCACCTTCAGACAAAATTGTTCAGCTTGCTGAAAAAATTGCGGCCCTGCCTCTTGAAGAGCGAGTGAAAATAGGTCCAAATCTGCATCTCAAGGTAAGCCATCCCAAGCTGGTACCACTTGATGTTGAAGGAGTGGATGTGGGCAGCCAGGCCGGGGCACATGCTGGATCGTCCAAGGCTGAGGCAAAGAAGGCGGAGAAAACCACATTTGATATCAAATTAGAGAAATTCGACGCAGGTGCTAAACTAAAAGTGATTAAAGAGATCCGTTCCTTTACAGATCTGGGACTGAAGGAAGCTAAAGATTTGGTGGAAAAAACACCCGTTATATTGAAGCAGCAGGTAACAAAGGATGAGGCGAGTAGCATTATAGCGAAAATCAAAGCGGTTGGTGGAGTTGCTGTGATGGAGTAGATTAGTGCTCTATATACTATGTATTCGAGTAAGTTCTTGTTTAATTTGTCTCGATATAATTTGTTTTGACTATAGGGATGGAATGGGATGACATCTACTAATTTTGACTTATTGATCCCAATCAAAAGTCTTTGAAATAAATTTTTACTACTCATTTTGTCCAATAAAATTAAACTCTTTCCATTTTGATCCGTTCCATAAAAATAACCACTTTTATTTTTGTCAACGTCTTTCTCTCTAATCAGGTGTATCTCATTCTCCACTAACAATACTCCAATTACTTTTTCTTTCCATGTCTTACTTATCAATCATACATTAAAACCCATGTCGTCCTAAAAGTCTCTATATGACGGAGGGATATTAATTACCGTTTTTCAGCTATTGATCAAGTATGATGCAGGTTCAACTTCTGGTAACATATTGCCACAACTTACGGATCAACATGATGAAACCCTCGCCTACCTGAATGCCAACGCCGCTTCATTGTTCGATCTCTTCCCAGCATTGAAACAAGGAAGATGCAAGAGAAAGGGGTCCACAATGCTACTCCATTTAGCGCTAAACATACTTATCAATAAGTAACTATTTTTATTTATTTATGCAATAAACCTATAACATGAGTAGTAAGATATCAGATCAGTATGTGGATAACTAAAATATCAAAAAATACACGTCACGCTGTTTGAAAATATGATACACGCTAAAGAATGTTAAGTGTACACACCAAGTTGGAGGCCGAAATAACTGATGCTGCATATTATTGTACACCACAAATTAGCATTAGAAACTGTGTCAACCTTTTTACAATCACCATTCAAGCTAAGAACACAACAAACCAAGCCAGGCAAGATACACTTGATAAAAAAGGGGGCTCCTCACATTGCCCAGAAAGCGAACTACCTAAGCACTACACAACTAAAAACTCGTCTCCTATTACCACTTACAAAGCCTAACTACTGAAATCATTTTGTTCGAACTCAATCTCACTCTCACGACTCATCAATCTTCAGGCTCTCCCTTGACGATTCATCATTCTCGGCTCCTTGAGATTTCTTGAGCTTGGCCACAAGTATCCACATGTTTGCGAGTTCGTTCTCTAGGTAGGCTTCTCTCTGTTTGGATTCTTCAACTTTCCTCTGTAATTCAACTTCGTGCTGATCTTTTTCTGCTAGTACAGCTTCCAACGAATGCTCTCTTTCGCGACTAACAGTCAATTCTCTCTTCATCTCAGAGGCTAAGACAGCTGGATCAGGTTTTTTGCTATAACCATCCTTCCGGCCATTCCTGTTGGGAATGGCAGTTCGTCTCTGAGCTGGTACCTTCTTTTGTGCTTCTAGCTCGGCCGCTAATCTTCCATTGTGGTTCATGAGCTTCGCAACTTCTTCAGAAAGTGCCTTCAGCTCTACTGCTGCCGCTGATGCTAATCCCTTTGCATATGAACTCTCCTCAGCAAGTTTGTGGTTCCGTTGCTCTAGATCTTCCCTTGACGCTGTCAGTTCAGCTAATTTATTTTCTAGTTCTTCAATCCTACTTGCCTAAGAGGTGTGAAATAATAGCATAAGATGAGTATGGATATGGAGTTTCTTATATTATAATAATTGATCATAGTTCAGGGAAGGCCGGAAGGGAAAAGAAGGATTGGAACCTGGGCTTGTAGAACCAACGTGCCATTTGAATCCTTCGGCACTGAATTTTCTCTACCAATTTGATATCCCATATGCAGGTTTCCGCTTTCAGAAAAGCCTTGCAAAGGACCGGTCAATGGGATTAAGTTTCTCTGTTCAACGACATCAGATAGCTGTTCTCTCAATGAGACAATTGTCTCTTTCAACTCTTCACACTCAGCAATCTGATTAAAACGAAAAAGGAAAGAAAAATATCTCTCACATTTCAATGAAATGATATAAGACTGTCTTCTAAATATGAAGGACCAGTTTGGCACCTTATGGTTCAGTTGATCTTGGATAACCCGATTGTCTGCAGTTTTGACCTGGAAACAAGTTGATGTACATAAATTTTGGTGAAAATATCATAAAATGATTGTTCAATTGTTCTAACATAGTAAGTGTTTCGACTAAATCGAAAGGGAAAATCCAGCTTCCTTATAGTAATAACTACAGTCAGACTTTTAGAAATGGGGACCAGACCACTCCTATCCAAATAAATAAATAAATGCTGTAATATTCCCATAGAGGAGATTCGACTTCATTTAGTTTATATTATGACAAGCTAACTTTTTTCAGCAATGTTGCAGATAATTAGAGTTCACATATACAATTAATTACCTCAAGTTCAAGTGCCTTCTCATTTAACTGTGTCATCAAATCAGCTACTGACTGCAGTGTGAATTGTGAAATAGTAGTTACTATACACACAAGAGTTAAAATACTACAGAAGTGTCTAAAATTGATAAAATCTTAAAATACCAGCGATTCCTCCAGTTTTTCACGTCCACCATAAGGAATGATGGAGTCAATTTGCTGCTGCAGTGAAGCAATCTGATTGCTTTTTTGGTGAAATTCTTCTTTTAAATTTCTTATCTCCACCTGAAATAGAAAATATACAAGATATACTCTAGGATGGATGTACAAAGTGAATTTTAAACATAAAAATACAGGTTAAAGAAAGTTACATGGAGATGTTCATTCTTGGGATTTTGAGCAGCCTCCTCTGACAATCGTTTTAAGGCACTCATGTGCAGTGCCACTTCACCTGACAAAATTTTGTGCTGCTCACTCAGTAAGTCAATTTCATCCATAGTCTTCACAATGCCCTGATAAGAAGTATACAATGGAAAAAAGACAATCCAAAAGTTGATCAATGTCGCACCACATATAAAATTATAAAATAAATGAAGAGGGGATTGCAAGTTGACCGCACAATATCAGAGATATGAGCTGTTTTAAACTGTCATTAGAATTAAGAGTAAAGGCCAAAATTGGTCCTGAACATATAGTCATTTTACGATTTTGGTCCTAAACATTATCTTTTGGATTTTTTGGTCCTGCACATATGGACATTTGATCATTTTGGTCCTCCGTCAATATTTCCGTTAAAAACTAACGGTCAACATTATCTTTTGGATTTTTTGGTCCTGCACATATGGACATTTGATCATTTTGGTCCTGCACATATGGAATTTTGATCATTTTGGTCCTCCGTCAACATTTTCGTTAAAAACTAACGGTCAACGGCCGATTTTTGACTAAAACAATGGGTTGAGTCGGGTCGTGTTTGGGTCGGGTTTGGGTTACACGTTAAGAAAAAAATAATATTTTCTTAAAATCTAAGCATAATATTTTCGTTAAAATCTAAGCATAATATTTTCGTTAAAATCTAAGCATAATATTCTTAAAAAATTAATTAATATTTTTTAATTAATAAAATTAAAGTATAGATTTTATTAAAAATAATTTTTAATTATTTAATTTTATTATATAGATTTAATATTAGTATACTTTAATTTTATTATTTTGATTAAAAAATGATTATTTTAATTTGGTAATTTTTTATTTTATCGTGTAATATCATGTTTAAATCGTATAATAACATAATGTTTTAGTCGTTATAATATTTTTAATCAACAAAAATAACTAAAAATTAAAGTTTTATAATTTTTTAATTAATAAAAAATAATTATTTTTTTTCTTAACGTGTAACCCAAACACGACCCGACCCAACCCATTGTTTTAGTCAAAAAACGGCCGTTGACCGTTAGTTTTTAACGAAAATATTGACGGAGGACCAAAATGATCAAAATTCCATATGTGCAGGACCAAAATGATCAAATATCCATATGTGCAGGACCAAAAAATCCAAAAGATAATGTTGACCGTTAGTTTTTAACGAAAATATTGACGGAGGACCAAAATGATCAAATTTCCATATGTGCAGGACCAAAATGATCAAATGTCCATATGTGCAGGACCAAAAAATCCAAAAGATAATGTTTAGGACCAAAATCGTAAAATGACTATATGTTCAGGACCAATTTTGGCCTTTACTCTAGAATTAAATAAGTCAGAGTTCACAGGGAACAAACCATAGTTCTTTATGGCATACCAGTGAAGTCTCTGGCCCCAGATATGTATCATCAGGTTCAAACACTTCTTCAGCATGCTTCATATCAGACATTTGATCAACAGGAGTGTTATCTGAGGGTAAAGAATGTGAATGTCTGGCTTCCATGTGACTATTTGTGCTATCAGCTTGAGGGGTTGAAGGACTACTTGTTGACTTGACGCCACTTGACTTGTCGCTAGAGCTTGCCAAGGCTCCTATGCCACTATCACGTTTCTAGTGAGTAGTGACCCATGTACAAAGCAAGGTCAGTGACTCAGTCAAAAAGTAACATTTGTTATAAGTAAATGGTATCTCACATACCCGAGGCTTTAACCAACTAAGCAATCCAGTCTTCTTGGTCCTTTTCTCTTCTCTCAACTTTTCATCCACAGTCTCAGCACTACTATCAAGAGGAACATACATATCCACACTTTCATCATCCAGGACAAGATCACGTCGTCTATGTGGAAGATAAGCCAGCTGTAACATCAAAACAAAGGAGCACTTTATCATGGAATGACATAAGTTCTAATCACCCACCCACATTCCCAGATGATGGAAAGAAAGGAATGTGGAAGGTACATAAAACCTCTTCTTCTCCAAAGGAATGTCTTCTTCTTGGTCCTGATCGTTGAGAAAATTTAGGTGATTGGGAAGTTTTGGTAGATACAAGGATCAGTTTAGTCAGCCTTTGTATTCTGCTCATTAATGCAGCTTTAGCTTCTTCTTCTTGTTCCAGTCTTGACTGCAATCGCACTTGACCATCTTCTAGCTGTAGGGGTCATACCACCATAACATGTAGCCATCGGTCAATATAACAAAATCAAATTATTCTGTAAGACTAAGATTATTCCTGATCAACAAAGGGCATGGAGAATCACCTTTTGTTTCAGAAGCATAATATCACCTTCTGCACTGTCTTTTATTTGTGGAACTGTGATTATGCCTCTTTTCAGTTGTTCCAGTTCTTCCTTCAAACAGCGGATTTCGTATTGGTACTTTTTAATTAATGATTTCTCATCAATTATCTGCACGTTCACAGGATTGCTTCAATGGGACAATTTTAAAAAGGTGTTACAATGTGATATCTGTACTGAAATACCTTGTTTTGCGCTGCTTGAATTTCAATATGTTTTGCTCGATGCGCAAACTTCAATGTGTTATGTGTCTCCTCAGAATTGCTTGACGAGGGAGTAATATTGCAAATCAGCTGAATCGAACATGTGTAAGATAAGACTATTTTTTCTTCTGACAGAACCAATTAAAAGTGGTCGCCAGATTAATTTAGCTAAAGCTTTGCAGTCCAGAAGATTACACCCTTCAAATTAGAACAACAAGACATCTATTGCTACTTTGCTAGAATCATTAAGATAGACAAAACAGACATCAATTTACAACAGATATACAGGCTTGAACTCTTACAGATACACGTCCTTGGCCACTGAGTGAGGACTGGAGAAGCCTCGTCAATTTGGAGTCTCTATAAGGGACATGCATCGATTTCCCATCCGTTAATTTCGAGATAACCTATTGCAGCCACAGATTACATCATCACTAACAAACATTATATTGATTACACAAACATATCACAAGGGATTAAATCTACAAAAGGTTTAAATGATTGGCAATGCAAAAACACCGGCCACCAGATTTAAGCATGTGTATCTTCATCCCATTTGTGTCAAGGAGTGTGTACCGGTTGGTGTCAGGAATAGTGTGTGCACTAGAATGATAAGTTTGTCTAGGGACAATATAAAAGAATAATCACAAAGATCTAGGACTTACAGTTCCAAGAGTTAACAAGCTCTTGTTGATGTATGAACCCTCTTTTCTTCGCAAGCCTGTTGTTTCAGCCTTTGAGCTCTCAGAACCAGCTAAATCAATCAGGTTCTGCCAATATAATTTAGAAAGGAAGAGTTACTGAAACAATTAATACCATAAGGACAGAACAGTTCAGTAAAATCTTCGTACAATCTTTTTAGGGAAGTAGATGAAGGAAAACAAATACCAATTGTGACAAGGTAACAGCCTCGCCTTCTGAGTATTCACCACAAGGGCTACTTTCTATAGTCTGCAAAGCAAACAATTTTATCATACTGCCAGTAGAATCATGGAACGGATGGAAGGAAAAGACCACTAAAATCTGCAATTAAGAAATTTAAGCTTAGCAAATAACTGAATACCAGTGTGAAGATTGTATGACTTCTACTGCTTTGCAAATTGAAATTTGTTGAACCCACATGTCTGTGCTCTGCAGAATGAACAAGAAACACAACTTTTTGACATAAATTAAAATGTTACTTACTTCATATTTCAACCAGATTGAAACTTGAATCTTTTATCATTAGCAATCATAATATAGCTAACTTCAGCAATAACCACAGATACAGAAGGCCAAGGTTATCATGACAAACTAAGAAATACAATCAAGTGAATCCAGCCCTCAGTCCATAATGAGCTGCTAAAAAATTTAAATCTTATATTGAAGCATTTGAAAATAAAAGTGACCAAACAGGATGTTGGTCTTCAGTTAAAATAGTATGGCACACAAAGCAAAGGAGCCTTGCATCCTTTAGCATAAATTAATAATCAGGGAACCTACATGTGAAAGAAGAGATTCGTAAAATAGAGCATGCGCTATGCCACATCAAAGATGCCAAGTGTTACCTTCTCCTGCTGCAATCAGGGATAGAGCATGTGCTGGGGATAATATAACTTCCTCCTTAACTCCTTCAACAAAGGTTCCCTACAACCAATCAGGCAAATTTTCTAGAAATTAGTAAAATATCAGTAGACAGAAATCATGAATTGATACGGGCATGAGATCATAAATTCAGACATGTCCTGGGCATAATAGGGTTATTGGTGTTTGGATAAACTATTGAGACTGAATAGTGAGCTTGGTGGTCAAGTTCAGATTCATTTCCAATTTGGTTCTCTTCTAAAAGGAGAAGTAGATAAGTAAAATAAGTCACGAGCTTATTACTCCATCCGTCCCATAAAAATATGTGCACTTTCCATTTTCGTCCGTCCCACAAAAATATGTGCATTCCATTTTTAAAAAGTTATATCAATTTAATAATGTAGGTCCCACTATCCACTAACACTACTTTAACTACCATTCTCCTCCTCTCGTACTTTACCATACCATTCTCCTCCTCTCTCTTACTTTACCAGTTTTGTCTTAATTCCCGTGTCATACTCATTGCCCATATTTTTATGGGACGGAGGGAGTATATCAGAAAATGAATTAACAAATCACAGAACATAATTCCTCAAATATACTAAAGGAGATCTCCCAATTTAAAATGAGCAAAAATATTACCTGTGCATCTTCTCTGATTCTCAAATTTTGTCCAGCAGGGTTCAGCAAATCATTAACAACCTGATAATATAAAGGCATTAAACAGAACCCTAAGGAAGTTGACTAATTTTAAATGGAAACTAAAGAAATATAAATCACACAAATACACACACACAATAGTACCACTGTACCAAAAGTATCTACTTGCAATAGAAAACAGAAAAATATGATAGAAAATGCTAGGCATCACCGCATCAGGGGCACACAAGTTCCAATATTACTTACAGTATGGAAAAAAGCCAGTAGCAAAGCTTTCTTGAGAGCCCAACAAACTCACACGGTCACACACATCTTAGGGTTGACAGAAGCCAAGAAACAAAGGAAATGATAAAATTGTTTCTTATAACTGATTTCGTTGAAATAACAGAGAAGATTGGGAAGCCATAGGCTGCACATACGGCAAAGTTTTAGAAGGATAACAAGGTGTGTATCAAAGGAGCCTATTGAACCCATAAGTGTAATTGTTGGCTGAAAACGGTGGATCCTACATATTTTTATGACATCTTATACCAGACCGTTTTATTCTAGATATTTGCTTCATAACAAACACTTGCATGATAGTAAGATTAGGTACATCAAACAGTGGTCATGAATCCAGGAAGCCGAAGATTGATTAGAATCATACCTCATTGTAGATTTCCAAATATGAAACACGAAGGAGAAATTCCCGAGTTGGAGTCTGCGGATGTCACAAGACATAATGCAACCAATAACATCGGAACATAATACAGAAGAAAGCAATACCACCAAGTAATTTTTGATACCTCTTGAATAATGCTGAAAGCATCTTTTACAGCCAAAGGGATGATACCAGGAGACCTCTGATCACCCTATAGAATTAACATTATCTAATTTAGTTTCTGATGTAAGTTCAGCAAAGAGATGGTGAGGTTTTCACATGAGAGCACCTGATGCAAATGTTATACAGCCAAGTATGCAATATGAGAAATATTAACATAGGCCATACATCTAACACAAACCCTTTACACTTCCATGTGGCTACTATGTAAAAAGATGTTACATACATGTGAAAACTGATGTGTGAGGAAGCAATATAGCTGGATATCGAGTTTAATTCACTTCTAGCCAGCCTTGTGCTTGATTATTAATATTGAAAATCTGGTTTATGAATTTCATTATGAAGACATGTAACCTAATACTATCAATTTAGGAAGCAAAGGAATAACTAGAAGGTACCAAGAAAAATCAAATAGAACTTTCTAACTTTAACATGTTAAACTGTTGACAAACTTAATGCAAGCCAGAAGAAATTTCCTTACATGCATGGTATGAGTCTTTCCACTGCTAGTGACCCCATAAGCAAACATAGTACCTGTAATTGAAGAAAATGAAAAGGATGAAATGGCTACCATTAAGAAGATCGGGTCAAAATAGGAAACAACTATCTTTCCTCATGATAGATAATACGGAGTATTCTTTTACTATGTAAAGAGTAAGTAAGGACATTTTAGCATTTTAGAATGTAAATAAATTACTATATGTCATGGTTACAATATGTATCCTCATTAGTCAAGCAAGTATAACCCTCAGCAATAAATAAACAACCACCAATAAACCACTATATGTTCAAGTTCTATTGTCCTTACATGCCGGATAACTTCTTTTAAGGTTAGCATCTTCCTTATGATGAATAATTTAGTTGCAAGTTTTTAAAAAGAAGATCCTATCCAAGTCAAAGCAAACAGAAGATCATGTAACTAAAAACTAAAAGATCTCAACCAGACAAAAACATACCGTTGATTCCTTCCATTGCACCATTAACCACATGCTGTGCAGCAACATCATATACATGCCTCGTTGTGGTGGTTGGACCAAATACTCGATCTGGAAATCATTATACATAGTGAAACAGAAGAAATTTAATGTCTATTCAGACTTTTGGGGGTAAGAAACAGATGCTTCATAGAATTATCAGTGGTTGAAGTTTAATGTATAATCAGACTTGTTGAGGACAAAATATTTTTTTAAGTAATATACTAGAGTGCATGAGATATCCTAACAAAACTATTCTCCACCTCCAAAAAGAAGAAAACTTAGTCCGGAATTGTGTAATGATATAGAATCAGTGCAATAATTCAACACTAGACATTATTACCATATGCGTAAGCAATTGATGGATTATGCTCGTTCCTCACAATAGTTTCCCCATCCGCATACCACGCAATCTCCTCTCCTTGTCGGATTTCCCTCTGACTGCACAAGTTGAAACTCAGAAATTCACCATGGGATCATACTAAAGCCAAAGCTGATGTCTTCAATTTCGCAAAACATAGTTTTCATTAATATACCTGAGTGGTCGAAACCGCACTGTGACTGTAACATTCTCTTTAGATCTCTCAACATCCAAAACACTTTCAGAGTATGTATACTGAGGTTTACTTCGTGCAGAAGAAGATGCCGGCGAACTCAGGCAGTCTATGGAAGGCTCCGGAAACTGGCGAGATGATGATGTCGTCGACGACGCGGAAGAATTGTTATTGGCTGTAACTCTTTGACTAGGTGTTTTCTTTGTCAATCCTTGTCTATAGGCCATTTGTTTACCTTTAAAATGAAACAACCGAATCAAATCAAATAAACAGAAGAAAATTTCCCCAAAATTCAACGAATAAAGCCAGAACGCACAATGCAGCTCAGCTGAAGAGAAATTTCAGAATACCTAATAAAATCAGTAACTCCTCTTCAGCTCAGCACAAGACATTCGTACAATTAAACAGAAAACAGATGTCAATTTATACTCGAAGGCAGAATATCCAAATTGAGAGAAAATGAAATAAATATCCAGATCTTTTCAAAAGATCAGGTGAGTTCTAAGGAAACATCATCAATATCGTTATCAACAATAGAGAATATTTCACATCTCTCTCTCTCTCCCCCTCCGTGTGCGTGCGCGCGTGAGAGAGAAAACCGAAAAAATAAACGAAAATAGAAAGCTTATAGATAAATTTTGATTTAATGCTTGCCTTGGAAGCGATGCTGTTTTGTTAAAGGCAGGAAGCTATAGTGGTGAAGCAGTTGAACTTCTGTACTCAATTTGGTCAATTAATACTAATTTTTTTTTTTAATTTGGAGAAGAGAGTTCGTATGGAGATTATAAAAAAACTGGAAAAAACAAGGTCTGAGAGAGAGAGTGTTTTTGAGTTTTACCGATAAAGGAGAGACAGAATGAGGGCACACCACTACACTTCGTGACCCAAAATGCCGTGCCAGTTGTGCCTACAAATGTATTTAATCTTATACCATGTATTTAGATAATTACTCATGACTCACGAGCTGTTAAATGGGTATTTAAATTACACTAATTGCAATTTAAAGCGCTAACATTTTTTTCCTTTTGAAATTAAATTAGTTCAATACAAATTAATTACAAGATTTATGAGCTCTACTAATTAGTTCCATACATATGAATACAACATTTATTAGCTCTACCTTGTTTGGTGGTTTCAATGCTTGGATTTCAAAGTCTATGATTTGGGTTCTTTTATTATGTACATATTCTTGTATTTTCTGGCATTTATTCGACATTCTTCATTGGATTTTTTGGATTTAATTAGCTTTTCAGTGGTTGTGAATTTTTGATTGCTTGAACTTTCTAATTTCCATTTTTGATTTCTTGAACTTTATGAAATTTTATCTGCCCTATGATTCTTAAGTCTATTTTAGGGGGGTTGAATTGAATGTTGAAAATAGCCATAATTGAAGTTCAATCTCAAGTTCAACTTTTGTTTGATTTTATGTAGAAATAGCAGTTTCGAAATTAAGGAACACAAAATGGCAACTCTGAAATTAATGGCAGAAGAAGTTATTAACCAAGAGATGGGTGGTTATGAAGAATCCAAGGTTGTTTTTTCAAAGTTTATTTCTACACTAACATGTCCTTTGACAATGTTTCTGGGTTATGGGAGAGGAATTTTAGTAAATAGCTTTTCCTTAGTCGAAATTTATTTTTAAATTCTCTCATACTTATAATTTATCTTAAATCAGAGACCACTTAAATAGCTATTTCAACTGAATAAGGGAAATGGAGTAATTATTAGTGGAAGACAAGAAACCTGAAGCCATTTTCTTTATAAAAATACCTAAATTTTATAGTATCAGTAACCCGGATAAAATACTATAGTATAGTATAAAGCAGAAGTTTCTATATACTGGAATAGTAAAGCGTTGATGCGTCTAAAAGTAAAGAGAGAAGATAAAAAGGGAGAAAAATAACCTTTTTGGGTGGAATAAAAATGAAAAATAATTGCATGGTCAACTGAGCAAATTATGAAAATAGCTTAGATATATTAGAATATAATCTAAAGTAAATCTTACATGGGGGCGCAATTTTTGGCATCTGCAATAAGGATCACGAGAATCTTCTTCAATAGGGTCCACGATTTGCAGCCAACTACAGCCTCGCACGTGTCATATGAGAAGGATTTAGTGTAAACTAAAAAGTTAAAAGGAGTTGCCAAAATATTTTGACCCAACCCAACTACCCAAGTAGTATAAAAGTATCTTCTTCATACTTTTTCATATGGAAATTTATCACACTAATTCCGACAAATTATATATATTTCCTGCCTCCATGAAAAGTAATCGTTATAATTGACAATACGTATTTTAATATAAAATTAATAAAGTATCAATAAGATAGAAAAAAAAAACTGAAGTATTAGAATTTTAAACCCATCACATTAAATTTATCATAAATAGATTGGACAAATTTTAATAAATAGACCAAATTGAAAAAATAACGGATGGTCAATATTATTTTTAAAATGGTAGTGTTAAAAAATTACACATAAAACAATATGTTTTTAATAGTATTAAACGTTAATTTTATACTTTTCGCATAAAATTATTTTTTTCATACTATTAAATTACCCTTCAGTGAAAGAAAATGAGTTTCTACACACGTAAAATTTGTATTTTATTTTTTGTTAAGTATGAATCATAATAAAAGAGTTGATGGAAGAGATTTTGTGAGAAGAATTAAATACTAGTATTAGTTTGCTACTTTGCTTAGCGCTAGTATATATAGTATATGGGTTGCAAACCTAACTGTGAAATGAGAATGAATGACAGATTAGTTCCAAGTTCCAACCAATAAGGTTAGAAGTTGGAATCAGTATGACGGCGAGATAAATATCATAGCCAGATGTTCCATTAGTATAACTGAATTATAAGTTGGTGGTGGGAGGGAGTATTTGGTGGATCAGATGCATAATTCAGCTAAAGTTGTCCCATTAAGGCAGATGATAGCTAATGATAAGTTTTAGGTACTCTAATTATCACTGGGACCATAATTTTTGCTTTATGAAACCCCTAAGTCTAAATGCTAACATAAAGTAATCAAGAAAATGATTTAACAACAGCAAATCACAACCTGTCATAGTTTATATAATTTTAAATAATAATCCTCCAGTATATATTTATTCACGATAACCACTTCAGATAAAAGCTACATTAGTACTACTACTACATAATTATGAGAATATGGGTATTTTTTCATCAAACACTTGGACTAAAATCCATCTATGTTAGTGCCATTGCATAGTCACGTTTCATTGCTCTACAATAAAAAGCAATAAAGCGTTTATGGGCCTATTCACTTTCATTGTTCCTCTTATAATAATTGAAATCTTGGTTAGATAATCCATTTATGAAAATAATACCAACTCCATGAACTGAGAAAAGGCAAGTAATGACAAAAACCAAATAAATTTAGAGAGAGACCATGCCGAAAAATATCAAACTAACCACCTAACCAGTTACTACTTTTATACGAACTTGCAATAATATGCCAAATGATAATTGAGTTCTTAATACGACAATTGTAGAAAATGTATAACATGGATTCATATGATCCAAGAAGAAAGGAAATTCAATCTTATTGATTGAGAAATTCAACCGATACTAAAGAGCTAGCTACTCTATTTATACAAGAGCTTAGACTAAAAATATTAGAGAAAATATCTTCTAACAACTCTCTAACTAACTTCTTAACCAACTTATTCACTAACTAATTTCCTCCAAAATATCTAAGCTGACATGGCAGTCACGGCTTGAACGAGGAGTGAATTATGAAGCTCTGTGTTGCTGGCTCGAACCTTGTGTGTACATAGAAGTTTCCACGTCGATTCCATCATGTGCATGAGTGAAACTTCACGTAGATTCCATCATCTTTCACATGCCCCTTCAAGATGAATTGTATAAGCTTTCAAAATTCATCCTGTCTAATATTGAATGAAAAGCCAACGCTCCTAATGCTTTAGTGAAGATATCTGCCAATTGCAGATTGTTTCTTATATGCAGGGGCTTTATCACATTTTCCAAATACCTTTCTCTCATCGTATGACAATCAATCTCAATGTGTTTAGTTCTCTCGTGGAAAACTGGATTCGAACAAATGTGGATTGCGGATTGATTATCACAATATAATGGCACAACCTTTTCGACCTTTATTCCAAAGTCTTTGAGGAGAGCAATGGCCCATACTACTTCACACGTTGCCTGAGCCATGGCTCTATATTCAGCCTCGGCTGATGAACGAGCAATGGTGTTTTGCTTCTTTGCCTTCCACGAGATCAATGAAGAACCAATGAACAAGCAATAGCCAGTCATTGATTTTCTGGTATCTGGGCATGCTGCCCAATCAGCATCAGAGAAGATGCTTAAGCTGGTCTTGCTACTGCTTGAATAGAACAATCCATGACTTGGTGTACCCTTCAAATATCTAAGGATCTTCTCAGCAACTTCCCAGTGCTCATCACTAGGATTTGAGACATACTGGCTGAGCTTATGTACAGCAAAAGTAACATCTGGCCTTGTGATGCAGAGATAGGGTAGTCTTCCAATAAGTCTTCTATATTTTGAAGCATCTTTCAAAGGAGTTCTAGAATCCAATCTTAGCTTTTTAAGGGGATCCATGGGTACATTAGAGGGCTTGCAGCCAAGCAACCTTGTATCTTTCAGCAAGTCTAATGTGTATTTTCTTTGAGAAACCAACAATCCTTTCTTGTTTCTTGCAATCTCCAATCCCAGAAAGTATTTAGGTGCTCCAAGATCCTTGAATTTGAAGTATTGTGATAGAAATGACTTAAAATCCTCAGTCATGTCAGGATGAGTGGTGGCAACTAAAATGTCACCAACATATACGACTATTCCAAAGAAGCCACTGCCACTATTGTTGTTCTTGAAGAAAAAGAAGTGATCAGAGGCAGACTGTTGCAAACCAAAGCCTTTCAATACTTCAGATAATTTTAGGTACCATTGCCTTGATGCTTGTTTTAGGCCATAGAGAGATTTCTTTAGCTTACACACAAGGGTCGAATCTGAGTTTGCCCCTTCAACAGACTGCCAATCAACATCATATCCTGCAGGTAAGGTCATATAAATATCCTCTTTTAAATCACCATAGAGAAAGGCATTGTTGATATCAAGGTGAGATAGGGACCAGCCTTGAACAGATGCTAAAACAAGAAGCATCTTCACAGTAGTAAGTTTGGCTACTGGAGAGAATGTGTCCAGAAAACCCAAGCCTTCAAGTTGAGTGAAGCCTTTTGCAACTAGCCTTGCTTTATATCTTTCTACGGTTCCATCTGGATTAAATTTTACTTTGTAGACCCATTTACAATCAATGAGAATCTTGCCAGGTGGAAGCACAATGAGAAACCAAGTATCAGTTCTAGAAAAGGCTGCTAGTTCATCTTGCATTGCATGTTGCCACTCTTTATATTGAGAGGCTTGTTTGTAAGTGGCAGGTTCATGAATAGCAGACATGAGTATGGTGTATTTTAGGTAGGTAGGAGAGAGTTTGAATAGATTAAGATAGGAAGATATTGGATATGGAGTAGATAATGCAACTGTGTTGCAGATGAAGTCTGTGAGATGAGATGGGGTTTTTATTGGTCTACCATGGCTGGAAGTGATAGTTTTGTTTGAAGAAGGATTAGAGGTATCAGGATTTGGAGTGGAAGAAGTATATGGAGGTGGTTGAGGAGAAGGCTGAGGTGGAGAAGAGATAGGAAGTTCAGATGGAGATAGGTGAGAAAAGGGAAAAATATCTTCATGGAAGGTGACATTTCTGGTGATAATTTCTTGCATAGACTAGATCAATGAGTTTGTACCCTTTATAGTCAGAAGGATATCCCAGTAGAACACATTTAGTGGCTCTAGGTGAAAATTTATCCCTACCCCGTTCTAGAGTTGAAGCATAACAGAGGCAACCAATGACCTTCAAATGAGAGTATGATGGGGGTTTTTGGAAAAGAACTTGAAAGGGAGTATGATTGTTTGATAAAACAGATGAGGGGATTCTATTTATCAGATAGGAAGCTGAGAGTATGCAATCACCCCAGAAATGAATAGGCAGAAAAGATTGAAATAACAAGCTTATAGCAACATTTAAAAGATGCTGGTGCTTTCTTTCTACCCGGGCATTTTGTTGGGGAGTTTCAACACAAGAGTGTTGGATGATGGTTCCAAAAGATGAGAACAATGAAGGAATGTTTAGTTCTGGGGCATTGTCACAACGAATGACTTTTATTTTTGTGAAAAATTGAGTGAGAACTGTGTTGAAAAACTGGGGAAGGATAGTTCCAACATCAGATTTGCTGTGCATAAGGAATGTCCATACAAATCTGGAGCAGTCATCAACAATAGTTAGGAAATATTTATAGCCTTGGGTAGTGGAGGGATTGAATGGACCCCGGACATCACAATGGATGAGATCAAAGCATTTGGTGGCATGAGAGTCAGATTTAGAGAATGATAGGTGTTTTTGTTTGGCAAGTGGACAAATGTCACACAATGAATGTGATTTATTTGAAAATTTCATAGTGTCAGACATGGTTTTAAGCTTCCCAAATGATACATGTCGTAACCTCTTATGCCAAATATCTATGCTAGTGACTGAATTAGCATAGGAAACATCAGGAGACATAGAAGATGAAGAAGGAATTATAGAACCTTCCACATGCTTTGGAACAGGAGAAACATCAAGTTTGTACAGGTTGCCCAATCTGCTACCCCTCCCAATCACAGCTTCCTGAGAGGCTGCCTGAATTTCAATAGCATCATGAGTGAAAATGACAGTACAAGGCAGAGATAAAGTCAAGGAGCACACAGAAATGCGGTTGAAGGAAAAGGTAGGCACATAAAGGACAGAGTACAGAGTGATTGATTTGGTTAAATGCACAGATCCAATGTGTGTGACAGGAGTTGTAGCCCCATTAGGTAAGTTTACAAAGGCATTTTGTATATGGGATGAAGAATGAAACATAGAAAGATCACAACACACATGATGTGTGGCTCCGGTGTCTAATAACCAAACAGATGGAGACTTCGAAATGGAATTAATGAAAGGATTGGTGAAGAGAGTAGTACCTGAGAAAGGAGGAATGTGAGGATGAAGGCATGTTTGGTGCGGCAGAAAAGGATTGAGATGGAGAGGATGGAGTGAGAGTAGCAGCAACAAGTTGAGACTGAAGCAGACTGATCAATTGCTGACATTGCTGCTGAGTAGGCAAATTCAAGGATGGAGAAATACTGGATTTGTCACAAGAATCTTCGAGATTATCCTCCACAAAGTTCACAGACTTCATCTCATTGCTGCTAGCACCAAACTTGCTTTTGTTTTTACCAAAACCGAGTGGAAAACCGTGGAGAACAAAGCATTTATCCACTGTATGGTTAGTTTTACCACAGTGTGAGCAGACTCTTCCCTTATTATATGAATGAGAGGTTGCAGCATTAGCTAAGTAAGGCTGCTCGCTCATAGGATAAGAAATAACTGGAGAATATCCATCAATGTTCATTTGTCTTTCTTCCTGCAAAACAAGTGAGAAAACTTTTGCTAGAGGAGGAATTGGAACCATAGAAAGGATATTAGATCGAATCTGAGAGAATGTAGGATTCAATCCAATCAGAAATTGCATTGTGCACTGTTACTCCTGGTACTCATGCCATTTCAAGGCACTATTGCATCTGCAAGTTGCACAAATGCACCAAGCAATTGGTTGAGAATGCTTGTACTCATCCCAGACAATGCGAAGGTTGGTGAAGTAGGCATTGATATCATCTTTTCCTCGATTCAGAGACATTATTCGTTGCTTCAATTGATAAGCTCGAGCAGAATCAAGTTGAGAGAATCAAAGCCGTAGATCTGACCAGATTTCATGAGCATCATCAAGGTACATGATACTAGAACATATCTGAGGAGAGATGGAGTTTCTGAGCCATGAAACAACCATGCTGTTATATCGCAACCAAGCTGAGAATAGCAGATCATCAGCATGAGGTCTGCGCAAGTCGCCATTGATGAAGGCGATTTTATTCTTTGCTACAAGAGCAGTGGTTACAGATCTACTCCAATGGACGAAGTTAGATCCGGTGAGTACATGAGGAACTAATTGCAGACTCGGATTATCACTTGGATTAAGATAATATGGACTGAAATTGTCTTCCATCGGTGAAGAATGAGTGATGTTTGCGTTGGAGTTTGAACTACTACCACTCACCATCATGAAAGTAAAGAGAAATAGAGAATGAAAAAGAAGATAAGGTGATTGAATCAGCGGAAGGAATTCAAATCACATCTGATACCATGTAGAAAATGTATAACATGGATTCATATGATCCAAGAAGAAAGGAAATTCAATCTTATTGATTGAGAAATTCAACCGATACAAAAGATCTAGCTACTCTATTTATACAAGGGCTTAGACTAAAAATATCAGAGAAAATATCTTCTAACAACTCTCTAACTAACTTCTTAACCAACTTATTCACTAACTAACTTCCTCCAAAATATCTAAGCTGACATGGCAGTCACGACTTGAACGAGGAGTGAATTATGAAGCTTTGTGTTGCTGGCTCGAACCTTGTGTGTACATAGAAGTTTCCACGTCGATTCCATCATGTGCATGAGTGAAACTTCACGTAGATTCCATCATCTTTCACAATAATATTTATCCTGACAAAGATACTAAAGCCTAGGCTAGAGGTATTAAAAAAATTAACTAAATTCTACGCCAATGATTAATGTTATAATTTGCACATATTGTTTGTTGACTATGAAAGTGCATCCAATCGGCATCATACTTTACAAAACTACTCCACTTATTTTATTTTTATGAAATACTGTAATGAGTTTGTCGTGCAAACACAAAAAAAATATTTATATTAAGAAATAGAAATAATGAATTCGAATTCCCACTCACACACTAATTATGAATGCATCAACCACATGTACTAAGCCAATCATAGACAAAAGAGCTTAACAAACGGTTACGGAAGAAAAATAAAGTACCTAAAAAGTAGGAATATGGAAGATCAGATTTTCATTTAAAATTAGGAACATACTTCAGTTACAAGTCAAAATATTATAGCCAGGGAAATATGCATGTTCATGCTTTCATCAATGGAAAACAGAGATGAACAAACAAGCTAAAGTAGGTCTAGAACTTCTATTTCATTGGTTGGTCGGGTTTTGGGTGACGTCTTCCATAAAACCCTAGCCGGCAACTTAGGAATTCAACTCAGCAACAAAGTGATGATATGTGTTGTGGTCGGCACTGCTCTTAAAGCCGGAATGAAATCAGAAAAGAACCTGAGAACTGCAGCTATATGTTGAGGATCTTTAGAAATATATGCTGCTTCCAGAAACAAAGAGGGCATGACGGTCTTGACCTGAAACCGACACAAATTTATGCATCAAGAAGAAATTTATTTAGTCCAAATTCTCAGCTTCCAAAAGAGAACGAATAAATCATTACAGAAAAGCATCGAATCGGATATAAATTGATGAAGAAACAATAGGAACATAGTTGAGGGAATCCACCAGAAGGACTAAACCTAATGCATATAGAGATGTACCAGAAAATACAATGCATTTTGTAACTAGACTAAACTATCAGGAAGAGTAAAATGAAAGACACACGAGACTTGGGCTCAGATTCAATTCACACTAATATCAACGTAGGAAGTGTAGGGCTTAAGTGAAATACAGGTAAAGGAACTCTTTATATCCATACACAAATGCACTTAGCACATAACAAAGGCCGAAAGGCATTCGCTTTCAGGGAATGTATATATTTCACGGTGACCTCAAGAGAAGCTTAAACATAAGGGATGGGTTCTTTATCTATACGACTATATCATTCATATGAAAACTGAATATTGGGAATTTGTATTACATATATCATTCTTTATCTATAAGACACTTCTTAGTAGAGGTAACAGATTAACAGAAAAAAGTATAAAATTCACAAACACGTGACCAATCAGATGGTATTTACTGGTAAACAAAGTCTCGTGTAAACGTTTTGGGTCACAGAATATTACCTTGTTCTTCCGTGCATAGCGAAGAGCTTGAAGGTAATAACCATCTTGTACAAGGAGTAAAACATAGTCATGATGCAATGATAACTGTCTGAGGATATCCAGGCCAAGCTTCCTTATCTGTTGGTTTTGACGCCCAGAGTCCAGCAGTTGCACTGCTACTTCTTTGGAAGGCTCAATAATCTGCATCATACCACATGTCATTTTCTGTCATCATTTCATATTCAAGTAAACCTTCTTTTCAATAATTCTCAAAGTAGCAGGTTTCAGTAACTGTCTAAATATACTCTGAGCAAAATGTGACCTTGTTCATGATAAATAATCCAAGTTCAGCATAACGCTCATCCCGAGCAAGGATTTGTACCAACAAAGCATAGGTATTGGGATATACCTTCAATTTTTCCAAGCTACAACTGCAATTTGTAGGGAAGGACAACAATCAGACAACTAAACAAGAAGAGAAAAAACCAGAGTCCTCAGCTAAGAAAAGGAAGCTATTTAAAAAATAAGCATGCAACTCGTTGAGCCAATATACAATTCACATTAAAAATGGAATGGCATGATTACAAAATAGAACTTTTAAACTTCACGAAACTAGTGACTTATCAATGGCTTCCAGTTAATCCCGTTGGAGTTACATCCAAGATTAACCAGTTCCTGGTATAAAGAAGCAGGAAATTTCTAACTTTACAATAACTTAAAGATGATATGCTCTGTGGAGCTAGTTCTTTCCAAGAATACCTTCGAAGAAACTCAATAGTGATCGCTGTCAAATAAGATCCATCTCCTGTCATCTCTTCCTCTATAGGAGAAAACACATGGCTGTAAAAATCTGCAGGTGAGGTTGCAGCTGAGGAAGTCAATAGGGATTGGTTCCTTTGAGGAGCAGTAGAATTTAACTGGTTGTTAGCAGGTACAAGAGTTTTGAGACTGCCTAGTTGGAAGATCTTCACTACCTAACAAACCAGGCTCCAACAAGTCCCCCCTTTCTTTTTTTTTCAATAGATGGACAATCTAACTCTGAAGTTGCCATAACAGATCTGTTATGAGAATCATTCCCAGGGACACTTTCAGGTTTTTGGTTGATGCTTCTAGACACATCTATTCCAGTGATTGACTCATCAACAGATGCATTAAGAGTATTGGATGATGAAATTTCTTCTGTTCTGCTTCTCTTGTTATAGCTGCCTGAATTGATTGCTTGTGAGTATGCTGCAAGTAAGACATCCATAGCCCTGGCAACCATATGTATTTGCTTCCTTTCCAAAATAATAGTACGGACAATCGCCAGAGACAACTGTTTAGCCTGGAAAAAACCCCAAAATGGCAGATTATACGTACAAGGAAGGTTGTATTGCAACACATGCAGAAAAATATTGATCTTCCTCAACTGAACTAGCAAAATAATAGCCAAAAATCATTGGTCAAAACATATCTTTGATATCATAAATTTCTTCCTTTAATCTCAATAACCAATTATTAAGTTAGACGTCCATGCAAACAACAATAAATTTCCTTGAGGTATATGGAAAGACTGCAAATGAATTTAAATGGATGTATGCTAACCTTCTCTGCTTCCAGTTTCCTTCTTTGTAAGAACTCAAGAATAAGTTGAACCTCTGAGCTACTAGCTGATATTCCCTGCAAATGATGAAAGATAAATGGAATTAGATGAAAGATCAGAAACTATCAATCTACAAGATGCTTTCAGCTACCAAACTTACCTCCAAATCCAAACTGATTTTCCACAGAGAGCCATTAGAAACATCAAGAACAAGATCAGGTACAAGAAATTTCCACTGATCTCCATATGTAGTTTCTTTGGTGTCACTCAAATTTCTGGGCTCTGAAGCACCAGAAGTTTTGCCAGCCGTTTGAGAAAATGCAACATTAGCTTTAGAATAACCTCTCAAAAATAGTGGAAGTGGGGCAGAAATTTGTTCTTGCGAATCAGCATATATATCGTATACAATGACAACTTTCGCTTCCGCTTGATGAACTAGTAAAACATTGTCAACCACACTCACAGCAATTCTATCCGAATAAACTGGCAGAGAACCCTGAAACATGATGGAGTAACATTGTTGCAGAATTCAAATAAGAATTGACTTGACAAACCACATCTGAATATGTAATATAAAAAATATCAACAATAAAGTCCAATATAATACTCCCTCCGTCCGCCATTAGGAGTCCCATTTTTTGGCGGCAAGGGTTTTAAGAAATGTTAAGAAAGGTGGGTGGAAAAAAAGTTAGTGAAAATAAGTTGGCGGCACTTGTATATATTAATTTTAAATGAAATGTGAGTGAAATGAGTTAGTAGAAGGTGGGACCCTATAACCATTTATGGTAAAAGTGAAGCGGAACTCCTATTTGCGGACGGACTAAAATGGAAAAACATGACTCCTATTCACGGACGGAGGGAGTAACAACTTACCACACCTGAATAATTTCACATCTATCAGAAGTTAAACTATCAAAACTACAGGCAAGCACTTCTGATAAATTATCAAATCCAAAGGTAGACAATTCATAGAGACAACATCAAGACGTAGCCATCTTTTAGGTTGTTAATGTTAAGTAGACTATAAAAGAAACACAAAGGTTTGGTGAAGGTGGTGGAAGGGAATGAGAAAAATACTTACCTGTTGAACTACAGCATCTCTATAGAACCTATATGAGTTCAGTAGCCTAGCAATTCTATCAAACTGCAGGCAGTAAATCCTGCCATACCTGTAAAAGCAAGGAAAGATATTAAGACAAGGTTGTAAATCTTGCATCCACCCACTAGTAAGGTAAAGATAAGAACATACACTGTGATAATATGGACATCTTCAGCAGCAAGAATAGGCTTACTATTTGCTTCAGATTTGGCCATTGCCATCTCAAACTTAGGTAAGCTGATCATTCCCGCATATGACAGCTAAATAGAGAAATTGCACGTTTGTCACAACAAAGATGGGTATGATCTATTAAAGTAACTTTTAAGCCAGTAGTGTTGTTTGATGAAGGGATAACTGTAAACATGAACTCAACAAAACAAAATAAAACAAAACATAGATTGGAAGAGGTGAAATAATATTCTTTGTCCCGTGCATCATTATCATCTTCTACATATACTGTATTAACTTCCTAATAATATCCATAAGCATAAAATAAAGTATGAATATGTCTATAGCCCGAGATGCCTTCATATATTATATTCTCAATTGCACTAGTAAAACAATCATTAGTAAATTACTCCCTCCATCCCGACTAAGATGACACATTTCTTAGTCGGCACGGGATTTTAGGAGTTGTTAGTTAATGTGGTTAATTGGAGAGAGAAATAGTGAGTGTAAGTATTAAATGGAGAGAGAAAGGATTTGAATATTTAATTGGAGAGAGAAAGAAGTGGTTGAATATATTAATTGGAGAGGAAAAGTTACCAAAAATAGAAATGTGTCATCTTGGCTGGGAGTTGGGACAAACTAAAAAGCAATGTTATCAATCTCGTATGGCGGCTTATGGCGGTTCGCCTAAAAACCGCCAAAGGGATATGGCGGTCAATAATTAAGTAAATAAAATAATACTCCCTCCATCCCACAATAATATGCACTCTTTCCTTTTTAGTCTGTCCCACAAAAATATGCACTTTCTAATTTTGGAAAGTCTTTTCTCTCTAATAAGGTGAGACTCATTCTCCACTAACAATACTTTAATTACTTTTTCTCTCTACCCCTCTCTTACTTTACCAATTTTACATTAAAACTCGTTCCGTCCCCAAAGTGCATATTCTTGGGGACGGAGGGAGTACTTATATATTTATATATAATTCAAAAATTAGAAAATACTCCCTCCGTCCCGGTTTAGGAGTCACTTATAGTTATGGCTCGGGTTTTAAGGAAGAGTTGTAGTGTGTAATAAATGAAGTGAGATGGTGGAGTGTGTAATAAATGAAGTTAGTTGGTTGAAGGTGAAAGAAACAACACAAAGCCATAGCCGAGAAAGTAAATGAGATTGTAACCAAGAATAGAATGGAGATGCAAAGTTACTGTTTCATTGATTGAAGAGAGAGTAATACAAGCTGCATTATATACTAAGTGTTGGAACAATCTAGATCCCTATTCTGTTATAATTCCCCAGCTAAAACAACCACTAAACACAGCTTTAATAAAGCAAGACTAACAAACAGCCGTGCACTTCATTCCTTGCATCAACACATCTTTAAACGTACGGAAGTGGTCCCTTGAGCCACAAGTTCTAGCCATTGGTTGCATCAATCCAGTGCTCACATTATGAAGTTGAGCTCGTGCAATCTTCTTTCCAGCTGTGCATGAAGCCATGTCATGATTGCCACGGCATTCATGCACATCTTCATTCTCCTTTATTTCTTCAACCTTGTCTTCTTTTATTTCTTCAATCTCTACACTTCTAACATCCCCCCTCAACCTGAGTGAGGCTAAGGAAACTAACCCGAGCTTGTTTCTGAGTTTCATGAAAGGTTGTTGACTTAACGGTTTAGTGAAGATGTCTGCAACTTGGTTATGAGTTGGGACATGCCGTAGGTCTAGGTCCTTATTCAACACCTTATCCCTAACAAAATGGATGTCAAGTTCAATGTGCTTAGTCCTAGCATGCAAGACAGGATTAGAAGCTAGAGCTATAGCACTTAGATTGTCTACCCAAACAACAGGAGCAGATGGTGTGGAGAGTTTGAGTTCTGTCAGAGTAGAACTGAGCCAAGCAAGCTCAGCAGCTGCATGAGCCAAGCTTCTATATTCAGCCTCTGTACTGGAGCGAGCAACCACGGTCTGCTTCTTAACACACCAAGAAATTAGAGTTCTACCAAAATAAGTGCAGAAGCCAGAGGTGGATCTTCTATCATCCAAGTCAGAGGCCCAATCTGAATCAGCAAAAGCAGAAAGAACTCCATTGGAAGCATGAATTTGAATTCCATAGTCTAGAGTGCCTGATAGATATCTGAGGATTCGTTTCACAGCTCTCCAGTGAGTGTCAAGTGGGGAAGCCATATATTGGCTCACCTTGTTAACAGCATAATTAATATCAGGTCTTGTAATGGCAGCATATTGTAGAGCTCCTACAATACTTCTGTAGAGTTTAGTATTAGAAATAGGAGTACCAACACATTTGCTGAGCTCACAACTAGATACCATAGGTGTGGGACAACCCTTTGCACCAGTCATGTTGGCCTTCTTCAGGAGATCTTTGATGTATGATGATTGACATAGATGAAGACCAAGAGAAGTCTTGACAATCTCAACACCCAGAAAAAGACTGACAGCACCAAGATCCTTAAGAGAAAAGTGACTGTTCAGTTGATGAATGACCTTCTTGATGGCTGAAGAACAATTTCCAGTGATGAGCATGTCATCCACATAGATTAATAAGTAGATAGTCTCTGTGTTGGTTTTCCTGATGAACATAGAGGCATCTGCCTTGGATTGTAAGAAGCCTAGAGCAATCAGAACAGAGTGAATGGTGTAGAACCAAGCCCTCGATGCCTGCTTAAGGCCATAGATAGCTTTATTCAGCTTACAAACTAAATATTCCTGAGGAGAGCCAAGAACTCAGCCTGCATTGCAGCTTTCCAAGCAGGGATCAGAATAGCTTCAAGAGCTGATGTTGGAGTGATGTGTGGAGAAACCACTGCATTGTAGGCCTTTGGCTTGAAAATCCCTGACTTGGATCTGGTAATCACGTGATGTCGACTAGGAATATCCTCAACAACAACAGGAACAACAGAAGTAGAATGAGTGCTTCCAATAGAATCTGAGGGTGAAGGATGATCTTGATCAGTGTTATGAGGAGTCCCTCGAGCTGGGGAAAAATCAGAGTGTGCATCTGTTGGTGCACTATCAGAGTGACTAACAGAAGAAGATGATGGTGGGACTATGGTGAAAGAATCCACTGGAGATGGTGGAATGAAAGCAGCCGGGATTCCAGTGGAGTTTTCTGCAGCATCAGTGGGAAAAAGGGTAGAATAAGGAAAAACTCTTTCATTAAAGACAACATCTCTGGAGATAATTACTCTACCATCTGGCAGAAGGGCCTTATAGCCTTTGTGAGAAACACTATATCCCAAAAACACAGAGCTGAGAGATCTGCTTTCCAACTTGTGCTTGGTGTATGGTCTGAACAAAGGATAGCATAAGCAACCGAAGACCCTCAAAGCTGAATAATCTGGCTTCTTTGAGTATAATTTCTGATACGGAGACACATTAGCAATAGTCTTGGATGGCATTCGATTGATCAAATAAACAGAAGAAACAAAAGCATCATCCCAAAACTGAGTTGGGAGTGAAGCCTGAGTTAAGAGAGCAAGCCCTGTCTCAACAATATGTCTGTGTTTCCTTTCAGCCAAGCCATTTTGCTGAGGAGTATAGGGACAAGAAACCCTATGAGAAATGCCATTTTCTTTGAGAAAACCAGTCAAGCCTTGAAATTCACCACCCCAATCTGATTGTAGACATTTGATCTTTGTTTGCAAAAGATTTTCTGACAAGGCTTTGAAAAGTTTAAAAACATCAGTAACATCACTCTTGTTCTTTAGTAAGTATATCCAAGTGAACCTTGTAAAATGATCAACAAAAGAAATGTAATATCTATAGCCATTTCTGGAAACCACTGGAGAAGGTCCCCAGAGGTCACTATGCACAAGAGCAAGTGGTGAGCTCACTTCAGATATAGAAGAAGTATATGGGAGTCTATGAGCCTTGGCTACACAACAAGAGTGACAAAGTTCAGATTCATTCATTGGATTTAAAGAGATATTACAACCGCTGAGTACCCTTTTGACAACATCTAGAGAAGGGTGGCCTTGTCTATTATGCCACAAGGATAAATCTAGATCAACAACATTGTTAGAACTAGTACTAGAATCTGGAATGTTTGAACAAACAGAATGTATGGCCGGATTGCCTTGATTGAATGAGGCAGAAGAAGGGATGATGGAGCTAGAGCTTCTCTTGATTGGTGAGTGATCAACAAGGAAGTGATAGAGTCCTTTGTCAAAAGTTCCCTTGAGTACGGTTTCCCGGGTTACCAAGTCCTTAACAAAACAGAAATCAGGGTGAAATTCAAAAAATACAGAATTATCTCTTGCAAACTTCGACACACTAAGAAGATTTTTGGTTATACTAGGCACAAGCAAGAGATTTTTCAAGGTAAGTTTTCTAGAGAAACAAGAGTGAGGTCTGAGCTCAGACTCTCCAATATTAGATATGGCTATTGAAGAACCATTTCCCAGTAAGAGGCTCTTACCTCCAGAATACTCAGAGCTGATATTAAGGTTGCTCAAATCCCCTGAAACATGGTGAGTAGCTCCTGAGTCCGGGTACCAGCTGGTTGGTGGATTTGATTCAAAGCCAAACTCTGATGCAGATGCAGTGCTGAAGGAAGGTGAAGGCCTTGCTGCTGTGGTGTGAACCAGGTGTGCCGAGGGATTGAAAGATCCCTGATGCTGATTTGGAGAATTTCCTCTGAACTGAGGCTGAGACAGAGGTGGAGCATAGTTTTGCTCAAATCTGTGCCAGCATTTGGCAGCCGTATGCCCTGGCTTGTCACACAATTGGCACACCACTTTGTTGTTGCCTCTTCCAAAACCTCTGCCTCCCCTTCATCCTCTCTGATTTCTGCCACCTCCTCTTCCATTTCCAGGTTCAAACCTAGAATTGTAGGGGCTGAAATCCCTTTTCAGATTTGACTGCTGTGACTGCTGCATCAGATTGAGAGATGGTTGAGTACCTTCTGAGCTAGTGGAGTGAGATTTCATAGTTTCCATCCTTGACTCAAAGGTGAGCAAAAAGGCAGTAGCATCTGCTAGACTCCAGGAATCTGACCTTGAGCTAATGGCACAGACAGCAGGGTCATATTCTTGCCCTAATCCTCCAAGAATGTGCATCACTTGCTCATCCTCTGAGACTCTACAACCCACTGATCCCAGTAGATCAAAGTAGTTCTTCATCTTTCCAACATACTCACTCATAGTGAGTGAGTCCTTTCTTTGACTTTGCATTTGTTGCCTATATTGCATAATCTTGGCTGTAGATCTGCTAGCAAAGTTAGTCTCAAGGGCACACCATATGTCCCTTGCAGACCTTAGTCCAACTACGAGGCCAAGGGCTCCTTCAGAGAGGGAAGAAAGGAGCCAAGCAGCCACTCTCCTATCTTGTCTCTGCCAAGAAATGAAGTCTTCATTTTGAACAATAGAGCCTCCTTCACCTTCTGCAACAAACACAGTCTGAGGTGGGGGCTTCTTCTCACCATTTAGGTAGCCTTCCAATCCATACCCGTAGGCTGCAATATCTACTTGTTGCTGCCACATTAGGAAATTGCTATCAGTCAGCTTGACTGAGATTGGTGGTAGTTGGCCATAGGCTGGTTGATTTTGTGGAATCTGCACTATGGTTCCAAGCGACGGATTGGAACTTGCCATTTGTTGAAAACAAACAAAGAGATAAGGAAAGAACAGGCAGTATAGAGACAAGATCAAGAAGATCTTGCTCTGATACCATGAAAGAAACAACACAAAGCCATAGCCGAGAAAGTAAATGAGATTGTAACCAAGAATAGAATGGAGATGCAAAGTTACTGTTTCATTGATTGAAGAGAGAGTAATACAAGCTGCATTATATACTAAGTGTTGGAACAATCTAGATCCCTATTCTGTTATAATTCCCCAGCTAAAACAACCACTAAACACAGCTTTAATAAAGCAAGACTAACAAACAGCCGTGCACTTCATTCCTTGCATCAACACATCTTTAAACGTACGGAAGTGGTCCCTTGAGCCACAAGTTCTAGCCATTGGTTGCATCAATCCAGTGCTCACATTATGAAGTTGAGCTCGTGCAATCTTCTTTCCAGCTGTGCATGAAGCCATGTCATGATTGCCACGACATTCATCCACATCTTCATTCTCCTTTATTTCCTCAACCTTGTCTTCTTTTATTTCTTCAATCTCTACACTTCTAACAGAAGGTGGGTCCCTTTTGACTTTTTGGATTTAAAAGATGTTTATTGTTGACTTGTAAGACAAGTTCATTAAATTAAATAAACTTAAGGTTTTTAAGGGTGTCCACTATAAGGCGGACACGCCCAATAGCCCCGCCCGAGTTTTTGTCCATAGCCCCAATTTAGTTGTCCACAGTCCCAAAATTCTATTTCCGCCACTATAGTGGACACCTCCAATAGCCCCCAAATTTTATAATCAATTTTCATTTTAAAATGTTTTTAGTGTTAATCAGGTATAATTAAAATCATCGCAGTGTAAATAATTATAAAACGAGGTAATTGGGGCCGAATATTCGTTGTATTGCAAACATGTAATATTCGCTGCCATAGCCCGATTCCTGAGAGTCGGGTGATTCGTCGTCGCCTCGGTGCATTTTTAGAGAGTGGTTGTGTAGATAGTGAGTGGATGGATTTTGTGAAAATGGTGAAAAATAGGTGGTGGGGAGTGGTATTTATAGAGGTAAATAAAAAAAATAAAAAAATTCAAAATTGAATCCGCCGCGCCGGTTGTCCGCCCCTATGGGCGCCGCGCCTATAGGCGCGGCTAATTCTCCCCAGGCGCGGGCTCGCCCCAACCCCGCCTATCCCGCGTCCGCCACCCCTACCGCCCCCAAATGTTGTCCGCCCGCCCTCCAGAGACAACTTCCCCACTATAGTCGCCCGCCCTCCGCCCCAACCCGCGGCTATAGCCGCGGGCTGTCCATAGTGGACACTCTAATGTTAATTATGATTAAGCATTTAACAAAAAAAATTAATGCAGCTTAAAGGTTTTTAATGTTCACTATGATTAAGCATTTAACAAAACAAATTAATGCAGCTTAAAGGGACAGTGGCCAACCGGCCAACATTTTCTCAAACAACATGTACAGCTGGAACCAATCTCACTTCATTTATTCAAACTCAGAAAATTTGAGAGGGAATGCAGTCCAATCCATGGAGGGAAAAATCAAATGCTAAGCTAAACCTATAAATACATTCACTCCACCATTACTATCAAAGACTTCTATTCCACCTACCAAAAAAGAAAGCAAACATATTTATAGCTAATTTACGCTCAGAAAATTTTCATCCTAGGGCAATGGAGATGGAGCAAGAGATGGATGAAGAGATGGAGCAGGAGCTGTTTGAAGAGGAAGATCAGTTTCAAGCCCCAGAGGCAGTGCAGTTTCCAGAGGCAGTGCAGTTTCCAGAGGCAGAGCCTCTTCAAGAGGCAGAATTTGGGCAAGGGCCGAGGGCCTCTCTGAGTTTGAGCAGCCAAGAGAAGAACCTTATTGTGCAGTTCCTTCAACAGCAATGCCGTGCTGGAGCACTTCCACATGGTTCATTCACGGCAGCAGCAAAAAAATTCAGAGTGCATCCAAGGATAGCCAGCCGCTTATGGATGATAGCCACTCATCAAACTGAACAAGGAGAACCTGTTTTCATGAAAGGCAAAGCATTAGGTTATAGTAAGAAAAAAGGTAAAGTAAATCTTGATGAAGACAAGTTTAGACACTTATCTATGCTTGGGTGATCCTCCATCAGAAAACTTGCTATTAAGATGGAAGTTAGCAAGTCCACAGCTGGCAGATGGGTGAAGGGAAACAAGATAAGACCACATACAAATGCCATCAAGCCTGCACTCACTGATATGAACAAAATTTCAAGAATGAGATGGAGTCTTACTCATATTCAGCCATCCATAGCTGAAGGTAAGCTTTTCTATCATGCAATGCACAACATTGTTCACATCGATGAGAAATGGTTCTACATGACAAAGGCTTCAGACAGATACTACCTGTTGCCGGATGAGGATGAGCCTTACAGGTCTTGTAAGTAAAAAAGATTCATCACTAAAGTGATGTTCATGTGTGCTGTCAGTAGGCCAATGTTTGGCAGTGATGGGCAGTCCATCTTTGATGATAAAATAGGCATATTTCCATTCACACAACAAGTTTTAGCCAAAAGGAAGTCAAAGAATAGGCCAAGAGGTTGAGACAAAGCCTATCCCATCAGTTAACAAAGAAGCCATGAGAGAATGCCTCCTTAATCATGTATGTACATTTATGTGTTTCACATTACTATCAGACATTAGTAATGTCATCACTTAGTCATCTAAGCATTCAATCACAAATCATGATCAGATTATTTCAACAATCAAGGCTAAGTGGCCAGCCAATGCAAGCAAGGAGATATACATCCAACAAGATAATGCCAAACCCCACTTGAAATCCTCTGACTTACAATTTGAGGCTATTGCAAGTACAGATGGTTTTAAATTCCATCTAATTAGCCAACCACCCAACTCCCCGGATACTAATGTGCTGGACCTTGGCTTTTTTATGGCCATATAGTCACTGCAAGATGACAAACTAGCCACCAATATAGATGAATTGTTGGCAAATGTTTGGAGTTCTTTTGAGGAACTCACACCACAAACTCTGAACAAGGTCTTACTAACATTGCAAAGCTGTTTAAGCAAGATCCTAGAAGTCCATGGGGGCAACAACTACAAAATACCCCACTTGAACAAAGATAGGTTGAGTAGGACAGTGGGGCTACCTACCTCACTTGAGGTTGAAGAGAATCTGGTTAGGGACAGCTTGGAGTTTCTACTACTCCCTCAGAATGATGTGGGTGGCTCATATGAAATAGGGCATCTAAGAAATGTGTTAGGGTAGTAGCTAGGGCACTTGGGTCATGGGGTTTACAGTATAAGCATCAAAATAGGTTGGTGTTTAGGATGTAAACTTGTTTTTTGGTTTGTAGCCTTTTTTTTGGTGTTTAGGGTATATAGACTGCATTAAAAGTTGCAGTATGTATGAATTGCAGGTGTAATTGCTGTAAGTGTGTGTTTTTTGTTTAAAAACCATCACAAGGGACCAATCACACAAAATCAGAGCCTCCAAACCATCAAAGGGGTGGTGGCTCTAAGCATAATATTCTAACCAAGGCAGTATATAGACATAATAGCATGCATCTCTCAGGAAAATTTTATCACAGAGGACAAATCACACACAATCAGAGCCTCCAAACCATTAAAGGGGTGGCTCTAAGCATAATTATCCAACCAAGGCAGTGTATAGACATAATAGCATGCATCTCTCAGAAAAATTTCATCACAGAGGACAAATCACACACAATCAGAGCCTCCAACCATCAAGGGGGTGGCTCTAAGCATAATTATCCAACCAAGGCAGTGTATAGACATAATAGCATGCATCTCTCAGAAAAATTTCATCACAGAGGAAAAATCACACACAATCAGAGCCTCCAAACCATCAAGGGGTGGCTTTAAGCATAATTATCCAACCAAGGCAGTGTATAGATAGAATATCATGCATCTCTCAGAAAAATTTCATCACAGAGGACAAATCACACACAATCAGAGCCTCCAAACCATCAAAGGGGTGGCTCTAAGCATAATTATCCAACCAAGGCAGTGCATACACATAATAGCATGCATATCTCAGAAAACTTTAATCACAGAGGACCAATCACATAAAATCAGAGCCTTCAAACTGCCACACAAAATCAGAACATCCAACATAGCCAATGCAGCAATATTCCTCAATCAATTCCATAGAAACAGCCTCCAAACCCTATACAGGGGTGGCTTACCTCAGAAAAAATACTCACAAATTAGAGGAAATCTTTCATGCTAGGCAACAAGATCAACAACATTGCTTTCTCATTCTCGGTGTACTCCACCTTTGATGAAGACGGTGGTTGAGCTTCAGAGTCCACAAAGGGGTGGGACGGTGGTTGGGTTTCAGATCAGGCGAAGACCTCAGCCGGTGGAGGAAATTCAGATTCTCGGACGACCTCAGATGGTGGAGGTGTTTCAGACCCATCAACGACAGCAAACGGTCGTTGATTTCCCGATCGGTGGTACCAATCGACCGCTCGTTCGCTTTCCCACCGGTCAAGGACCTCCGGTGGAGTTTCAGGGACGATTAGGGTTTCTGGCTGTGCCTCCGGCGTTGCAACCCATTCATCACCCATGAGAAGGCAACGGTGATGGAGTAACGGCGGGTTTAGAGCGGTGAAAAAACAGAGGTGACGATTAGGGTTCGTTCCAGATCGAAGACGCACAATCGGGAGGGTGGAGAGGGAGTGATGAAAGTCAAAAGATGTTAGGGTTTGGTGGGATGGGGGGTTGGGGTTAATTAAAAGTGGGATTTTTGTTTTGGTTTATTTTATTGTAGATAATGGCATTTTTATATAATTTTGATGAAGAATTGGGTAAAATTGTATGTCCAAATATGGAAAATTCTAAATGTGACTCTTAAACTGGGACGGACTTTTATGGCAAAAAGTGACTCTTAATCTGGGACGGAGGGAGTAATAAAAATATAGTAACATCTAAAACTCTTAAAACAATTAATAAAGGATAAAATACAACCCTAACCTCCATATTTCTTGCATAATGCCTCATTCATAAATGCAGTACACACGCAATGTTGTGAAATGGTGGATATGGCGGTGCTATAGCAGCGCCATGATGCTATGGCGTTTCCACCACCGAACGCCATGCCATAGCGCCATGGCGTCGCCATACCCGCTATTTGATAATATTGCTAAAAGGGAAAGTGTGTCATCTTAGTTGGGAAGTGAGGACCTCCTACCTGAAAATCAGTGAAACTTTTGCATTGTATTCCTGATGCAAGCAGCACCAACCTGCTTTCATGAGTGTAGATATACCAGCTAATGCTCAGTTTCTTCGTCTGAACCAACTGGAGATTCCGAGACTCAGTACCGTATGTGTACAACTCCAGTCCACTGCAGTCACATACGACTTTAAACAACTGAAATACAGCCATGACACATATACAGGTTCACCAGCATTCTTGCAGCAAAAAGCATAACATCATCCCCTCATAGAGCAGTAGGAGAGCACAGAAATAATATTTCAGAGCTGAAATAAAAACAGCTACATTTCTAATAATAATGACAGCAAGCAAGACCGTGCATGAAATGGTGGTATGAACAAAGTAAACTATAGAAATCTTAAGACATGGAATGAGCATTGGATTAAGATAATTCAGATAATAGATTAACAGGTTCCCATGCTACTTATCCGGAGAGTAAGAGAGAGACTTCTGATTAGGTAGATGAACAGAACACCGGCTGTGTAATTTTCAGGCATTCATAGATTGTATTTTTCTTACAGGATCTATTCTTTGGTACAGCAATACAAAATTCACATTGGTCGACAAGGATTTCAAGTAGTTACCTGGTTTTCACAAAAAAAATATCACAGGTCGGACAATCAGTCCAAAAAAACCCCAGAATGCTTTCTGACTCGGACCTACACTTTTGACTAAAAATATCTCCAGTCTCTTTGTTACAGAATTGGATCTCGTGACTTGATCGTTGAATAGCCAAATGCTTGAGATCTAATGAATATCGAATAGAAAGAACTGACCCTTCGCTTATTGGATCAAATGAGGGAGCAGCATAAGGATTATAAGTAGCAATTTTCCATGAAAATACGTACACATGGCATAATATTTAGCTGAAACCAACAGATATAAACCCTGCATCATGAGTCTGTTTTTAAGTTATTACCTGGTTAGGGGTCAGCGACAAAATCAGTTTATTTCCGTCATCATAGAACAAACTCCTTGATCCAGGAACATGGCACCTTAGAGGTGGGTATTGAATATAAACATGAGACAGTGCATTAGATCCACTGGAGTATGAAAGAGCAGAGGAAGATGCGTCTCCAGTCATGTTATGTAAGTTCACTCCCTTAATTATGCAGCTTAGACTTGAGGTTGTAACCCTAGTAGATAAATCGGAGCAAATACATCTGATGTGATGGAGAGAGCGCTCGTTCAACTCTATGGTTCCGTCCAGACCTCTGTCACCCATGATGCAGCATAGCTTGATCTCTATCAGCTACCCACCAATAGTGATCTCAAGAGATAATGGAGATCTCTAGCTTGATCTTGATCTCTATCAGCTACCCACCAACCAATATGTACTGAAGGTGCATACTCCAGTTACCGATGTTTTTCTTATCCGAAACTTGTGCATACTCCAGTTACCGAGGTTTTTCTCAATCCCGAAAGATGGACATGATCACCAAGATTTCTAAGGGTGCCAACAGTTTAGGGTTACGTTCTTTTCTTGGCTCAAGGTGCAACATTCGTTCCTTCATATTCTTGGCCATCTTTGGTTCAACTCTCTTACTCATGTCCATAAACTTGAGTATGTGCCTCCATCAATCAATGCAAAACATTCAAGTTTCAGACCTTGTCTTGAGGACAAGGCTGTTTTGGTGCAATTGATACACTCAGAGTGAAGATTAAATGGTTTTCAAGGTCGAAGCCGAAAGCAGTTATCAGATAATGGGAAGAATGGGCAACTGTTATTTGGCCAAGACTTTTCAATAAGGAAAGAGGGACTTCTTTTGAATGAATTATACTTTATTTTAATCATAATTTTCACTTTATTTTCATGTTGGATAATTGTCCATTTGCTTCTTCTCTCTAACAGAATCTAATCGTGCCATACTAGTAATAAGAAGAAGGATGACCGTGTTTTGCATCACAGACAGCAAAACACCCAAAATGACAAGACAGCATTTGGCACCTTTAAATGCTTAGAAAAATCCTAGCCTTGATGTCATACCACGAGGAACTCCAACAAATAAAAAACAAACAAGCAATCAAATCCTATTTGCATCAGAAAAGCCAAAACATTCTCAGGCCATCACCCAAATGCATTTTTCCCTCTTATTTTCCCAATCAAACATTGAAATACGTTCGAATTGCATATATAATAGAAAGTGAGTTGAAAAAGTTAGTGGGTTGTGTGTCCTACTTTTATATATTAGTTTTATAATAAAATGTGAGTAATAATGAGTTAGTGGAATATGAGGTCCACTACAAAAAATGGTAAAATTGAAATTGGACAAACTTTGGGGGACGGACGGAAATAGAAAAATGGGACAAACTTTCAGGGACAGAGGTAGTAATTTTTATTTCAGTTTTCGTATATGTTAATAATCAGATTTTATCAATAAATGCATCAAACAATCTCAATATAATGCATGTACAATATCAATAAAAATGTGTCTTTTCCCCCTCTTAGTGCTAATATTTCTAAGCTAAGATAGCAATGTATGCCACTCCCTCATTATCAATATTGTTGGATCCAGCATAACAGCAATCAAGAATTTAGAGCACGCCCTTTGCATTCCCTATATGCCACTGTCCTAGTACGATACAATATCACATTTATTTAGCTCAGAGGCTATACACGTTTTATATTGGATAAAGAGCTGCATTAGTACCATATATTCAATCACCAATATCTTTTGCTTTAATAACAAATTAACTGCATCGTGGCCGTATCTCATATGTAATGGCACAAGCAAGTACTAGACATTTGATACTATCCAAGATAGTACTAATATGAAGGAGCAAACAGTCCTTTCTTGAGTTGTTGTGAGCATTTATGAGCATAAGTTGGATAGATCTCTGCTATAAGAATTGACTTGAGTATACAAATATACAATATATCAGGGTAAGATACCCACCATGTTTTACTTAGGCAGTTACAACTTACAGGCTCAATTAGTTAATTCACAACTGTGAAACCTTAAAAATGAGAACTGTTGTAACCAGAAATTCAGGGGTCATCAACCTTCTGTACTCCCAATATAAACTCAATGCATACAAACCCTAACATACACTGTAAAAATCTTAAAGTAAAGCATTGCCATTTGCCAACAAGTATCAAGCATACTGGACTATATATTTAAAAATGTCCACACTAAATGCTGCCTAAATCTTATTGAAAATCACCCTTAATCTTTCCAGAGTAGATGTTTCTATGTTCCATTGATGGTACACCAGCATATACCCACCCCATGAGTAAAAAGCAAACTGTAACGATTCAAGAGGCAGTGCATATAACTTTTACCAAAAGGAGAAGGGAGATAATGTCTTTAAAATTTTACATATTAGTACCAGTTTCAGGCAAGTATATTATAAAACTGAAGCAAATGGTGTATAAATAGATTCAAACTGCAGCACCTGCGACTAATCATCTATGCTCTTAATTCTGAACTCGGGAAACATGATCATCCTCAGTGCATCTAGTAAGAAATGAACAATAGGATGACACTGTGAGCTGTGAGAACCTTGGAAGTGCGTAACCTGTAAATAACTTTGTAATGAATTCGATAGTGAGCCTAATTCTTTCGGGATCAACTGCAACACTTTACAGGTTTCAGATGTCATAAAAAACCTCAACTGCTCTGGATAAGCCCAAACAGGTTGGCTGCTTGGTGACTATGTGAATTATGAAGGCAGTAAAGATAGCTATCTGCATCCAGATATTGTTGGCTCTCCAATTAAATCATAGGTTTCATCAATACCAGGTAATCAATATAGCTTTTCAATAAGGGAAAAGGATACTTTGGTGGTATTGAAAACCTATTAGATGGACTGAGAAATGAATGCATATGTATATCTAACGGTTGTGTGATTGACATCGTCTTACCCCAGCAGAGAACTCAGAATGCAGATAATGTTGTAACTGTAAAAGGAAAATGATGAAAATTCGAAAAGTGATGCAAAATTCAAATAGAGAGGCAAATTTTTCGCTAAGAAGAACTTCATCCATCGAGCAGTAGAATCATTCATGAATAATTTTGATCTCCACAAATCTCAATCAGACTCCAAGTACGCCCTAGTGCTACAGAGCTAGGAGCTATGGCAAACCCTGCAGCTACTAAAACTCCTTCGTAAACAAACACTATGATATCGGAGAATAATGGCTAGAAATCGCCGCATAAAGGAGGTCCGTTCACGGAAGGAATTTCGTCGAGCAACTGATGAACAAAGACGGAAAAGTAAAAGACGATAAAAAGATAAATTGTATTTCTTCAATGATTAATTCAAAAGATAACAAAGACTCCTATTTATAATACTCCCTAATAACCTAACTTAGTGATCAAGAAATAGGAACGCTAAATCAATAATATATGAAATAATAGAGATATGAGAATATTCCGTAAATATACTCGTATCAACTTCCCCGGTTAAAATTCACCTTGCCCTCAAGGTGGAACCACAACATACCAAATAGCGTATCCCTCCTGGGTCAAATACACAAATCTGCCTCTGCTCCATCTTTTTCAATATTTCCATCGTATGAAAGAATGTACTCTCCTTCATAACCAATTCTCCAGTTCTTACTTGAAACTCAACCAACTTTTTTACAGACAAAACACTCTCATCAACAAATATTTCAACAAAACTTGTTTCCGTTGAACTAGCAAGCTCCATAGAGATGCTATTAATTTGATTCATAGCCTTTGAAAATTGGTTCTTCCTATCATTTCTGTTTTCTCTCTCATCTTTCAGTTGGGGCATAATTGTCTCAAGCTCTTGCTTCAGGCTCCCAGAACTTCTGTTCACTTTCACCGTCTTCATGTTAGATGGTCACTGATTCATTCTTGCAACATCACCATCATTTGAATTTGTTTCATAATTAAAACTTAAATCATCAAAATTGTGAAATTTCTCCTTAGCTATTCTCTTGCCGAGAGAAGAATTCACACCCTCTGATGTCTCCATTTTTATTGAACACGGGAGAACAACAAGTACAACTTGAGGGACCGATGATGGACTGGTATCGGAGTCGCCCGACCGAGAGATCAAAGCTGGTGGGAGTGGGTCATCGTCTAACAATTCGCCCTCATCTCCCCTGATACCGGGGCTGCACGGATGAGCTGGCTAGGGAAGATTCAAGGACGTGACAGCAGGTGCAGCGGGTAGCGGGGCGGCTGTGCGGCAATGGCTCGTCGCAGCGTGTGGATCGCCCAAGCAGCGTTCGTTTGCATCCATCCAAGACTCCAATTTTCTGACAATTGCAGTCAGGTGCTCGAACGGTGAAACCAAGGCTACCTCCTGTAGGTTCGGTTCCAAAGTCGGCATCACCAAATCACATGGAATGCCGAGGGGATCCATATGGCCGACACTGTTGTAAGGCGGTTGGTATGGAGGCGATGATGGTTGGAGAGACTGGTAAGGCGACTGTGCAGCGGTGTATATAGCATAGGCCCGTCTGGTGGGTCAGGTTCGGGTCGTGGGTAGGACACCGAAGAGGGCCTTGGCACACTAAAGGGAGGCGCTGGAATCGGGCGCCCCACGTCTGGATAGGAGTATCCAAATTGCACGTTCTAGCTCTGGGGTACCAACACGATGTGGGACTCGGCATGGGTAGTGGCGAGAGGAACGGTCTGTCGAATTGTGAGACCTGTCAGATCTGTTGATAGACAGGTTGCCATGACTGAGTTCCAGCATTGAAGTAACTCGGCTGTGCATAGTGGCCTGGTACGTTCGTGTTGAAGCACAACGGTGTATAGGCGGCCTGACCAATTTCCTCCAGCACTAGCATCTCTGGATCGTCGATTCAAAGAGGTTAGCTATGCTGGAGACCGAAGAACTGATAATGGAAAAAAAATATGTGGCTGTGTCTTCCTCGCACTTAGAGATCGCCGTCACCGATGAAGAATTTCCTCCGTCGATCAGCTTGGGGTTGAATTGGGAGATGAGCACGAAATGAAAGCACCAGATGATACGAGTAAACTCGTATCGGAGAATAATGGCGAGAAATCACCGGATAAATGAGGTCCGTTCGCGGAAGGAAATCCGTTGAGCAACCGATGAACAAAGACGAAAAAGTAAATTGCAGAAAAGTAATAGACGATAAAGAGATAAATTATATTTCTTCAATGATTAATTCAAAAGATAACAAAGACTCATATTTATAATACTCCATAATAACCTAACTTAGTGATCAAGAAATAAGAAAGATACCCTAAATCAATAATATATGAAATACTAGAGATATGGGCAGTGGCGAAGCCACCTGATGGCCAGGGGAGCCCATGGTCCCCCACCAATTTTACCTCTTTCTATAGATTTATACATATTTAGAGCATCCGCAATGCCGCCCTTCCCGGCGGACGTCAGAGAGGCTTCGGGGAAGGGCGCGCGGGACGTCCAGCATTGGGGCGGAGAGGGGCGGACACGCCCGTGGCTTGCGAACACGGGAGGGGCGCGGTCGTCGCGGGACGTCCGTGCCAACGTCCGCCATTGCAGCGACGCGCGGACATCCGACGCGGACTTCCCATTTTTTAATTTTAATTTTTTTTTTATAAATCTATATATACGGCTCGTTGCACTTGCGACGGGGACGACGAGGAGTGAGACGGGGGTCTCATTTGTCGAAGCTAGGGGGTTGTATTTTTCTTGTTTCAAAATTATGTATTTTTTTAGATGATTATGTATGTTTTTTTTGTTTTTAATGAAGTTGTTGCATTTTCCTCGTATTCGTGTCGAAATTTTAATTCCGTAAATTGCATATTTGTGAATTTGTGAATTTGTGAATTTTTTTTATTGCGGGAAGTCCGCGCTGGAAGTCCTTGGGGATGTCTGCCATTGTGCAGTGAGATGTCCTTATGACGTGGCAGTGCAGTGGGAGGGTCCTTAGAGCATCTCCAATAGTTCGTGGACAAGCAATAGCCCAGCCATAGCTCAGCCACAAACTCCTCTGCCACATCATCAGCACTAAAAAACTCCTGCCACATCATCAGGACAAGCAACTGGACAAGCAATAGCCCAGCCATAGCCTAGCCACATCATCAGCACTAAAAACAAATAATTAACAATCACACAAAATACATAATTAAATTTACGACACATATACGGGAAAATGCAATAATTTTATTTAAATTAAAATAAGTAAATTATAAAAAAATTATATAATTAAAAAAAAACCCCTTCTTCCACACACGAATTACGGAATTACAAAATTAAAAATTACAATCACGCAAATACGGAATTAAATTTATGACACAGATACGGGAAAATGCAATAATTTTAGTTAAGTTTAAAAAAGTAAATTATAAAAATAAATAAATAAATAAATCGGCTAGCCGATTCCGGGCCTACAATGGCGGCTAGCAGATCGGCTAGCGGATCGGCTAGAGCCCGCGAATCGGCTAGAGCTCGCCGATCGGCTAGCCGTTTTGCCGCTCGCCGCCTACAATAGTTCGGCTAGCGACCGGCCAGCGCCGGTATCGGCTAGCCGGTCCGCTAGCCTATTATTGGAGATGCTCTTATGACGTGGTAGGAGGGATTTTTGGGAAGTCCGTCAGAAAGGGCGGAGGGACATCCGCAGCATTGCGGATGCCCTAAGTTATCAAATGTATTAATGTATTGGCGTAGATAGTGTTCCCTTCTGCCTCACACTCTCCATGTCGAGAGTTCGATTCCCACTGTGATTCTAAAAATCCTATAACTGTTAACGTAATTTGGGCCGCCAATATGTAAATCATGCCTTCACCTATGGGAATAGTACGTAGATATACTCGTATCACACTAACATCTCTATAATAATGAGAATTCATTCGACTTGAAATCTGAAGCATTTCACACCACCGAACAGTCTAACGAATACAAATTCATTTCACTAAACCCGAATTAAACTAATCCAATAACAGGCAGAAACAAAAGGTTTAAAACTACACATCAAAATGTCCGGCTTGTGCACACCATATCAGTGGCACTGAATTTTCCCGTATCCCAAAAAATAACAGTAGGCATCGAACAAATACCAAGGGAATTAGCGCGCGGCTTGCTTTTGTTTTTGATCTGCAACTTTCATTTCTCTTGATTAATTATTTTGAAGTCGTTTGACTGCAGGCTTTTCGCGCGAAAAACATGAACAACAATTTGGGCTCACAAAATTATCATTAATGGCCCAAACGTCCAGCCCATCAGCTCCATTCATCAAAGATTTGCACATCAGCTCTAAAATTTTCTAATAGTATGACTAAAGATATATACGAATATTATATACACAGGGATTAATATCTAGGTTTCAAGTACCCCAATTCAACCTTGTGCTATCTAGTTATCTAGACCATAAAAGTTGGAGATTTGTTTTAACTAATAAATAAAAATAATCAGTAACAATAAAGAAAGTAAATTAAAATTCTGGTTTTTAAATAATTAATAAATTCAATTTTAAGGTATTAATTTCATTGACTCTTCAGTAATTTGATCACTAATCTAACATCTGATTATTACTCAAGTTATATTAGAATGATCACAAATAACCTTGAAGCTTCCTTCGAAGCGTTCAGATCGTGGATTACAAATTAGGACTTCTGCACCATATTAGCATATCATATGTATGTTGCCTAATAGTTCATAATTTTCCTTATATACCTGATTTTAAATCTCTCACTTCCATTGCCTTATAATATTGATTGGCAACAAAGCGTAACCTAATTAGTAAGACGTTTCTCCTCCTAACAAAGAAAAAAAAAAAGAAAAGAAAGCCCTACGATATTTGGTTATTTAATCAATCATTACGTTTCACCACAAAAACAACACAAAAACCCATTCAATTATTAACTAAATAACTAAAACCACTAAAAACAATGCTAATTATTAAAGTAAAATTGGGTGTGATATTGAATAGTAGACATAATAATCAAAAGGACATCATAGTCAAACACCTTTAACCTTGGAATTCGAAAATGTTTAGATACTTCTAGACAAATACAAATAAACTAGAACGATATAAATCATATTCAACACAAAGTAAACTAGAGAAATCTTTTACAAAAAATTATGTCTATTTTAGTCTTCCTTTAATTATTATCTTGATTGTTTAATCAATTCACAGATTAATAATTTTTCTGGGATATAAACAACATTATAAGAAAATAGAATTTTAATCACCTGTACCCGTAATGATTAATTTATTGAATTAAATGATAATTTCACGTTCATTTTTCACTATCTAGGCGACAAATTTTGCTTGTATTTACAAAATTCAGTCAATCTTTATTCAATGTTGGTATTATTTAAAGTTCATTGATGGAGCCATTATTTTTATATTAAATTGTTGTTAATGTTTTGCAAAAGAGAAATGGATTAAAATGCAAGCACCAGTATTTGATTTTGATCTCTTTCGGTGTTATTTTTCAGCATATTATTTTCTCAAGTAATTGATCTCTTTCGGTGTTATTTCAGAAGGCCCATATACTAAACATGATGAATGGCCATAAAATAAAAGCCCATTCCATAAACTCTATGGCCCATCAGAATAGCGTAAACTCATGTATAAGCCGTTTCCCTCTCCTAAAAGCCCTCATTTCCCCCACAAATCCGCTACTGAAAACATCGCAAAATGCCGGCGGGTCACGGTTTGAGGTCGCGCACCAGAGATTCCTTCTCCCGCGCCTTCAGGAAGAAGGGTCCTACTCATCTCACCACCTACCTTCGGATCTTCAAAATCGGCGATTATGTCGACGTTAAGGTTAACGGATCCATCCACAAGGGTATGCCTCATAAGTTTTACCATGGCCGCACCGGTCGCGTCTGGAACATCACCAAGCGCGCTGTCGGTGTTGAAGTCAACAAACAGGTATGGTGTCTTTTGAGCTTGCTCTTTAACCCTAATTTCAGTCACGTTTCTGTATTTTGTTGTCTCTTGCTGAAAAATCTGCTTTTTTGAGCTGTGATATTGGTATTGTTTGTTATAGTAGTTTTGTAGTATTTGGTTAGGACCTTTTGCGGATGATAGTAGTATGATTTTACAATTTGAGAAATTAGAGTTGTATGTTGATTCTGGAGCTCCAACATTTCTAATTCTAAATCCGTATTATACATTACTAATAAATGAGTAGAACGGTTAGATCTCTTTTGAATATTGTACAAGTATATCCTAATTTGGCTAATTTGGAGTCGTAAATCGACCATGTATCTCCTAATTTGGCTAATCTATTAATTGGTTTAAACAATGTTTGAATTATTAATTTGTGGAGTAATATATTTCTAATTGGTGATTTCTTGTGTGTTTGAGCATTGATGAATTTGTGATACATTCTCTGTAGTTGTTTCCCTAAACGGCATTTCCTTTCCTTGCACTCTGTTGTAGTGAAACTTGGTCCGTCTACATTCCAGTAGTACATTTATAAAGTAGGAGTATCTGCTTATCTAGCAGAGTTTGACTAAAATGCTGTGTTGCTTGTCCTGTGGTAAAGGTTGGAAACAGGATCATCAGGAAGAGGATTCATGTTCGTGTGGAGCACGTCCAACCTTCGAGATGTCATGAGGAGATTCAAGAGAGGATCAAGAGGAACGACAAATTGAAGGCTGATGCAAAGGCTCAGGGCAAAATCATCAGCACCAAGAGACAGCCAGAGGGACCCAAGCCCGGTTTCATGGTGGAGGGTGCTACACTAGAGACTGTCACGCCCATTCCATACGATGTGGTTAATGATCTCAAGGGTGGTTACTAAGTCTGAGTATTTATTTATCTTATGTCTTGTGGTTTCGCAATCAACTCAAGACCAATTTTGGCCTAAATGATAGTATAATTAGTTGCATTTCTCTTAAATTGAGATTTTGATGTCTGAATTTATATTTGTTCGTATTTGCACCCTGTTTTGTTTTAATAAGAGCATAGATCATTCATCTCACCACAGAATACTTGTTTGCATGCCATATTCACATTCGACAACTATAACTATGCTATGTCTATTGTTGTAGTTTTCATTTATCAAAATTAAATACAATATACAGAAGCTCAATATTGATTCTCCCTCTTTGTTCTTTTTTTCTTTTTCTGGAAAAAATGGACGTATTATCCTCTATATAAATTTACTTTTTCTATCTCAATCAATAATTCGGTTTTCATTATTTGATTTACACACACATAATAATTCTATTTTTTTCATTTTGATCGATGCATGAAAATAATCTGCTTTAATTTTTGGTAATTTTTCTGAATATAATGAAGTGAATTGTATTTTTTATTAATAATATTTTAATCCAATTTTATTTTTTATATTTTATTAATTTTATAATATCAAAACTGGTTGAATTCACTATTAATATGAAAAGATTGGTTGCGGACAAAGAGAGTAATTAAACTCTTAAAAAATTGAGAGATTGGTTGCGAAAGAAGAGAGCAATTGAACTCTTAAAAACATCATACATATCAAATTCAAATTGAATAAAGTTAATTAAATAGAAAATTAAGACATACCGAATAGGTTACTTTCGAAGGTACGATGCCATTCCCTTAAATATGTGCGTGATTTTGATAATTTTTTTTAATATAATGAAGTAAATTATATTTTTCATTAATGTTATTATAATTTTATATTAAAATTGGTCGAATCCACTATTAGCCTGAATAGATAGGTTGGACTCTTAAAGCATACTACTCCCTCTGTTCGCCATCAAATTCAAATTGAACAAATTTAAGAAAATGGAAAACTAAGACATACTGAATAGCTTACTTTCGAAGGTACGTTCTTTCCCATTAATATGTCATAATTTTTGGCAGTTTTTTTAATATAGTAAGTGAACAATATTTTTTATGAATACTATTTTTATCATCATTTCTCTCTATTTTCTATATTTAATTAATTTTATATTAAAACTGGCAGCATCCATTATTAACCCGAATAGATTGGTTGCGAACAACGAGAGTAATTAAACTCTGAAATTGGTTCCAGAAGAAGAGAGTAATTTGACTCTTAAAGCATACATATCAAATTCAAATTGAATAAAGTTAATACAATGGAAAATTAAGACACACTGCATAGGTTACTTTCGAAGTATGATGTCCTTCCCAGGTGAGTAATGTTTGGTATTTTTTTTCAGTATAATGAAGTGAATTATATTTTTTTATTAATAATATTTAATCAGTTTTGATCTCTATTTTTATATTTTACTAATTTTATATTAAAACTAGTCGCATCCACTATTAACCTGAAGAGATTGGTTGCGGACAAAGAGAGACATTGAACTCTTAAATCAGGAAATTGGTTGCGGAAGAAGAGAGTAATCGGACTCTTAAAACATACATATCAAATTCAAATTGAATAAAGTTAATAAAATGGAAAATGAAGACATACTAAATAGGTTGCTTTTGAAGGTACGTTGTCCTTCCCATTGATATGTGAGTAATTTTTGGTATTTTTTCTGAATATAATGAAGTGGATTATATTTTTTTATATAATATTTTAATAACTTTATCTCTATTTTTATATTTTACTAATCTTGTATTGAAACTGGTCGCATCTACTATTAACATGAAGATATTGGTTGCAGACAAAGAGACTAATTAAACTCTTAAACCAGGAAATTGGTTGCGGAAAAAGAGAGTAATTGAACTCTTAAAGCATACATATCAAAATCAAATTGAATAAAGTTAATAAAATGCAAGATTAAGACATGCCGGACATGTTACTTTTCAAGGTACGATGCCCTTCCCGTTAATATGTTCGTAATATTTGGTAATTTTTTCAGATATAATAAAGTGAATTATATTTTTTATTAATAATATTTTAATTATCTTTTCACTCTATTTTTTATATTTTTTATTTGTTTTATAGTAAAATGTTACATTCATTATTAATCTTGCAGACAAATAGACTAATTAAACTCTAAAATCAAAAAATTAGTTGCAAAAGAAAAGAGTAATTGAACTATTAAAGTGTAAATCTCAAATTTAAATTGAATAAAGTTAAAAAAAATAGAAAATTCAGTTATCAAATTAAAGAGTAATTGAACTATTAAAGTGTATATCTGAAATTTAAATTGAATAAAGATAAAAAATAGAAAATCCAGTTATCAAATTAAAATTGAATAATGTTTAAAAAATAGACAAATTAAGACAATATATCATTTTCGAAAGTACTGTCCTTCCCATTAATATGTGCGTGTCATAACATCATCTTCATCTATTACTACACGACTGGTGTAGTCTACACCAGTCTTTTCAGGTAAAACCCTAACTCTCAATCAACAGTTCCCCCGTTTCCTTTTCTCCATCTCTCTTTAAAAGTCCAACCCAATTATCTCTCGGCACTAGCATGCAAGGTTGCCGGCGCAGCTCCTTAGCAATCATTTCTCTTTGAATCTCCCAATCCCCTCATCCAAATCCAAGTTGCCGAAATATCTTCAAGCTTGCTCTTCCCCCCGTCAAAATTTGAATGGATTAATCCATCGATTCTGTAATTGACTAGGATTTCGAGATAGCAAGTCTGGCGACTGACGAGGGCCACTGGTGATGGCGGATCCGCCAGGACCGCCACAAGTCCGCCGACAGTTTGTGCTAGAATCTTCGATTTCTGTGAATTTAGGGTTTGAAACGAAGTTGAAAGAAGGGAGGGAGGATTTTAAGTTGCTACTTACGAGGATAAAATGCTGAGCGTGGGACGGGTGCACCTGCCGTCTGATATACCGATTGTGGGGTGCGAGTTGACGCCGTATGTACTTTTGAGGCGCCCCGATAAGAGCGTTGTGACAGAGGATGTTACTGAGTTCAATCCCATCGATGGCCTTTTCTTGAGATATAGATGGTGAGTTCGTTATTTTTATCTACTTCCTGCTAGTTATGTTAGCTAGTTTCTTCTTCATGTGTATCTGCCAAGTGCTGAGGCTTTACAAATCGAGGAATTGATTTTAGTTTACACGACTTCCTTCTGAAAATTCCACACGTAGGGTGCAAAAAAATGTGTTAGCTGTGGTTAATTTGCTCAGTGAATCATGTCACTTATGTTTCATTGGCTGTTTTAAGAAGTGCATCTTAATACCTCCTTCATCAACATGTTACTTTGCCTCCTCTTTTTAGTTTATTATTGTGTTTGTTTTCTTTTCTGCTACTATCTTGTGCTTTGCTTTTAGCTTATTGCTTCACACTTGGATAGGGTGCTTTTTTAATTTTATGTGTTACAGTACTTCGTAAAATTTATGGAGTGATTCCTGTACAGGATTTAATGATGTTAAATACTAACTCCATTTTTACTGTCCTCAATCGATAGACTATCTTTATAGCTTCTGTATTGGTGATTAAACATGTGGCTTGACCGCCCGTTGCTACTATTGAATACTGATGCTTTCTTGTTTTGAAAGGAGGGCTCAGAAGAATTTCGTTGTGTATGTGGATGTGACTTTCGTGATCAATTGTTGTATATTTGATGCAGGTACCGCGTACAGAGTGATAGAAATGTTGCAGTTTGTAGTGTTCACCCAACAGAACAAGCTACAATACAATGCCTTGGATGTCTTAAGGCCAAATTACCTGTTTCGAAAAGTTACCATTGTTCTCCCAAGTGTTTTTGTGATTCCTGGCAACATCATCGTGTTCTGCATGAACGTGCTGCTAGTGCGGTAAATGAAAATGGAAATGAGGAGGACGAAGTTTTTGGGCGATTTAATAGTACTGGTGGTACAACATCGAGTATGGTTAGTATGAGTACATCTCAATCAAACCCCAGCTTTTCAAATGGCACGACTGCTTTGTATCCTGCTGCAGTTACCCAAAAGAGTGGTGGTGAGACATTGTTTGAAGTTGGACGTTCGAAGACTTATACACCTACAGCTGATGATGTTGGCCATGTCCTCAGATTTGAGTGTGTTGTGGTAGATGCTGAAACCAAGTTAGCTGTGGGAGCTCCAGTAGCCTTATCAACTTCGCGTGTGATTCCAGCTCCATCTCCTATTCCACGACGCTTGATTTCTGTGAGTGGGATGGATGTTTCTGGGCATCTAGATATGGATGGTCGTATTTCTTCTGGAGGGACATTTACTGCGCTCTCATACAACATCTTATGTGATGCATATGCTACAAATGAACTCTACAGCTACTGCCCCACTTGGGCTCTCTCTTGGACCTACCGCAGGCAAAACCTTTTAAGAGAAATAGTTGGCTACCGTGCCGACATTGTTTGCCTTCAGGAGGTAAAAGACCCAGTGGGGGATCAAATTATGCCTTTCATAGCTTTATTAATTATGGGTTTTAGACCAGGGAATAAACAAAAATATTTGTGTAATTCATCTAAAGGCTGTTGATATGTCACGCTTGACCCAGTACTAATGAAGTTTGGCATCTTCTCTTGTGTCAGGTTCAAAGCAATCATTTTGAGGAGTTTTTTGCACCTGAGCTGGATAAATATGGTTATCAAGCATTCTTTAAAAGGAAAACGGCAGAGGTTTTTAGCGGGAACATGAACACACTTGATGGCTGTGCAACTTTCTTTCGTCGTGATAGATTTTCACATGTCAAAAAATATGAGGTGGTTGAAATTCCTAAAATGCATCTAACATGCTCTGAGCCTTTCTTTTTGTTTTAATCATATGTTTTTTCAATGTTTTAATCATAAATATTTTTAAATGCAGGTTGAGTTTAACAAAGCCGCTCAGTCTCTGACTGATGCTGTGGTTCCACTTGCACAGAAGAAAAATGCCTTAAATCGATTGGTGAAGGTATTCATGAACTTCATAATTATATTTATTTCTTGAGTACTTCTATAGTTTTGCATTCTATCATCAGTTATCTTCTAGGCACAATAACCTGTTCTACTCTTCTGGCATACAGGATAATGTTGCTTTGATTTTAGTTCTTGAAGCCAAGTTCGGAAACCAGGGAGTTGATAGCCCTGGGAAGCGTCAACTTGTTTGTGTGGTAAGATTTCCTAATACATCAGCAGCAAACATGACATTTTGGTTTTAAATTTAACTGCAAAGCTTGGCTCATGGATTGAGAATGAGGTTTCTTGACTACAATTTCTCCCTTACCAAGGGCAGATTTTTGTTTTCAGTGGACTTAATCATGATTTTTACTAATAGTCCCATTGATATGCTTTTCCTTTTATTCCTTCAAAATGGTCAAAAGTGTTTGAATTTTTTGATGCTTCCTTCGGGTATAATCTTATTCCTTGTGTCTTAACTTTTTAATGTGGTAAATACTTTTTATAATGCATTGTTTTCATTTAATGTCTTGTCTAGTCAATTTGGTGTAACATCTGATAACTAATATCCTTCTCATGTTTCTGAACACAGGCAAACACACATGTAAATATGCACCAAGATTTGAAGGATGTTCGGCTTTGGCAGGTTTATTTATGAGTGATCCCCTCTCTTGACATGGTTCCTTTCTGAAGTTCACTTTGTTCAAGTTGCGTTATGCTTTGTACATATCAGGTCCACACGCTGTTGAAGGGCCTGGAAAAAATAGCTGCAAGTGCAAATATACCGATGCTGGTGTGTGGGGATTTCAACTCAGTGCCTGGAAGGTGCTTTAGCTATTTTCATTATTATGTGGTATCTAAGTTTGCATGCATAAAGTAGCCTTGGTGTGTAGGGATTAGTAAGTGATGAGTAACTTGTTATTTGTTGCAAAGTACAGTGCTCCTCATGCTCTCTTGGCTATGGGAAAAGTCGATCCAGCTCATCCAGATTTAACTGTAGACCCACTTGCAATTCTTCGACCTATCACCAAACTAACACATCAGCTGCCATTGGTACCACTTGACAATGACTGTTGAATATGTACTTACCAAAGCTTGTGTTCATACTTATACTGATTTATTTTTTTGGCATCGTACTTTAGGTTAGTGCTTACTCATCCTTTGCCAGAGCTGGGGTTGGTCTTGGACTGGAGCAGAGAAGAAAAATGGATCCTGCTACCAATGAACCCCTTTTTACAAACTGCACACGTGATTTTATTGGAACTCATGATTATATATTCTATTCAGGTATTATTGAGTAGTCCTCCCACAATCTTTATATTTCTGGATCTGATGTACATTATGGTAATCTTTTTAATTCGATGAAGACCATAACTTGCTTTATCCGTGTAGCTGATTCCTTAACCGTGGAGTCTCTGTTGGAGCTGGTGGATGAGGAGAGTTTGCGCAAAGATACTGCTCTTCCATCTCCTGAGTGGTCATCGGATCACATAGCACTCTTAGCTGAATTCCGCTGCAAATCTAGGACTAGACGTTAACCGATGGGGTATGATATTTCTTGTTGCTGCTTACATTTTCCATCAAAATTGTCTCTCTGGTTATACTGGTTTTTATGTCTGGAGGAGAAACGTTTGTGTGGAAATTATGATTCTTACCTTTCGATTTGTACCGTGCAGGTCCGTTCCACCCAAAGGAGGAGTTCGAGTGGTGACAAACTATTGAAGAAGAGGATAACGAAAGTGATTGTAATGATGAAATCATTCTACATGTTGATTTTCCCGTTGTACCCCCCTTGTATCATGCAACCTTCTGTCTGAAAGAAAATTTATTTATGATAATGTTATCATTAGTTTGCCATTTTTAACATTCTTGAAATCGAAATGTGTTGTTGTTTCACTACCCTTTTGCATGGGTTCCTCTTTTTCTTTCAACAACTATAACAGTAAGAAATGAATTATACAATCTGCAAAATGACTTTTTTTTGTTTGGCATGAGATTTTATGAAGTGTTGCTAGAATTAAGTAGAAAAAAGTGTTTTCTTTATAAAAAATTGTAGTAGCTCATAATTTTAGATCTACAATGTTTTAAGGTTTCAAGTTTCTACGAAGGATTGGTGCAAACGTCGATTTCAGAAATATCATGTCATTTTCATCTATTCATTACTATAACTTGCAAGTCGCATAACCCAAAATTGGCTTAAATTCTTCTTCAAGAAAGAATCCACTGGTACAAATAAGTGATCAAAGCTGCAACATGTGAATAGAACACCAAACAAACAACATAAAAACACATACATATCAGCAATGGCCGGTAAGGTTTTAGCAATAAGTTTGACGATGCTAATGATGTTTTGTCGTTCGGGTTCTGATTTTGGGCAGGACAAGAAAGTGTGCCAACAGCAATTAGTTAACCTATCTTCATGTCTCAATTTTGTCACTGGAGATGCCAAAGCTCCATCCCCAGCATGCTGCACCGAGCTACACAAAGACGTCGACAAATCCAAATTCTGTGTCGGCGTCCTTGTTAGAGACAGGAATGAGCCCAGCCTTGAGTTCAAGCTCAATGCCACTCGAGCTTTGAGCCTTAATTCCCTGTGTAAAACCAACTCAAACGCTACAATTTGTCCCGGTATGTAACTGTACTCCATCAACTCAGATATCCTGCTCAAGTTAAAACTTCTCGTTTTTTTTAAACTTGTTGGTATGAGCAGAACTCTTGCACCTATCCCCGAACTCGCCTGAGGCTCAGATATTTGACCAATTTGGCAATAGTACACATGCTGGAGGTAGCTTACTTGTCTTCTTTACTCCCATATTTATTTTCTCTGTTTCTCTCCCTCTTGCCAGTTTCGATGGATTGCAGAGACATTGCCTAGTTCAGCCACTAAGTTGAGTGTCAAACTAATCAGACAAGCAGCCATTATTGCATTCTTGGTTTGGGCAACTACTGGAAGTAGCTAGAATGTTGTGAGCTAAGAGTTAAGACATCATAATGGTACAGAACATGTGGTCACAATGTCTTTCTGATGTAAAAATTATTGGAGTTGTTGTTTAATGGTGTCCGTCTAACTTGGCCAAAAACGCGATATATAGCATTAACAGTACGAGTTTACAGTTACACTTTGAATCTGCTAGGTCACATAATAAACTCTATGCTTCTAAACAATATGGCAGCTGAACTTTGTTGGATCAAACTGTTTTTTGGTCTATAACAACGGCAATAGATTCATCTGCATATGAGGTATTACATGGTACCACTGCTGAAGAAGCAGCTACTGTTACATAGGATTCTTTCAAATACATGAAAAACAGAGAGTATTACACGCAAAACTTATGTTTGCTGCTTCATTAGTGCAGTTTTTATGCATTAGAATCAGGTCCAGCTGGTTTAGCATTTAGAAGCGGCTGCAACGCTTTTACCACGATAGTCATGTTTGGCCGGAAATCTGCTTCATACTGCACGCAAAGTGCTGCTACAGCAGCCATCTGAAAATGGACAAACATTTTCTTGCATTTATCATGATGCATGATGCCAATGTATTATATATATAGAGAGAGTGTAGTGTGCTTTTAGACCTTTGCAATAGCCTTTGGTGGAAAATCATCGTTTAGCTTGGGATCAACACATTGCTTCACCTTATCTTCACTCAATCTTGGAGTTGCCTGCAGAAAAAAAATTAGGGGGGTTTGATTTTTGAACCAAAAACAGAAGCAAGTACTCACCCAAGTGACAAGACTCTGCTGGCCTTTAGGCATGGTGTGGTCTACTGGCTTCCTTCCAGTGAGGAGTTCAAGAAGCACGACCCCGAAGCTGTAAACATCGCTCTTCTGAGTTATCTGCCCTGTCATTGCATACCTGGAAAAATCATCACACAAATCAAACTCCCTATCAAAACTCTCTCTGAATCTTAACACTGAATCACTCAATCAATCAACTGACTCTGGAGCATGGTAGCCGAATGTTCCAAGGACTCTTGTCGAGTGCAGCCTGGCCGCCGTGTCTGACGACTGGTTCGTTAGGCTGAAATCAGCAATTTTCGAAACAAAATCATCAAACAGCAGCACATTGCTTGACCTAACATCGCGATGAACAATAGAAGGTTGACACTTTTCATGCAGAAATTCAAGCCCCTTTGCAGCCCCAAATGCAACCTTCACTCTCTGGTTCCATGTTAGAACGGGCCCAGGCTCAGCCCCTTGCACCCCTTTTCTACCTGCAGCAACATTTTCAGACCAAGAACCACTTTTATCTCAAAAAATGCATCAATTCTACTGCACCATCCCAATACCATGCAACACATCATGTAAGGATCCCATTGTGGCATACTCATAGGCAAGAATTCTGGTATTTGTTTCAAGGCAATATCCCAGCAGTCCCACAAAATACTCATTCTTGAGCCTCGACACCATAGATAACTGCAGAAAACAGCCTCATTCAGCCTCAAACATTGTCCTAAAACACAAAGATTTGAACTTTGTTTTTCACCTGGGCTGAGAAGTCAGAGTCTGGCTCGGCTGATGAGGTGTCGAGCTTCTTGATGGCGGTTTCACGGCCATCGCTGAGCTTGGCGTAGTAGACACGGCCGTAGGAGCCCTCTCCGACAAAGGCCTTTGTCCCAAAATCACCGGTCAGTCTATTCAGCTCACTCAATGACAATGCTGGTATCTCAATAGGCAACGCTTTCTGCGGCGGTCCATTTCTTGCACCAGACCTCGGTTCTCCCCTCCCATTGCCTATACATTCAACCAAGAGACGTCATGAGAGAGATGAGGATGAGAATGATGCGTGCGTACGTACCTCCACCGGCGCCAGCATAGGGAATGCCGGCCTTAGGTGGAGCAGTGTATTGGTTGGCCGGAGGATTAGGCTCCTCCTCTGCTCCTCCGCAACACAACATTGTTCAAATCTGAGGTGGTGGCAGCAGAAATCTTCAGCTTAGGCAAACGTCGTAGATATCGACGCCCACATTTGCTGATCTCTTATGAGGCTGTAATAGTCCTACAGTCAATCACACATTTGATAGAGACATCATAGTATGCATGTAAGAGAATGGATCAAAGAGGAAACACATTCATTTTTAGAAAATTGAATCACATCAAAGCAAAAAAAAAGAACATGATCAAGAATCAAGAGATCGGAACCTGTAAAGAGACAGAAAGATGAGCAGAAAATGGAGGGAGAGAGGACGAGGGAATATGTTTTCTCAAGACTTTTTCAGTTTCTGTTTTGTTTTGGCGACAAACACGCATGCAAACTCTTTTCAACCGCAAATGCCTTCATCTTGCACATCTACTTAAACTCCCAAATCATTCTACAAAACGTCCGTAATTTTGTAGGGAAATATTATTATTATTCTTATATTTTATTATTATATTATATATATTATTCTATTATTATTATTATTATTATTATTATTATTATTATTATTTATAGATATAATGAGGAGGAGTATTATAGTAATTATGATTTTAATTGTTATTATGATTTTATTATATTATATTATGATTATGATTTGTAGGATTTATTATGATTATTTATTATTATTATTATTATTTATATTATGTATTATTATATATTATTATTATTATATTATTATTATAGTATTATTTTATATTATTATTTTATTATTATTTATTATTATTATTATTATTTTTTATTTTATTATTATTATTTATTATTATTATTATTATATTTATTATTATTATTATTATTATTATTATTATTATTATTATTATTATGTTATATGCCAACAACAAACCTATCTCAGTTCTTTGATGTTTGACTAGGATTTTCACCACCTGAATATATAGTATCTCCAAATATATATTTATTCCCTTAAATAGTTATTGGCTCATTAAATTTGTATTTTTTTCACTCCTTTGTATATCCATTAGGAGAATTTGTTTCATTAAGTTAGAGCATACAAGCGATTAAACGAAAAAGGAAATATAAAGTAAGTAGTATCAGAAACAAAAAGGCTACATTTGAAGAAGATCCATTTTTTTGCATCCAAGAGGAAGCATAACATATGCCAGCATCCTCATAGATCCAAAGGGCCAACAAAAAAACTGATTTTAATGATACAACAACATATAATCAAGAAATGCTATATGGGCTTGTAAGCTCTGGGAGGTGCAGACTTCAGACGAACTGTACAATCGATATATTCGACGCCTCAAACTTTCCACATCCGACCTGTGACCCTCAGCTTAAGCTCCTGACCACTACCGGCAGAGAAGTAGAGTGCTAAGTTCCTTGGAATGATCAGTCCGTCTTGGCTGTCGCGTACTTTCCTATGGCTGTCGCGGATGCTCCTTGGAATTCCTTGCCACATGAGCTTCCGCCCAAATGCCCCAACTTCTAGAGTGTAGTTGAACTTCCTGGCATCACTGTCCTCCCCCATGAAACGCACGAATGCCATGTAGGCAGGTGCTGTTCCGAGCAAGAAAGCCTCAAAGTGTAAGCAGAATTGTCTTCCAAAACAGTTGAAAACCTGCACAAAGATGAGACGGGTAGGCAACTTGGGTTTCGACTTGCAGTATTTGTAGGTCAAGCATAGATCATATATACAAGTTCTACTGACAGAAACGCGAGTTTTGAGGCTATGGGAGTCGCTAAATTCTTCTATCAGCAGTTCTAAGGGTCCTAATAATTAACTCTCTCTACCGATTCATTATACTAACCTGAATGGTTGAATTATGTAGTTAAGGACTTACAGTTAGCATCCATGTAGCGTTTTCGATTTCATGGGGGTTCGACTTGACATATCTGTGGTTGAAAGTGCATCCATCATGCATATCAACTGAGTGATCCTCCTTCAAGTGAGCCATGAGAAATGGAATGTCACCAGTTACACAGCACTCAGAGCTTGCATAAGGACAGGTGTAAGGCTGGAATGGGCAATGTTTCTCATGCTTGGCCTTGTCATAATATGGAAATAAATCTTGACAGCCTAAGCTCTGATATCGGCAGGGAAGCTCCATAGATTCGGCCACCTTCTCCAAAGCTAAACACCTTATGTTCCCTAGCTCGAAACGGCAAGTTGGGCAGCACTTATGAACTCTTTTGCAGTTTGCACACAATGTGTGACCATTTGGGCACTGCATAGAATTGAATAACTTTTATTAAACAAAAATTTCACACCTCATGTTTCAAGTTTACTAATCTATTAGGGGAAAAAATGGAAGCCAAGAAGGAAACAACAGGATCAAGTGTCAATGTAAGGTAAAAAAATTTCATTTTGCAGACATGTTTTAACTAATTAAAATCTACTGCAGAAGAAGAGTTCAAAGTAAAAACCTGATGAATAGGAGGATACATAGAATCTGCACAAGTCGGGCACTGAAGCAGCTCATGAACACCATGTATGTTGTGTTTCTCTGCCGGTGACATACTAGTCTTTACAGTACCACTCTCTGCCTTCATCTTCAACGTTTTATGATTCATCTGTTTTGGATGTGATTCGACAACCTCTTTGAAGGCACTACTCCCTGGTGCCATGAGTGATGTGGAATCCAAGATTATTCCCAACGCTGAGTTACTTATTTAGCTATCTATTCCCCAAATCACAAATATAACCTGCCAATGACAATCAAACAAGAAGAACACCGAGATTAGAGAAATGAACACATCCGGTTTTTAGCTAAATTGGTTTTTGATCGGGAAGAAGAAGTGTGGCAAAATGGACAGAGGACACTGATGTTAATATATATTCACTTAAAATAGATGGAAACCTATGTAGCTAAATAATCATCCCTGACCTAATGATAAAGAAATTATTTCCATTTCCTCACATTTGGTGGGGTTTGGTAGATTATAAAACTAACTTATATCAGATTAGATTCCACCACCAACCCTAGGACCTCAATATAAAATCAGAAGAAGATAAAGCTTTCTCTTTCAAGAATATGGATTTGTTGCTTTCATGACATGTATATGAAAACGACTCTATGAGTGATCACCATGAACAGAAAACACGTGTAGAGAGTTTCACATGAAACTTTATTCTCATTTCAAATTTTCAACTGACATGATTTCCTTCACCAAGATAAAACAATATGAAGGTAAAGATCCAAACTGCAAGGCTTTCCAACAACAAAGAAATGCAATAATAACGATGCCATAGAGACCAGGAATATGGAAGACAGCACCTTCAAAGGTCCCAGCTTAACACAGCTCTACATATGAACTGATAGCTGAACAACCATTTCAACATTATTTCTTCACCATCCCACAACTAATATTCTGTGTCTACTAAATATATAAAACTTGAATTTTCAAATTCATGGGGTTAGCTGTTGACTACCATCTATTGGCAAAGCTACAAAGGAATAATCTTCAAAATTCTCTCACAAATTCACTATATTTACACACACCAAAACAGATTGAAAAGAAGGATAAGGATTAAGTAAGAGTAGAAAGAAGAAGAAATTACTGCAAAACTACTAGTCTACTTCCATCCTCAATCATTATGCTGCTCTCACTAACATTCTGATTTGTGCTTAACCTCATTCCACCAGCAGTATGTATACATGTGAATTATGAAGTAACACACAATTTTAAATTTCCGATGGGCTCAGCATCAGAGGAGGGAGAAAGAATACCCAATGGGCTCACTTCAAATCCACCTTCTCACTCTATTTTGCCTTAACCAAACATTTTTCATGTGTAACAATGCAATATAAAACCCAAGTATAATCCTTATAGGAGAAGGAACAACAATAAAAACAAGCTTATATCACATTCCCAGAAAGGTATAGTGCTAATATTAGAAAGAAAAAGGAAATAAAAAAATTCCAACACGGACAAAACCAGAAAATTGGGGAAAAGGTCAAACAAGAGAGATGCTGATTTGACATTAAATCCGTCAAAATTCAAACAAAAAGTTTGAGTCTTTTTATCTCTATCAACAAACCAGACAGCCTTGAGCGAAACAATACAAATAAACACTAGCTCGAGATCTTCAACATCACTGTCTTTATTCATCCCATTTAAAGCTTAGAAATTTCACACCTTTTCTCCGTTCAAAATCAAGAAACCGACAACACGAGTTTCGATTTTCACTGTTTTGAAATGCAAAGAAGAGACAACATTTTTGCAGGAATTAATGTTCATCACCTGGGTTGGAAGAAAGTGAAACGGGCCATGCAGCAAGATGCAATTGTCTTATACTTTGTCTACAGAAACTAAATTCACATTTTGTATTCAGTTCTTGTCATCTAACTCAATTTCAACCGAATGGGAAAAGGTTTTTATTTGGTTATACTTAGGGTGTCCACTATAAGGTGGACACCTCCAATAGCTCCCAAATTTTATAATCAACTTTCATTTTATTAATGTTTCAAGTAATTACGAACAAATTTATCGGGATATACGTACGTAGACAAAGTCAACTATACGAATTAAAAATAAAATAAAATTTAACTTTAAATTAAAATACAAATTCAAATTAAAATTAAAATTAAAATTAAAATTAAAATTAAAATTAAAATTAAAATTAAAATTAAAATTACACACTACATTGAATCTAGTACAAATCACTACCAAGTTTACCCAACGCCACCACCTCCCCTACGTGCCCACACTTCTTCAATCAAATCCGTCTGCAGTGTGTTATGTGATGTGGTCCTGCGCATATCCGCGAAGCGTTGGATCAAATATTCATTGCTCCGTGGTACACCCATCTGGATGGGCGCGGAGGCGACACCGTGACTTGTACTGTAGTGAGAGAAATTTGTATAGATGTTGTATTGGAATGGTGTGAAAATAATGAATGGAGTGGGGTGTATTTATAGGTGAATTGAAGTGTAAAAATAAAAAATAAAAAATTCGGAAAATCGCCAGCCGCGGCGGTTGTCCTCCGCTATAGGAGGCGCGCCTATAGGGACGCACGCCGCGTCCTCGCCCCGCACGCGGCTATCCCGCATCCGCCGCCTCCCTCCCCCCTCGCCGCGTCCACCTCCGAGGCGGACACCCCCCTCACTATGATAGCCGCGCCTTTCGCCCCCCTCCGCCCCCAATCGCGGCGACCGCCGCGGCGGAACTATAGTGGATACTCTTATGGGGTCAAGACAAAAGGGATTGCAGTTGTAATTGTTGGTACCTGAGCTACTTAAATATTTCAAAGTTAAAATTCAATTTGAAAGAGACTGTAGAAGGAGGCGTATTTAATTTCGAAGAGACCGTAAAAGTTAAATCGTCCGGACATATTACCACTATCCACCCGCTTATAATTATACTCCCTCCGTCTCATGTTACTTGCACTTATTTCCTTTCTGGGCGTCCCAAGTTATTTGCACTCTTTCCATTTTTAGTAAAAATTATCACCTACAGCCGTAATATTTGACTTTGTATATCACTCATTCCTTAATCTCCGTGCCGAAAAGGAAACGTTCAAGTAACGCGAGACGGAGGGAGTATTAATTACAATATTAATTTAAAATAAACTAAAACTATCTAGAAATGTTACTCCAATATTAGTTTAAAATAAACTAAACTATCTAAAAATAGGTCGCGTTTTATTTGTTGTAATAAAAGTAATTTTCAATCTTGAATGCAATATTTATTAAAATTGTCTAGCACAACATACATAATTTTATCGATATTAAATTTAAATAATAATACAAAGGTATAAGTATATCAACATTTTTCTATTGATATAATTATATATTTGCACTGATACATATAAAATTGAAAAGGTTACATTTTTCGCAATCAAAATGATATTTGGTGTATGGTTGAAGACAATTATATTTCAATTTTAAAATTATGTCTAATTTCTTTAGTATTGTAATTTGGTTTGTAGAAATCATTTACTTCTTTCGTCCCACTTAAAAACATGTCTTCATTTCCTTTTTAGTTTGTATCATTCAAGATGTTCATTTTATATTTTTGGTAATAAATCTTCTCTCTTATTTACTTATTAAAATATTCAATCACATTTTTCACTCTATTTTATCACACTCAACTACTTCATCTAAAATCATGTGTCATTCAAGAATATGAACATCTTAAATGGGACGGAAGGAGTACCTTTCAAAAAAAATTTATTAAGCTTTTAAACTAACATTTCATTCCTGTGAATCGACACTCGAAATACTACACTTGACGGCTGATGCTATATTATTGCCGACTACAGTACTGTTGTAGAATTAGAGCCATTTTATTAACTTGAGATACATTGTGCAAAGAATTAGAAACTCTAAAATTACACATCGCATCAGGCCACAAAGGCACTCACCCAGCGATTTTGCTAGAGGCGGTTGCCAACCACCACCTAAGGATTTGACATGCATATTTGAGCGTCCTCGGATCGAACAACGATGTCAACGTGCGCAACTCATCCGACGTGTTCAACCAGGTTTTAAACGGTAGAACATCGAAGATATCATTCACGGCCAACTACCGACAATACAACATGGGTACTATCTCGCCGATAGTGTCTAATTGAGGTGGCCGACCTTCGTGAAGACGCTCAATATGCCACAAGAACCCAAACAAATTCTTTTTGCACAATGTCAAGAGTGTGCTCAGAAAGATGTGGAAATAGCGTTCGGGGTTCTACAAACACGATTGAACATTGTCAAAGTCCTGGGTCGTATGTGGTATAAGCAATACCTCACCGACATCATTTTTGCGTGTATTATCATACACAACATGATAATTGAAGACGAAGGGTCGGGTGTGACAAATTGGTTCAACGATGAGACCCCCGACAACTCCACAACAAGCAGTCCCCCAAGCCAGGGTGCCCACGCACCATTCCGCGAGCACATACATCGTCGGGCACTGGCACACAATTCTGCTGCCCACATCCAACACCAGGAAGATCTAATCGAACACATTTGAGTGAGATTTGGTAATGAGTAGCCGAAGCCTTTCGTTTTAAGATCTGTATTGTATCATGTCTAATAAATTGTAATTTTAAGATTTCAATTGCGGAATTTTAATTTTACCAATGATATGTTATTTTTATAATTTTAATATAATGTTTAATTTAAATTAAATCGGTTGTGTGAAAAGAAACAAAAAATGAAGTAGCGAGACCATGAATAGTGAAAGAAAGAGATAGTTAAGTGATGAATGATTGTAAGCGTTGTCTCTTCGATAAGGGATGAGATAAAATGTCATGTATAACCCATAAATATTTTAGGGACGAGTTAGATAAAGGATGATTGATGTGGATGCCGTTATCAATCCTCCCTGCCACGCCAGTCGTAACGAAATTTATCACTACCTCAATCTAATAAAAAGAAAAATAATCAATATCACTTTCAAACTATATCAAAGATTCACTTTCTTTGATTTTCTCAATCAAATTCTAGTTGAGTTTCATGCCTATCCCTTATACCAAACATGCCCTTAGAAGTCTTATTAACACCCACTTTCTTTGATTTTCTGAGTCAACCGAGTTTTATGCTATCCCTTCCATACCAAACATACCCTAAAAAAGTCTAATTACATGATAACTCAGAAAATAAAATCTACTACTAACATCCCGGTTTTAAAGCAGTTCCAGTGCCCCAACTTAGTGGACTGAGATATTAGAGTGTGTTGCTGTAACATTATGATTTTTTGAAATTTCAAATAAAAATTTGGCCTATCCAAACATTGATTTACCTTTTTCATGAGAGGGTAACATCAAATAAGAAGGCAATGATTTAAAAAGTTAATGAAATTAGGATTACATTACCTGGCACTGTGGGGCCCAAGTGTCCGAATTATTGGGCTAATCAATTGGGCCTCCTTGTCTAGATAGATGCGAAGAGCCTTATTCAACCGCCTGAATTTTGCAATCACCTTCGATAATTATGTATGCAAATTTAGATTTCGATTTCTGTATTGGTCAGGTAAAGCAACCAATGCAGCTTACATTTAAATTTTAATGTCAGGTTGAATTTGCTCAAACTGCTATGACGAATTTTGGATTTCAAAGAAGAATTTTAGAAACACGTTTTAAACATATAAAAGTCTTATTTAACAGGTTCATGAGTATCGCATAACTTTGAACAATATTTTAGATACAGCTTATTCTTCCGATCGATCAAAATAGAAATTCATATTAGTATCATACTCCTTCCTTCCTTCCTATATGGTTGGGAAAAACATATCACTTATACTGATAGGAGTAATATACATGGTTGGGAGTAATATTTTAGCTCTATGAAATTTATTCCCATCAAAAATATTTTTCATTTACCCGCCCAATATTGAAAATAGAAATCGCCACCCTGCAGCCGCACTTTAATCGCCGCCTCTACCGGTGCCGCCATGGAAGACGATGACCAGAGAGTGGTAGATCTGGTAAAAGAACTAGTGCAACGCTTACTCTACACGTCCAACACTCAAAACCCTAGCGCATCCGCTCCTACCGAGCAAGACTACAATCAAGCCGTCAAATACTCGCTCCGGATACTATCCAGCCGCATGACGCCGTCCATTGCTGTGGACGATGCCGCCATGGCGGAATCTATCAAGAGGCGTCTTGCCACCGCCGGTAAGTCCTCCGAAGCCCTAACATTTGCCGATCTGTACTCGAAATTTTCTTTGAAAAACGGGCAGGGAAGCGTGAAAAATAAGTGGTCTGTGCTGTACTTGCTGAAGACTATATCGGAGGATCGGAAAATTCGGAAAAACCAGTTTCCTAATATGATTTCTAACGGATTTTTAGATTCTGCATTGGCCGGCGGGCTACCCGCATTACATGAGAGTGATGGGCGGAGTATTAGTTCTGGGGGGTATGCGAATTTGAATAAGAATTCGAAGGTTGGAGGGTTTGGCAATGGTTTTGATTGTTTCAAGGGTTCCTCTGACTCTGTTAGGAATTTGAGGGGTTTGAGTAACTTGGAGAAATTGGAGAGTGGCGAAAAGAATTTAGGTGCTAATTTTGATAACTTTAGTAGTTTGACTGAAAATATGCAGAAACTAAAGGGTTTGGGAGATAAATCCAGGGGGTTCAATACAAGAGAGAATTTGGAGAAACACTTTGGTGGAGGGATGTTGCTGGTATCTAAGGACCCTGAAAATATCCGTGATATGGCATATAGGGAGTTTGTGGACCTGATAAAAGAGGAAAATGAGGTTTCCGAAGTGGTTTTGGTGAGAGATGTTTTGTATGTGTGTCAAGGGATTGATGGGAAGTATGTGAAATTTGATGAGAAGGTTGATGCATATGTGCTTCCGGAGTTGGTTAAGGTGCCCAGAGCTACTAGGATTATGGCCCAGAAGCTCTGTGAACTTGGGTGGCTTTTTAGGAAAGTGAAGGGGTATATAACAGATAGTATGGATAGGTATCCAGCTGAAGATGTCGGGACTGTTGGACAGGCCTTTTGTGCTGCATTACAAGATGAATTGTCAGATTATTATAAGTTACTGGCTGTGCTTGAAGCACAGGCAATGAATCCAATTCCATTAGTTTCAGAAAATGCAAGCTCAGGTAACTATCTTTCATTGAGGAGGCTGTCAGTTTGGTTTACTGAACCCATGGTGAAGATGAAGCTTATGGCTGTTTTAGTTGATAGCTGTAAGGTCTTAAAAGGTGGTGGCATGGCTGGGGCTATTCATATGCATGCTCAACATGGTGATCCTCTTGTGCATGATTTTATGAACAGGTTACTCCGCAGGGTATGTTCCCCACTCTTTGAAATGGTTAGGAGTTGGGTTTTGGAGGGGGAGCTGGAGGATATCTTTGCAGAGTTTTTTGTCTTAGGTCAACCAGTAAAAGCAGAATCTCTATGGAGAGAAGGTTATCAACTCCATGCATCTATGCTTCCTACTTTCATTTCTCAGTCCCTTGCTCAGCGCATCTTAAGGACAGGGAAGTCAATTAATTTCCTTCGAGTTTGTTGTGATGATCAAGGCTGGGCAGATTCTGCCATTGAAGCTGCAGCTGCAGCTGGGACCAGTACTAGGAGAGGTGGTCTTGGTTACGGTGAGACTGATGCTCTTGAATCTTTGGTTACAGAAGCAGCAAAGAGGATAGATAGGCATTTGTTGGATGTAATGTTTAAACAGTATAAGTTCAAGGAACATTGCCTTGCAATCAAGAGATATTTACTTCTTGGGCAAGGTGATTTTGTTCAGTACCTGATGGATATTGTTGGTCCAGATCTGTCTGAGGCTGCCAATACCATAAGCGCATTCAAGCTAGCTGGATTACTGGAAAGTGCAATTAGATCATCAAATGCCCAATACGACGACCCTGATATACTTGATAGGTTAAGGGTGAAAATGATGCCGCATAACACAGGGGATAAAGGCTGGGATGTGTTTTCTTTGGAATATGATGCTAGAGTTCCCTTGAATACTGTTTTCACAGAATCTGTTATGTCTAGGTATCTGAGAATCTTTAACTTTTTGTGGAAGCTTAGAAGGGTAGAGCACGCACTGATTGGTGTTTGGAAAATGATGAAACCAAATTGTGTTACTTCTCGGTTCTTTTCTAAGTTGCCCCAGGCTGTTAAATTGCAGTTAATATTGACATCAAGGAAGTGCCAAGTTCTCTGGGATGAGATGAATCATTTTGTTTCAAATCTACAGTATTATATAATGTTTGAAGTCTTGGAGGAGTCTTGGTCTGATTTCTCAAAGGAATTGGAAGCAGCTAAAGATCTTGATGACCTACTTGGGGCACATGAAAAGTATCTTTATTCAATTGTTGAAAAGTCTCTTCTTGGCGAACGGTCCCAAAATCTTAGCAAGACACTCTTTGTTTTATTTGATCTCATACTGCGCTTCCGAAGCCATGCAGATCGACTCTATGAAGGCATATATGAGCTGCAGTCAAGGTATTGATTTTCTTTTGCACCTCTTTTCCCAATAAAAATTATAGAATATGATTTGTTTTGAAATCCTCTTTATTGATTTGAGCTATTTGTGTAAAAAATGTAGAACGATGGACTCTACTTCTCGTGCTAAAGTAGGAGAGAAGAAAGTTTCTAGTAACAAAACTTCAGACCAGGGTCCATGGTTAGGTGAAGGCAGGAAAGACATAACAAGACGTGCTGGGGAATTTCTCCAAAACATGGCACAAGACTTGGATGCTCTTGCAAAGGAGTACTCAACTGTCTTTGAGGGTTTTATTTCTCAATTGCCCATACAACAACATGTTGACTTGAAGTTCCTTATGTTTCGATTGGACTTCACTGAGTTTTACAGCCAGTTTAGACCCAGCAAAGGCCAGAAGCTTTTGTTTTAGTATCTGACTTTTAAGAAAATGCTGAAGAGTTCAGATTATCTTATGCTCGTTTGAGTCTATCTTTGCTGCAGACTTGTGAACCAATGCTCTTCCTTATGCTAGTTTACGTTGGCATTGCTTGTACAGTGTGTTGCCTTTACAGGTGTGCATGATATATCTTCAGATATGCTTGTCCTAATGGTTTCTGGTTATATTTGTGATTGTTGATCTGAATCTTTCTTTTCCATAACAGGAAAGGATTCCAGTTTAAGAAAGACACTTAGCTTGGTAGAAAAGAGGGAGCTGAAGGTATGACTCTGTAGCCAGGTTATTGTGCCATAGTCTATGTGTATTGTATTGGTTTGTTGGTTTTGTTTTGGTTATGCAAGCTTAATGTTAGATGGCTTGTAGATCTATAATTGGTGGTTGCTTTGTTGTTTTTTCTATTCTCCAATATATTTGTGCCAAGCTTTGTCACATTGCTTCGTTGTATTGGTTTGCTGATAAATAGGTGGATGATTTGTTGTGTTCTTATCAATTCTCCCTTTGCCCTTATAGAATTACCTCTATGCTGATCCTTGGAAGGTTTCTCTCTATTCTTCTTTCGCCTCTCTCTCTCTCTCTGAGTATCAACCAACTGTTTAACTTGAATATCTTTTAGGGTGTGAGAATTTGGTAATTCAGGGATTTTTTTTCTCTTCAAACATTACACCTTAGCATAGGTGCAGCATGAAATGCTTCCCTATCTCTGCATCAGAAATGATAAATTGCACAAGTGATAACATAGCTACCAGCAAAGGTTGGCCATCGAGGGCAGGTGACAGCAGTTCTGAGAACCCCACACTTTTAGATTGGAAGGAAGTGCCATTCATCTGAGATGCACCGCCGCCGAAAACCTCTATATTCGTCACAAATATTAAACTTCAGAGAATTGGCTATTAATACAATGCCTTTTAGATTCTCAAACATATCTAACCTTTATGTACAGTATCCGGTGTTCTTTTTGTGAATTATATAAGGTTTCAAGTGTAGCCTCCTTCTGCAACTTATACAAGCACCATATTATGAAAATAATTTGCCAGCTTGTTATGTTGCTTTGTACACATATACTTTACCTATTTATAGGCGGCAAAATAAGTAGTACATTAATTCTGATTGTTTCTCAACTTTTGGTGCGCAATGTTTGTAAACAAATACTCCTATCACACTGGAAATTGAGCAACCATAATTCCACTCAATTGAACAATAAAGAAACAAAAAATTGCATAAAGGTTCTGAGACAATGCTATTCATGAATCGTGATTACACTCAAACTGATCCTTCTTTAACATTAGTAGAGGAGCAAAGCTTTCTCAGATTCAAACTTCGTCCAAACACAACAAAAAGTGGCAGTGATACATCTCTCACTGTCACCGCCCAAGTTAAGAAAAACAGCAGAAAGCGGTCTGACTTCAATATACACATGTGACCCTGTCTCACAACACTTCAAATTAGAGAGGTCTGAGAGTGTTTTTGACCTTGTTATATCAGAAATGTTCCTAACTTACGTTTCAAATTATCAATGCAACAACTACTCCATTAGAAGTAAGAAATCCATTCATTACATTACATTACATTACATTATAAGAAGGCAACAGCAATTTACACAAAGCAAGCAGGAAACATGGCTGCACAAGTGAATATCGTACCACAGGGGCTGTCCTTGCAGTGATCCCAAATCGACCGTGGCAAGCTGAGTCATTAGGCCTGTAAGCTTCAACCTTTCATCAAACACATACAATGCATAAATTATAACCAGTCCCAAAACCAAGTACATACATGAAGCGAGCGATTACCTCAGTTATCTGGAGGACGACGTCGTCCTTCTTGAGATGCCTCCCCAGCAAACGGGGGGGCAAGATCAAGGGCATCAATCTGGTAGAAATCACGACTCAGGATGGGAAAATTTTCCAAGAGAGTCGAAGAGATTGATGTTGTAGGCCGTATTTGCTCCTCTTGTTTGGGTTTTGCTCTTGCTTTTGTTTTAGTGTTTGTGTCGAGTGCAGAGCGGGTAGATTTTCGTATAGCTCTGACTGCCTTTATGGGGTTTGGAATGGTTTGATTGTTGTCCATTCGTGATGAGAGAAGATTAGTTTGCCCAAAGAAGCGGAGCTGAATTTTGATCGAAACAACAAACATATGTAATGGAGGAGGGTCTTCTCTTCTTGAATATTGAGTCATTTCACTGAGTAGCTTTCCAATTTTAATTTTAGTTTCAATTTGTATTTATTTATTTATTTTTATATTTGTAGAGTTTGTGAGGCATGTGACTTATAAAAGGAGTAGTAGAATATTTTCGCACATAAATATTCAGATTATATTTTTCTGTTATTGTCGCTAAAAAGGGTTTTGATCTATGAAAAATTAGAATTAAATACAGAAACGCAAAACAAAATTATACGTAAGGCATTTTTAGGTCATTCTAACAAAAGATGATCTAAAATGATTTTATCATGACTTTAAACCTGAATTTTATAATATGACATAAAACTGTGTAATAATGACCACGTGTTTTTGGTTAATTATTGACTATTATGTCACTTAACCTTAGGCCCAAGATTTATGCTGCATTTCTGTATTTAGATGCATTCTTGTTTGGGTTATCTCCCAATAAATGTATTCTTATATGCCTAATTCTTGTATCGATAATCATCTTCTCTTTGTCGCAATAAATATGAAACATTTAATTTCCAACATAAGATTTTAAATAGTGTTATTTTATAAGTTAATGAAAAAAGAGTTAAATAAGAGAAATGATAATATAAAAAAAAACTTTTCATTTTTATTGGATCAAATCCAAGTATTTTGTTTCTTTTAAAGAAAAGAACATGTTAATTTGAGTACAATGTATAGCTAGGTTTCTTACTCCTTCTAGATCATTCTAAGAGCAGAATTTCCGCCAAAAAGAAATGGAATTGTTCACATGAATCCAGACCTTTCTATTCACAGATCTTTGTATAAATTCATCTCCCCACCGCTCGCCCGCCGTCGCACGCCTAAATCAACACACACTACTCTCACTCACACATCTCTCTCTTCAATCCGTATCTCAATTACTTAACCATGGCGAGATTGGGCGAAGGGGACAAGCGCTGGATCGTCGAAGACCGTACCGACGGCACCAACGTCCACAATTGGCACTGGGCCGAAACCAATTGCCTCGACTGGTCTAGGAAATTCCTCGAGCACCTTCTGTGCGACAAGCCCATCCTCTCCGGCGAGGGCAATCTCTACATCAAGATCAACAAGGTCGAGAAGCTCGACGGAGAGGCCTACGTCAATGTTCGCAAGGGGAAGATTATCCCCGGCTACGAGTTGAATTTGGTTGTCTCCTACTATGCGGAGGCCAAGGATTCCGATGGGAAATCGATTTTGAAAACCGAGGGTTCTGTCGAAGTTCCCTACATCTCCGACGAGAACGCCGGCGAGGATCCCGATTTGAGAATCACTATCAAAGACGATGGACCGATTGGGAAAACGCTCAAGGAAGCGTTTGTTGCGAAGGGGAAACCTTTTGTGTTTGCGCAAATTAGGGCATACGTTGACGCAATGGCAAAAGGTGGGCCTGCTAAGGAGGATTTGGAAGTGAAGAAAGTCTCCGTGAAGAAGCCTGGCTCTGAGTCTGCTGCTGCTGCGAATAATAACGGGGCGGCTGTGGCTGCGACTGCCGCCGTGAAGGAGGTGAAGAAGAAGGTGGAGAAGAGGAAGGAAGGATTTAAGACGATAACGATGAGCGAGAAGTTCAGCTGTCGAGCGAGGGATTTGTTTGAGATTTTAATGGATGAGAATAGGTGGAGAGGGTTTACACAGAGCAATGCGAGGATCAGTAAGGAGGTGGATGGGGAGTTCAGCATTTTTGATGGATCAGTGACAGGGAAGAATCTCGAGTTGCAGGAAGGGAAACTCATTGTTCAGCAATGGAGATTTGGGAGCTGGCCTGATGGCATCACATCCACGGTATAGTGCAGAAAAACCTTGAATCTCTGTTACACTACTTTATTTGCGACTGATGATTCTCTTTTACTAGCAACTGTGGATTACATGTGTGTGTTTTGCTTGTATCTTTCTGCAGCTGTGAATGCTAGTTTAGTTCTATTGAATCTTGTTTAGAAATTGAAAGCGTCTGCGTAGTTTACGGTTTATTGGGTTATATTGCTAATGTCCTTGAGTTTTGACTAGAGAGTGTGTTTGCGTTAGGCTCCTTATAAGAACTGTGGGAAGTAGAAGCTGATTTTGAAGCTCACTATGTAGATTTTGATAGATATGATGTGCACAGGCACCAGAAAATGATTTGGCATTGTTTATAGGAGAGTTAGGAGGTCTCTCGTCTAGTTAGTACTATGATTTTTGGATGCTGAATGAGCTAATTTTTATCAATCCTTGTTAGTATGCAAACTGGAAGCTTTTGTTTTTCTTGATACACTGCACAGGCATAATTGTCTGAGCAATGGTGATAGATAGATGATGATCAGCTATTACTATCTTACTCTGAGTTGGTTGTATATATTGATTCGATGATGTTGTTTGACAGATTGGAGTCTGATCTTATAAACTTTATTTCCCTGCAACTTTGTTGTCTCTCTGATAAGCGATTTGCTCATGAATGCAGGTACGTCTTGCTTTTGATGAACCTGAATCTGGGACTACTGTCGTCAAGCTCACTCACACCGATGTACCAGAGGAAGACAGGTTAGTTTCTTGAGTGATTGATAGTATTTCTGTTGGCTTCAGCATTTCCGTTTCTTAAGGTTTGTTGATGCAGGTATGGCAATGCCACCGTGGTTGAAAACACTGAGAGAGGATGGAGGGATCTCATCTTCCACAAAATACGGGCTGTTTTTGGATTCGGCATCTAGAATATGTTTGCTTTGAGACACAATTGTGGAACTAAACTATGTTGTGTTTTTTTCATTTACAAACCAGGATGTGAGATTAATCAAACTGATGATTGATTGATGAAATTTGATGAAGTGTTTGATCAGAATGTAATTTTGATGCTTTCTCCGGTTACTTTGCACACGATAATGTCGTTATTTTTGAGATTTGATCGTTATTACATAGTTGCATCTGGTCCAGCCCTGCTAATGCTATTGTGTAGTTTGTAGCAGTGCACTCATCTCGGCACTGCTAAATTAATTGGGATTCATTTTATTGAAACAGGTATTTACATGGCCTACATTTACTCGCATAATCGCTGTTACATAGGTCATGTGTTCGCAATTTAGTTTACTCAAACTCTGTCCGACTCCTATCACTTCATCTCTCCCCGTCAACAAGTGTCTTTTTTCACAATCCCATAACACCAAAGCAACACAAATCATATTTTCAGTCAGGTCTAGCCTGAATGGTTGGCAATTTCTTCACCAGGGGTTCCGTCAAAAATCAACCCTGAACTGAGTGTCTTAACACAAATAAAAATGGAAGCACAAGTATGGGAGGCAAAGGGTGGAGGTATGCGGCAGCTGGAGATGGCTGCCAAGAAACCCTAACAAATTTTCATAAACAAAGTCAATTAGTAGATAATTAAAATCCGCTTCACAATAATAAAGCAAGTTTTCATTAAGAGCATCCACAGTGGGTTCGCCTGATGCATCGGACGTGCTATCGTCCGCCACTGTAGCTATGCGGACGATGCCTGATGCATCGTCCGCAGAGACGATAGGCCATGGAACACGCATCAGGCGTGCTATTGTCCGCCCCATTGCAGGCAATGCGTACGATAGCACGCCCGATGCAAATAAATAAAATGCTTAGGGTGGACTACATGGCGGCCTATAGAGCATCCCACTGCAAGTGAAATGAGTAGGAGGATAAAATGCTAATGTGGCGGAGTATAGGGCGTCATATAAGGCGGACTATAGGGCGTCCCATTGTGGATGCTCTAAGGTACTTTTGATTTGAGTTTAATTATTCTGAAATTAATTAATCTATCCATTAAAATTAATTTTATAATTTATTAAAATTGTGAAACTATCAAACATCTTATTAAAATTATCTTAGATATAATTTAATCATTAATAAAGCCCACCCTAGTAGTTGATCCTATATTATACTAATATCTACTACTACCGAACAGGAACTCTATCGATAACTATCTTCTTTTTTTTTTTGTTTTTTAAATATTATAGATAGCACATAAACATTAATGATTATGATAGGCGACGACAAACTGATTTTTGCTCAATCCTTGTGTATTTAAGTTTATCATAGGCGATTCAGTTTGAATTTTGAACTTCCATTGGTCTTTACTCCTATTAATTTTATGTGAATTAAACTCGATATCTATCAGCCCAATCTAGTCCAACACCAATATGAATCTAGTAATGGGCCTTTCCCCTCCTTTTTGCAACTTTATTTGGAAAATTTACCTGGCCCATGTACGGATTATTTCTCTTTTGTATTACTCCATAAAACAAATCAAACTCTTCAAGTTATTTTATAAACAGGCTTATTGGTGTAATCTCCATATATAACTACATGCTACTCTTCAGGTAAAATATGGTATTTCTTTAATTAATACTCCCTCCGTCCCGTGTTACTTGCACTTATTTCCTTTCTGGGCGTCCCAAGTTATTTGCACTCTTTCCATTTTTAGTAAAAATTATCACCTACAGCCGTAATATTTGACTTTATCTATCACTCATTCCTTAATCTCCGTGCCGAAAAGGAAACGTTCAAGTAACGCGGGACGGAGGGAGTATAATCAGTTACCCCAAAGTTGAATTCTTGACTTAGACCTAGTCGCCTAGGTTAAAGATTACCTTTGCGGCTTTGCATGCAAGATTTCTCTTAAATAATTAAAAATTTAAATTCTGAGATTTCAAATATACGTTTTGTGTTATGAGTTGCATCTTGAGGTGATGAATGTTCATTTCGTACAATTTAAATTTGAATATGGATTTAGTTAATAAGGAAGTAAATTAGACATACTGGATATACTAATCATGAAGGCATAATAAGAGCATCCGCAATAGCGGACGTCGGGGCGGACGTCCGCTATTGCGTCAAAAACGACGGACGCGGACGTCGGCGACGGATGAGAGGTCGTCCGTCGGTTTCTGCGGACGTCCGCTATTGCGGTGACACGACGGACGTCCGCACGGACGTCCGAATTTTTTATTTTTTATTTTTTAAAAACTCTATATATACGGCTCATTGCAAACTCTATATAGATTCAAACTAGACTTCGTTCGGCTAGCGGCAAACTATACAGATTCAAGGGTATAACATGTATTTTGTTTGAATCATTTTTTGGTTTGGGATGGTTTTTTTGGTGAACTATGTATTTTTTTTTTAATTTAAATATGTATGTTTTTTTTGAAATAAAGTGGTTGCAATTTTGACGTATTCGTGTCGAAATTTTAATTCCATAAAATTACATATTTGTGAATTTTGATTATTGTGGATGTCCGCCTGGATGTCCTTGGGAATGTCTGCTATTGTGGAGTGGGATGTCCTTATGACGTGGCAGTATTGTGGGATGTCCTTATAAGATGACAGGAGGTGTTTTGAGATGTCCGTCGGAATGTCCGCCGGGACATCCAGCCCTATTATGGATGCTCTAAGCATAGCACAAAATCAAAATGTGGGTCGGTGGAATAAAGTCGTTGGATAGATGATGGAAATAATGTCAAGTTCGCAATTTATGAAATTGGGCCCAGTTTTTGCTGGTTCATCAATAGTCACTGTCTCAATCCTACACATCTTTGAAAACATATGCTATTTTAATTTATTTCTTCCTCTTATATATATTGGCCATTGAAATATAAAAATAAATATAATAATATCTCATATTATCAGTATACATCAAGAATTTAATCTACTATATAAGTCTCATAAGCTTCTCCTCCTATCACCAATTAGTTTTAGGAAGGAACCCATAGATTTCTATCATGGTATCAGAGCGGGTTGTCAATTGTGGGTCATATTATACTGACCCAGCAGTATAATTGGGCTGAAAATTTGGGCCAGTAGTCCAACCGATCGAAAAAGTTCAACCCCTTTAAGGTGAAAGATTCACCTTGAAGGATTTGAGGGAGGGTGTTGGCAATTGAAACATAAAAATAAATATAATAATATCTCAAATCGGTGTACACAAAGACTATATATATAAGTCTCATAGATCTCTTCTTCTATCACCAATTAATTTTAGGATGGAACTATGAATTTCTATCATTATAACTTTTAATTTTCTGAATTTTCACAATCTCTTTATTCCAAATCGAATACATTTATTTAGTCTGAATTTTGATCGCATCTTACTTGTATGTCGTACAGAAAAAACACAACATTGGTTAATTGATAGTAGTAGTACTATTTAGAGGGATTGGCATTAGGCACAATGTTTCCGTTATTATTTATTTACCAATTTTATATGTGAATGTGACATTTGTTTTCAGCTCCAATGAAAATTTTCAAATAGAGCATTTATGTTGAAGCCAAATGGATATTTAGTATTTTGGAATAAATAACAAACTCTAAGCAGGCTCTGCATTGGATTTTTTCAATGATTATAAATTTAAAAATAATCAAAACCGGACCAATTATTTTTATGAATTTGTGCCATCTGGATTGTTTTATAGTAGATCATTGCTGTAATGGACCGTTCAATTAATGTAGCATTATCGGTAGACTGATTGAAAAGCCGCTTTACAGTTTACACCAACATTACACAAATCCCATCATTTTTTCCCCGATAATTTATTGTAATTTCCTGTTTAAATTTTATGAAGACAATTAATATTAAGGACAACAAGTAGATAAATAACGTACTAACAAAATGTTTCATTATTAAAAGGAGAAACGAATTATTTGTTCATAACAGCATCCACAGTGAGACGGATGTCCCGGCAGACATCCCGACGGACTTCCCAAAAACATATTCTGCCACGTCATAAGGACATCCCACTGCATAATAACGGACATCCCACTGCATAATAAAAATTCATAAATTCACCAAATTAAACAATTTATGGAATTAAAATGTCGACACGAATACAGACGGAGAAAGTGCAATGATAATTTCATTAAATAAAAAAAAGTACATTTCAACAAAAAAAGTCTAAACAAATTACATTATAAATATCAACGACGACCCCTCCGCGTCCATAGCTCTTCAATTATATCGTTCTGAAGTCGAATATGGGCTTGTCGTTGGCGCATGTCGGCAAATGCACGAACTCGATCGGCCTCTTCATGGGGTATCCCCATACGTACATTGGAGGTGGCCACGCCGTGGCTTGGACCGGCAACATCAACATCATCATTGGCCTAATCAGTCAGTGCTGGACCTTCATCTTCGACAATCATGTTGTGCATGATAATACATTCGTACATGATATCAGCGATGCTGTCAATATACCACAGCCGTGATGGACCCTTCACTGCCGCCCATTGAGCTTGGAGCACACCAAATGCTCGCTCCACATCCTTGTTCGCTGCCTCCTGACGACCCGCAAAATAGATCTTCTTTTCGTCTGTTGCACATCCGATCGTCTTCACAAAGACGAGCCACATAGGGTATATCCCATCTGCCAAATAATAGCTCATATTGTGCTGGTTGTCGTTGGCGACGAAACTGACGGTCGGACCAACGCCCATGCACTAGTCGTTGAAAAGGGGCGACGCTTGGAGGACGTTGATGTCGTTGTTCGACCCGGCTACTCCAAAATACGCATGTTAAATCCACAGCCGGTAGTTAGCTACCGCTTCAAGGATCATCGGGGGATTCTTGCCCTTAAAACCGGTAGTGAACACCCCTTTCCAGGCGGCGAGGTAGTTCTTCCACTCCCAATGCATACAATCTATGCTGCCTAACATTCCCGGAAACCCGTGCTGACACCCGTGCATATCCATCAGAGCCTGACAATCTTCGTGGGTAGGCTTCCGAAGATACCTATCCCCGCATATCACCCTAACGCCCTCACAAAAATACTTCAGATATTCTCGGGCAGTCGTCTCGCCGATGTGGAAGTACTCATCGAACATGTCGCCCACACCTCCGTATGCTAGCTGCCTGATTGCAGCAGTGCACTTCTGTATGAGCGTGTGGTCGGGTTTACCAGCCGCATTCTCCCTAATCCTGAAATACTCGTATCGACGCTCTAAAGCGCCCACGATACGTAGAAATAGCGGACGATGCATCCTAAAATGTCGCCTGAACATGTTCTCCCTAAACCGCGGCTCCGGAGCGAAGTAGTCCTCATACAACCGACGGTGTGCAGCGATGTGGTCCCGGGGTACTATAGTTCGACGATGGATGGGTCGAGGTACCGCCGGCTACTGCTGCTGCTGCAAGGCCGCTTGTATCGCGCGATTTATCTCCCTGTATGTAACGACCCGCAACTGTTATTTAATTCACCGGCGTACGTCATCAGCACCCCCATCACTACCACCCGCACCACTACCACTACCACTAGCCATTTTGGATATATAAACTAAACGTAGAGAGAGAAACTCGTTAAAACAAGTGGTGCGAATGAAATGAAGTTCAACGAGCCGTATATATAAAGTTTTTTTATTAAAAAATTAAAAATCGGGACGTCCGTCGTGGCACTACAATGGCGGACGTCCCGACAATCGTCCCCGAAATGCTGCGGAACTACGGTGTCCGCAACGCACGTCCGCGTCAGCCTTCCTGCTGCCTAATGTGTTAGTAATTCTTGTGTTCATCTAATGAGCGCAGCGGAAATTGCATACAAGAATAACAGATCTAGATTCATAATCATATTGCAAGTTGAGCATGTAAAACACAACGAAACTAAATCTTACTTGTTGTTGTGTTTTCTTCTACGATTGTGTCCTGCAAGTTGAATCCACTACTATCGAGGTCCACGTGTATTCCAATCCGATGCAGGAACTATCCCGGTACAATTGCTTCGTAGAAGAAAGCTAGGAATTCTCTCTACAAAGCTTTACGTATTTTCTCTCTAATATTACGATCTTTCTCATCTCCCACAATGGATAATAAATAACCATTATATAGACAAAGAGTCATTAGGGTTTCATGATTGTTGGGCTTATGGACTAATTATAATTGTAGCCCAACTATAATTATTTAATCCATATTAATCTAATCTAGCCCATATCCTTTCAATCTCCCACTTGGACTAGCATTAGATATAATACGCAGTTCCAACTTTGTACCCTTGAGCGGATCAAAATACACTTATAGTGTGACCCTTTAGGCCCTCATTATCGACGACGATCTAATCGAAGTCTGCACAAAACTCCTAGACTGCGTTGGCAGCGTAGCTTGATATATGAAGGACGTTTACGTGAATTCGGTAAACAAGCCTTTACACAAAGTTTATAGTAACATCCTTTCATTCACGAACCACCCGATTGAGCCTAAGATTTGTCATGTGTCATCCAAATAGCTCAATCACTTTATATCATCTTTATTAAATGACCCATTCGATCATATTCAATTACTTTAATTGAATATATCTTTGCATTGGCCAATGACTTAATGGTCAAGTAATATAGAGAATTTGAGTGTTCTCTCGAAATTCTAATCGAGGAATGAATCTCATTCTTGGCTCAACTACCATTTCCATTTATCTTATGATGTACCCAACACAAGTCCGTGTCTTAATCCTCCGAGGGGAGGCAAAGCGTTGTACAAGGTCAAAGCACACCACTCAACAAACAAAATGTGTAATGACCTCAGATCCAAGGACTATTACATACTTCATGTACTAATAAACTGTAGACACTCAACAAAACAATTTAATAGTATGGTATACCAATACTCTCCAAAGTATACCATGTGTCCATCACGAGTATCTAATATCTCATAGTTGTGAGAACAACTACATTCTCGAAGAATGTGATGCAAACCCCATGCTAACCTATAACATATCATCAATATCCCATTCTTGATGATCATTGGTTAGGGCTATTTTAGAATTATACTATATCATTAATGTCTCACACCATTAACGACAGTCATAATTCAAGGGAACAAATATTTAGAATAAAATCAAACATTTAAAATAATTATTCCAATAAGTGCACAAAACCCATAGAAAATAAAATTTTCATATAATGTGATCAAGTAATATTGTCTCAACACAAAATGTTTCTAAGACATATAAAACTGTAACTCCCACTGATTCAAAGCCATCTACCAACATGCATAACACCTAAGCTCTCAAAGTGCTTGTTGTGTTTTGCTATACATAACGGTTTGGTGAAAGGATCAGCCAAGTTATCATCAGTGGGTACTCTTTCTAATTTTATGTCGCCTCTTTCAATTATTTCTATGATCAGATGATATCTTCTGGGAACATGCTTGTTCCTGTTCGTAGATCTGGGTTCTTTTGCTTGCGCAACAGCACCAGTGTTGTCACAATACAAAGGTATTGCACTATTGGCACTCGGAATGACACCCAGTTCTTTAACGAACTCTAACAAAGCAACAGCTTCTTTGGCAGCTTCAGATGTAGCAATATACTCGGCTTCGGTGGTGGAATCGGCAGTTGTACCTTGTTTGGAACTATTCCAACTCACTGCTCCACCATTGAGGCCAAAAACATATCCAGACTAAGACTTATAGTCGTCATGGTCTGTTTGGAAACTAGCATCAGTGTACCCAGTAACTGATAACTCTGGTTGTCTACCATAGACTAAGAAATATTCTTTAGTCCTTCTAAGGTACTTAAGAATAGTCTTAACGGTTTTCCAATGTTTCTCACCGGGATTTTGCTGAAATCTGCATGTCATGCTAAGCGCATAGGCCACATCTAGCCTAGTAGAAATCATGGCATACATAATAGATCCTATAGCTGAGGCATACGGGATCCTTTTCATGTTGTCTCTTTCTTTGTCATTAGAAGGACAATCCTTCTTTGACAATACAATGCCATGTCCCATAGGAAGAAAACATTTCTTAGAATTCTCCATTGAGAAGCGCCTTAGCAACTTGTCTATGTAAGTGGATTGTGATAATCCCAACATCCTATTCGGTCTATCTCGATAGATCTTGATTCCAAGGATGTAGGAAGCATCACCCAGATCCTTCATCATAAAGGAACTAGACAACCATCCTTTCACGGATTGCATCATGGAACGATCGCTTCCCATAATCAAGATGTCATCAACATATATGATAAGGAAGACAACGTTACCATTCTCGCGTTTACTATAAACACATGGGTCCTCTTTGCTTCTGACAAAACCAAACGATTTGATTGTTCTGTCAAAACAAATATTCCAACTCCTCGAAGCTTTCTTAAGTCCATAGATGGACTTCTTTAGCTTGCACACTGCATTCTTTCTTTCGATACAAAACCTTCTGGTTGTGTCATATAGACATCGCCTTCTAATTCTCCATTGAGAAATGCGGTTTTCACATCCATTTGCCAAATGTTGAAATTGTAGTATGCAGCAATTGCAAGTAATATCCTAATGGACTTGATCTTAGCAACTGGCGAAAAGGTTTATCATAGTCAATGCCTTCGCGCTGACTATAACCCTTCGCCACTAACCTAGCCTTGTAGGTTTGTACTTTGCCATCTGCATCTCTCTTCTTTTTGAAGATCCATTTGCAACCTATGGGGTAAACCCCATCTGGCAAGTCAATTAGTTCCCAGACTAAGTTGAAGTACATCGAGTCCATTTCAGATATCAAGGCTTCAAGCCACTTCTCTCGATCGGTGTCTGACACCGCCTCGGTATAGGTCTTAGGCTCATCGTCATCTAAATCAGCTTCATCATCTTGGTTCTCAACCATTAGATTCAGTCTCTCAGGTGCACGACGAATCCTTCTAGGCCTATTGAGTTGGTTTTCTTCTGGCTCGGGCTGTTCATTCTGAATGTGAGTAGGTTCAGATGTATCACTATGATCTTCTTGAGGTAGAGGTGATGCAACTATTGTATCATCTTGTATTTGATGCATCTCATTGTCTTGAGGAGGTTCTTCGAGAGTCCCTCTAAGGTCTCCTCTAATAGTATTTTCCCCTCCCAATAGATCATCAAAAACTCCCACTGAGTTATTGTTCAAACCATTTGACAATACATCATCCTCATTGTTAACTTGTGGTTCTTGAATTTCTTCAAGATCTACTGTATTTTGACCTTGTTCCTTGGAGACATAACTGTCTTCAAGGAACGTCACATTCCTTGATGTTATCAACTTGTGATTTTCAGTACAGTAGAAATCGTATCCCCTAGTTTGTTTAGGATATCCCACAAAGTAACACTTCTCACTTTTAGATTCCAACTTATCAGTCATTTGTTTCTTAACAAAAGCTGGACAACCCCAGGTCCGCATATAGTTAAGACAAGGCTTTTTGCCATACCATAACTCATATGGTGTTTTCTCAACTGATTTAGATGGAACTCTATTCAGAATGTAAATAGCAGTCAATAAAGCATGACCCCAGAGAAATAAATGAAGACTAGCTAAACTCATCATGGATCGAACCATATCTAATCATGTTTGGTTTCTCCTTTCAGATACTCCATTCATTTGTGGTGTACCAGGAGGTGTCCAGTCCGACTGAATTCCATGCGATTTCAAGTAATCAAGAAATTCTCGGCTCAAGTATTCCCGTCCTCGATCTGATCGAAGAGTTTTTATACTTTTCCCAAGTTGTTTCTCAACTTCACACTTAAACTCTTTAAATTTCTCAAAGGCCTCGGATTTGTGTTTCATAAGATACACATATCCATACCTTGTTAAATCATCAGTAAAAGTAATGAAGTACGAATAACCACCTTTTGCTTGAGTTGGAAACGGTCCGCACACATCTGTGTGGATCAACTCTAGTATATCATTAGCACGCGCCCCTTTCCCAGAAAGTGGCTTATTACTCATCTTTCCTTTGAAACAGAATTCACAAGCACCATATGATTCAAAATCAAATGAATTTAGATAGTCTAACTTTCTCAATCTCGCTATCATTTTCTCATTGATATGACCAAGTCTACAATGCCAAAGATAAGTAGCATTATCCGTATTACATAGCTTAAGTCTTTTATTTTGCACATTGAGAATATCCCGTTTGCATTCAAGCATATATAATCCATTCTCTAAAGAGGCATTTCCATAAAACAATCCATTATTAGAAAACGAGCACCTGCTGTTTGCAAAATGGAAGGAAAAACCTTCGATGTCCAACATCGGAATGGAAATAATATTCTTTGAAATAACTGGAACGAAATAACAATTATGTAAATCTAGTCTATGTCCTGAGGGAAGATCTAATCTATAAGTTCTCACGCGTTCGACAGCAACTTTTGCTCCATTTCCTACAAGTAGGTCTACTTCCCCAGGCCTCACTTTCCTGCTGTCAATTAAACCTTGCACATTATTACAAATGTGTGAACCACAAGCGGTATCCAATACCCAGGATTGTGAGTTATTCATAGACATATTTATCTCAATGACAAACATAGCTGAGCTCCCACTCATTGCACCTTGTGCCTTGAGTTTTGGGTAGTCTCTCTGCCACCCCGTGAAATTTGACCTAGTCAATTTGTTTGTTTCCATCATACACTCATAAGATAAGTTTGACATATTATCTGAACAGAAAATAAAACGAAAAGCAAATTAGAAAAGCATACAAAGATCACAATCGCATCACTAATCAAACAAGGGTTTATTGTATTGATTAGCTCCCACTAATTTTAACATATATTATGTCCCCCAAACATAAAATACGAATTTATATCTAATATAAATTTTAGTGGTCCAAGATCCAAGTCTATATTATTGCAACCTCTGCGATGGCTGATGACTACAATAATATCACCAGGTAGGCCTCCAAGCCAATTATAACAACAATTTTACAATTTTTGGTTTATTAATCTAATTAATATACGTCCATAAATTATTCTGGTTGCGAGGGCTACTCAAAATAATTTAAGCAAGTCAACCCCATCACACGATGTCAACCATGCATCTATGAATGAGCCTAAACCTTGTAGATTTAGAGTAAACGCGAGGGCGTAAAACTCGTGGTCGAAAAGGCTAGGAGCATCAAACAATTGTGATGGACGACGCGTTTGTTTCAAAACAAGACTTATATTTTGTGGGGAATAATTTTGTGATACTAATTTTGTGAATATAATATCCAATATTAAATTTCAAACAATTACTGGGCGCCGCCTACCCAGACATAGTATAACACGGACTACAAATACTGGGCGCCGCCTACCCAGACATAGTATAACACGGACTACACATACTGGGCGCCGCCTACCCAGACAATAAACGGTCTCTAACTACTATAGTTGAAATAAATAAGCATAAAATCAAATAGCACGCTTATCACATAAGATATCAAATAATGCTCAACAAATAAAATCAAATTTTATTCTCTAATTAAATGTGGATTTCATTATATTAATTCTAAATTAATATAATTATACATATTTAATATTAATTCCAAATTAATATTGTGATGTAGAGTATATATTATCATTTACAGATGATAACTATGTCCAAATTTGTTAATCAAATTAACGAAATTAATTCAATCTATATTAATTCTAAATTAATAAATTTTTAAATCAAGTAATAACTCCAAATCATCATCAAGCACATATATTATTTATTATTCCAAAATAATAATATTAACAAATTCTAGCTCATTAATCCATTAATCCAATTAATAAATTTATCATCTTATCTATATCAATTCCAAACTAATATAAACAGATATTTAATATTAATTCTAAAATAATATTAAAAACATATTTACTATTACCATTCAAAATAATGACAGTAATTAATTTATTGTCTTGATTAATATTATTAATTCTAAATTAATAATATGATTTACAGTGACCAAAACCACGATTCGGATCCGACCCGTATCTTCAAAACCAGCTAGGGTTCTGCGGAAAAAAAAAGTCGCCCCCTCCATAGCGTTGCCTTCACGCCGTGGCCACTGCCCCAACCGAAGTCAGAGCTGCCGCTGTCCACAAGCCGGCGGTGGGCACGGCTGTCAGACGTGGTGCAGATTGAAGACGACGCCGCAGCTGCCAAGATCTGTAGCTGATCGCCGCTGCTGTCCAGTGGCTGTGCAGCTGCTGCCCGGCGACAACACAGCTGCTGTCCGACGAGGACAGTTCCTCCGCCGCCGCCTGAGGACGACGCAGCTGCTGTTTGTTTCCTACCGCCGGAGCTGCCGCCTGCTGGAGCACGTTGAGAAGGAGCTGCTGTGACTGCAGCGTTGCTGCTGTCCAGCCCTTCGCTCGCTGCCTTGGCTGCCCGGAAAGCAAACTGCCGCTGTTCGAAGACTACGGCTGCTGCCCGGTGAAGACGATGAAAGAATTTTGAAATCTAATATCCATAAATAGATTTCAATGATAAATCCTTTCAAACCATGATTTGTTAACTTTTCAAAAACGTAACTTTGAAGTCAAACTCCAAAACGGTTTGCAATTTGCGGTAATTTTCATAAAATTTTGTTAAAGGAATCGAAATCCAATTTCAACTTCTTAGCAATTATGAAACCAATTTCATGAAAATTTTGAAATCAAATTTCGAATAAGATGAATCACATAATTCTGATTTCTAAAATTATTCCACAAGTAATTAGATTACAAAGTTAATTAAGAATCGAGCCATGGGCTCTGATACCACTGTTAGGAATTCTTGTATTCATCTAATGAGCACAGCAGAAATTGCAGACAAGAATAACAGATCTAGATTCATAATCATATTGCAAGTTGAGCATGTAAAACACAACGAAACTAAATCTTACTTGTTGTTGTGTTTTCTTCTACGATTGTGTCCTGCAAGTTGAATCCACTACTATCGAGATCCACGTGTATTCCAATCCGATGCAGGAACTATCCCGGTACAATTGCTTCGTAGAAGAAAGCTAGGAATTCTCTCTACAAAGCTTTACGTATTTTCTTTCTAATATTACGATCTTTCTCATCTCCCACAATGGAGAATAAATAACCATTATATAGACAAAGAGTCATTAGGGTTTTATGATTGTTGGGCTTATGGACTAATTATAATTGTAGCCCAACTATAATTATTTAATTCATATTAATCTAATCTAGCACATATCCTTTCATAATGGTGGACGTACGCCGTTGCGGATGCACTAAGCAGCACATGTATGGATTCTTTTATAAGAAAAGAAAAGCTTTTCCATCAAATTCCAAACTATGATTGTTGTACCTAATGCATTATTTGTGCAAAAAATAAGCAAAAATTTAAAAATTATGCTATAAACTTTGCATTCTTATCATCTATGCTCAATTTCCAGCTACTTTTACACCAGAATATTTATTTAAATATAATTCTTAAATACAATAAATAGAGATTTTTTAGCTGAGAAATAACGAAACATAGAATAATAATGAGATTTGGGCGGAAATAAGTATTTTTAATGTTTATCTAACAAAAGAAGATGGTAGTTGCAAACTTGCAATATCTAAAGCTACTATGTCGAACTGTAATTTTTATTTAGATAAAAAAAACAAAGTTAGAGGAGTATTGTATAGTAAAATCGTATAGCGTAGGAGTTGTTGACACGACTCTTGGTGCTAATAATGTTTGCGTTTTCAATGTACGGAATAGAACACGTGTTACGTCAATACAATGCTAATGACTCTTTTTCTCTAATTATTTTACATTTAGAATTGTTTTCCATTTTTAGGTTTTGTAATAAAATAAAAAGACATACATGATGCCCCTCCCAACACATGCCATCCACCAGAAAATTAATATTCACTTTAATCGCCCTTCCTTACTTATTATCCCCCCTTTATAGTCTCTCACCAATTTTATTTAAATATTATTCAACTATCCACTTAAATTCATAACCATTAATCATTAATGCAGAGCTTAACTAGTCAACACAATTCCAATAAACGGGCCGAGAAAAAGATACTACCCGGATACTGAAATTGCTTACTCAATCTACGTGTACTAAACTTTCTACTAGTATTAAATGATCAATATCAATAATTCGAAATAGAAGTAGAAATACAGTATTAATTTGTATTTCTATTTGAGTATTTTGGAAAAGTATTAGGCAACATGTAGGGTAGATAGATAAAGTATTCACTATTCAGCTATGCATTAATTTGCATTGAAATTGACAACTGTATATCCAAAGATTTTAGTATTTTGTTTAATGACATGGGACAGGGTGAGCAGAAATTCCATGGAATGCGACAGAGGATCACAGGCGAGCCACGTGGACGAATCGTAGCGGTGAGTTCTCAAAGCTAGCCTGACGGTGGTGGCAATTCTGCAATTAACCTCTTTTTGGAGGAGAGAAACTTTGCTTATTTTAGTATTTTAAATTAATGTAAAACAATTTCTATTTTTTTTGAATTAAACATGGTATTTGTTCCGATCACATACATCATTAAAAATTCCGATAAACGGCCATGTTAAGAGTGTCCACTATGGACAGCCCGCGGCTATAGCCGCGGGTTGGGGCGGAGGGCGGGCGCCTATAGTGGGGAAGTTGTTCGGAGGGCGGGCGGACAACATTTGGGGGCGGTAGGGGTGGCGGACGCGGGATAGGCGGGGTTGGGGCGAGCCTGCGGCTGGGGAGAATTAGCTTTGCCTATAGGCGCGGCGCCCATAGGGGGCGGACAACCGACGCGGCGGATTCATTTTCAATTTTTTTTTAAATTTTTTTATTTACCTCTATAAATACCACTACCTATTTTTCACCATTTTCACAAAATCCATCATCTCACTATCTACACAACCACTCTCTAAAAATGCACTGAGGCGACGACGAATCACCCGACTCTCAGGAATCGGGCTATGGCAGCGAATATTCAGTCCCAATTACCTCGTTTTCTAATTATTTACAATGCTATGATTTTAATTATACCTGATTAACACTAAAAACATTTTAAAATGAAAATTGATTATAAAATTTGGAGGCTATTGGAGGTGTCTACCATAGTGGCGGAAATAGAATTTTAGGGCTGTAGACAACTAAATTGGGGCTATGAACAAAAACTGGAGTGAGGCTATTAGACGTGTCCGCCGTACAGTGGATATCTTAGTAATTGCGTGTATTGTATGAGTAAAATTCTCCGTTATTTTCTCCACGTCTTACTGTTGCTGATGCATCTGAAGTTAGTTACAGAGTCATACTTATTAATGTTAATAATCATTGACTGTAATGAATTTTTACTTTAATTGGTTTTACTTGATTTAATTTGGTCACATGACACTCACTCATATCCACATTCGACACCACACCACACCACACCGACGGCCATGTTCTGTTCCTCTCTCTCACGCATTGAAACACACTCACAACACCCTCCTTCTCCCTCCTTTCTCACTCTCTCTCTATCTCTTCACACTTACGCAAAGAGACAACACTAGTACAACTATGCAACAACAGTCCTCACCACATTCTCTTTTCTCTCTCACACACACATTGCACATAGAGACTGTGAGAGACAGCACGCTATCTAAAAGAGTCCTCACAATCGACTTCTCTCTCTCAATTTCAAGAGTCTTCACGCAAATGAACACAGTCTCTTCCTCTCTCTGGAAAGACTAGTCACTCAATTTCTGGGAAAATTGCAGAAAAACACGCATGGCAGACATAGCCAAGTACGCACCCATTAATGGCGGCAACTTATTCTCAGAGTTCAAATCTCTATTCTCAATCATCAGAACTAGAAAAACCGTTGGTTTTGCTTACGCCTTCGTCTTTGTCTTCATCGCCTTCACCATTTTCCTTGCTTTTACCCCTTCTTCAACCTCCTCTTCCCCATGGTTCACTAACATTTTCACTCTCCCCTCCACCACTAATGCATCTTCATCTTCAGATCAATCCCATTTCTCTTCAATTTATGGCTATTTTTTCCCAAATTCTTCACTGCCCCAGAATGCCGGATCTGCTCATTCTCCACCTCATCAAGTCGAACTCTCTAACCCAACTAATTCCACCAATTCACCAGAGAAATCTCAAGTGAATCAAACTTCCAGTCGTGAAAGTGAAGTCTCGAAGCAATATCAGACTCAAATTCCAGATAAAGTTGAAGTCTCGGCGCAAAATCAGACTCAAATTGAAGAGGAAGTTGAAAGCTCGAAGCAAAATCAAACTCAAATTCAAGATGAAGCTGGAGTCTTGAAGCCAAATCAGACCGTAATTCCGGCCACAAAATCTCCCGACCTAGCTAACACCACTGCTAATTCATCGCCGGAATCTTCCTCCGTAGCCAAGAACATCTCTACAAATGGTGAAAAGGGAATTGCGGAAAAGGGTTTGCCCAAGAATCTAACTTCTTCTCTGATGAAGAAACAGAACGATGGCACTAATGTTCAGGTGAAGGGGAAGGATGATTTGATTAAATCTTTGATGAATTGCGATTTATTTGATGGAAATTGGGTGAAAGATGACTCGTATCCACTGTACAAGCCTGGTTCTTGTGCTCTGATTGATGAGCAATTCAACTGTTTCCGCAACGGAAGACCTGATAATGACTACTACAAGCTTAAATGGAAGCCCAAGGGCTGCACTCTTCCGAGGTATATTGATGAATCTTACTCTAGTTTTTGATCAAATGAGCTTCCCCCCCCCCCCCCCCATTTTTTGTGTTTGAATCTACTTTCCTGCATTTCAGTTGATTGATATTAGTTGCGAGTTTGAGTTGTTTGATAATGTGAGAATAGAAAGCTGTGGTGTATGATCGATGTGTTAGTAATTTAGACAAACTAATTTTTGTTGATCTTGAATAATTAGGTTGGATGGAAGTCATATGTTGGAGATGTTGAGAGGAAAAAGGTTAGTTTTTGTTGGTGATTCTCTAAATAGGAACATGTGGGAATCCCTTATTTGCATACTGAGGAACTCTGTGAAAGATAAGAAGAAGGTTTATGAAGAATTCGGTCGCCATCATTTTCGAGAAGAAGCTTCATATTCCTTTGTGTTTGAAGTAAGTTTCGACAGCAAAATCCATGGTTGCATCTTCAACAGAATGTGTTCTAGTCTTGATGTAGTTAATTTTGTTCACAGTTATATTGTGGAGTAATAACTTGTGTGATCTTTCATAGGATTACAAATGCAAAGTGGAGTTCTTTGTGTCTCCATTCTTGGTTCAAGAATGGGAAGTAACTGGAAAGAATGGCACTAAGGAGACTCTTCGGCTTGATTTACTCAGCAGAGGTGCCAGTAAATATAAGGATGCAGATATCATTGTGTTTAACACAGGGCATTGGTGGACTCACGACAAAACTTCCTTGGGGTAAATTTCTGTAGTAACTTTGATCGTAGTGGATTTACGTTGGTAAATATTTGAATACGTGCTAAATGATTCTTGAATGTTTTAGGAAGGACTATTATCAGGAAGGCAGCCATGTGTATAGTGATCTCGATGTTCATGAGGCTTTCCGCAAAGCTTTAACAACGTGGGGAAGATGGGTCGATTCCAATGTCAATCCCAAAAAATCACTTGTATTCTTCAGAGGCTATTCCGCATCTCATTTCAGGTAATACTAACTTACAAGTGATGATGAAATAGTTTAGTCGTTGGCTTGAGAGTTGATTGATGATGTTGTTTCTCAATTAGTATTTGATTTGATTCAATATAAATAAGTCAGCAAAATGACAAATTCTGGTGAGGGATATGATATGCTTTCTTGCACTTTTGTGTATGTTACAACGTGTAATAAGATAAGATCGAAGTTTTTCACAACCACTCTATTGTTGCAATATGTTCAGCCATTTGTAGTTTTGCTTTGTATACTTGTTTATGACACCTATGTCTTAAGATAAGAACTAATTAAATGTTACACAATACTGCTTGATGAGCCATTTTAAACTCTAATTTTCCAGTTATCTTTCATTGTATATGGTCCCGTCTCATTACAATATCTTGCTGCAGTGGTGGCCAGTGGAACTCTGGCGGGCAATGTGACCACGAGACGGAGCCAATAAAGAACGATACCTATCTCGCCCCATATCCCTCAAAGATGACTGTTTTGGAGAAGGTGTTGAAAGGAATGAAAAAAACTCAAGTTACTTATCTGAATGTCACCAGAATGACGGATTACCGCAAGGATGGCCACCCATCGATATACCGGAAACAACACATGTCGGATGAGGAGAAGATAAAGCCGTTGCATTTTCAGGACTGCAGCCACTGGTGCCTCCCAGGCGTGCCCGATACCTGGAACGAGATCTTGTATGCAGAACTATTGTTGAAACAGAGACAGTGGCAACAACAGAAAAGGTCGTAAGTAAAACACGTGAATCGTAGGATCAGAGCCACAGCCAGATCCCCATGGTGGTCTACCGAGCGCGAGTTCCCACCCGATGAAGTCCAGTAAATATTGTTACATGAAGAGGGCGCTGTGATGAGCCTAAAGAAAGGGGCATTACACTCCTCTCATGTGCTTACTTGATGAGAATATACAGTTTCATTATACATATACACATGGTAAATATGTTGTTGGTATCTTTTTGGAGGAAGAGATTTTTACTCTGGTGTATGTTTATATGCGGAAAATGGAGGGGAGGGGAGGCAGGTTAAAGCTTATACTCTTCTACCATTTGCTACAGAAATAATGTAAAATGATTATTCTATTCTTAACCATCAAATTTATAGTATTATTTGTCATTCTTTACTTTAGATACTTGCTGTCTTTACTCATTGATAGAGTGTAGTTTTTAAACGAAAAAATATGGGATATGACATTATATAAGAATAGTGGTACTCCTACTTCATATCAGATCAACTGTATTAATTTAATTTTGATGCGAAGATGCCGTACTTTTCGTCGGCATAAATAAATAAATTATAAAAGCGTCAAACTAGAAATAAACGATTAAGTTTGACTGTTTTAGCAAATTTTTCTACAATCACATGGGGTGTTTTGACAAATACATATGACTGATTTGCTATGAGTGAACTGCAACTGTCGGTCATCAGCGTGCTTGATTTGAAATTTCAAACTCACTCTATTCCCATCCGTCCATAAAAAATATTCGGATGATAATTAGTAGAGAAAATGGATAAATTTCTCCATAAAGAATATATTCATTATGGCCAATAATTAGTAGAGAAAATTAATAAAATAGAATGAGAAAAAAAATATATGAATTTGTTTTCAATAAAAATGAGATTAATTTTGATATACAGACTGATTAAACAAACTATTTTTATATCATGCCAACCTTGGTTGCATATGATTGTAAATATGATAACGAGGCGATTTCTAGCCAATTTTGATCATAAAAAAAATAACCAAAACTACACAAGCACTTAATAGTTAGCCGATTTACGATTTTTCAGGCAAAATTAGCATCAAAGCCTTTTTTGACTGTCGTCTCTCATTTTCTCTATGTGAACATGATAAATTTTATAACTAATAGTGAACTACATGCCTGATTTTTATTTTATATCGTTTTTTTACCTATAAATCACATTTTTGGTACCTAATTCAATTTTCACCCCAAAATACCCTCTAAACAAATACATTTTTCCATTTGTGTCATAGAAGATATTTTGAACATATACAAAACTAGTACCAAAAGTTATACTATCTTTCCTCATTCTCCTCACTCTTTATACTATTATTATTAATCAATATTAATTATTATTTTGATGTTATAAATTAATAATTAATTTATTTTTTAATATCATTCAAATATACTTAAAAAATTTCGGCTCAATTATTGTTATAACATTTTTAGTATTATAAAAATAATGTATATTATTTAATTAAAAATATTCAATTAATTTAATTAGGTATTTATTTTTTATTTATATTATGAATGTAATTAGATATATATATATAATATATATATATATATGGATGTATTCATTTCCTTTTTGTATCTTTTGTTCTTTGTTCTTTTTAATCTCAGCCCCACGATTTTGTCATCCGACGGTTAGATTAGTGTCACGTGTCATTTAATAATGCAGATTTTCAGTTGAATAATGCACACCGACTAATAATGCACCATTATAGTGTAATAATGCAGATCATCTGGACCGTTGATGAATGAGATCTAACGGCCCATATTAAGAAGAATAAATGACCTAAGGGATGAATAGGAGAATAACGCTCCCCTAATACACTAAAAAGAAAGAAGAAAAAGAAGAGAAAAGAAAAAAGATGATACATAAATTGAGGAGAAAAAAGAAAGAAGAAATGAAGATAAAATACTAAAAAGAAAGAAGGAAATGAAAAAAAAAGAAGAAACTAAAGAAGAAGAAAAAAAGAAATAAGAAAGGAAGAAAAAAGAAATCACATGTTTGGTTTGGTACTATTTGATTGAAATTTCTAAAAGTATCCTCCATAATAAAAAATCACATATTTGGTACCTACAGTTATTTTTGTCATGGGGTACCAAAAACGATATATAAAACAAAGTTTATGTACCATTTATGTGCAAAAGTTAAAGATGTGGTACCATTTATGTAGTTCACTCTATAACTAATACGATAATTCAGCGTTTTGTTGGGCTATGCTATTTATCTGTTAAATAAGTAGCATCATAATCATCACTAAATGACTTGTGCATTCGCTTCTATTATCGGATACTATAGTTATGTAGTACTTACATTTTTTTGGGAGAATAAAAGTTTTATGCATAATTATACACATATTTGCAGATGCTAAATATTTTGAATCAACTCGAGTTGTATAAGGAGTACTAGTAGTACTATACACAATTTATGTTTGTGCTGCCTCAAAAACAGAGGCGGTAATATATTGGGCTGAGGCCCAAGTAATATTCAGCTCCTGTGATACCGTTAATATGTTAAATGAAAGCCCATTTCGAAATACAAAAAAAAAGACGAAATCAATTTATTTTTAAAAATATAATACAAAAAAAAAAGAAGACGAAATCAATAATTTAAGTTAGGCACAATATCTAATGGCCTATATTTCGGTTGTATCATCAATTATGTCACTACAATCTTAATACATAAATAAAAATACTGAGCTTATTAATGATGTCAACCTGTTGCAACGTTGATGCATTTGTCTACATCTCTGACTAAATAACATAAGGGTGATGATTTAGAGACATAATGTCTCCAAGACATAATACCCCTATGTCAATTTGACATAAACCAAATTATTATATAGACTAACATACCCTTATTTTGAATTAAATAATAATTGAATAAATAAATATATATCAATTAATCATAAAAGGAAAGGCAATTCATATCAAATTACTATCTTTTATCTAATTATACATCAATAAAATTATTATCAAAAGTCAACTCATATCAAATTACACTCTTTAACTAAATAGTAAGTCATTTGCATCAAATTATTTTATTAGTATTAAATAATTATTAAAATTCTATGTCATAAAAATGACTACATGCATATACATACTTAATTTCTTAGTGTTATCGTCCAACGAAATAGTAATAGTCATTCTCATAAAATTATTTTATTAGTAGTATTAAATAATTATTAAAATTCCAAGTCATTAAAATGACTGCATGCATATACATACTTAATTTCTTAGTGTTATCGTCCAACGAAATAGTAATCGTCATTCTCATCAAATAAATACACACAACTTTCCTAATCAAGTAATTGTTATATATAAATAAATGTTTTTATATGCATAAGGGTAGTATAGTATATATACAAAACATTTATTTAAATAAAAATATAAAACAAGCTAAAATGACTACTTTAACCTCATTATGTCTTAGACATTATGTCTCCAAAACATTTTCCATAACATAAATACAGACAAAATCATTTCATGGAGCAATCATTCGTATTATGTAGACACAACTTTAGTTTTGCGATAATTAATGTCAAGTTATCAGTACATGTGTATATATGATGTCTGGACTGCATCAAGGCAGTAACTCTATAATAATTATGACAACTTAGCACACATTTGAATGTTTGATTATCCAGTAGTTACATATGATAGTGTTATTTAACTAGATTCAAGAGGTAACGTAATCAAATTGGTCAAATCGATTTAAAATTTTAAACCGCATTAAAAATAGTTGATTATTCACTTTATCTTATACGAATAAACAGTAGAACTAGTAGGAGTATCAATTAATAGTTGACAATCGAAAAGGCATAAAAATGGTGTGTTGACAATTATACATTCCATAAAAAACTAGTATTTGACATTTTTATTGGCGATGTAAATAAATGATTTGATGCAAATCAATGTATTTTTTTATTTTGTTTTTTAAGGAACTAATGTATTGTGTCAATATTTCCTTCACAAACAAGTCACGTAATCATAATGATTGAATGAGCTATGTTGAATATTTAGAAGATCACATCACGTTTAGGAATAACTGATTTGCAATATAGGATAAAATATATAGTTCTTTGGTTTGAACTAAGTTTTAATGTGTAAATATAATCAAATATGAATTGTTCTCTTCTGTATTTCGACCGGTATAAACTTGTAAACAGATGACGTGCATATTATCTAATCCAATAATGCAATATTATATTGGAATAAGATAAAATGTCGGTAATGATATTATCATAGAAATGTCTACTTTATATTCGACTTAATTACCTCGTCAAATTGCTATTACAAATTTTTTTTTGTCTTATATACATGAGTGAGATAATAATTTAGTAGAACTGCGGAAACCCTTTTGAATTTTGAATTTCTTTGCTGAAAATAATGTGTGAGCAAAGAAGTTCTAACTGTTTTTATGAGAAATAATGACGCTATCATGCTATCACATGGAATTTATTTCAGTCCAATTCCATTAGACTTACCCATATATTGAAAGAAAAAAACAATTTTAATGCAATTTATCAGAGCGTTAACAAAATGGTACGAATGCACACAATATACCATGAAAATAACTAGTTTCATGTGAAAATTATGTTGAAAATTTATCAGGTTTCAAAATTGTGATTTTCTCTTGGATAACTTTTAAACATTGAAATCGTCTAACTAATTGGCTACCCCAGATTCATGATATGTTTGTTTATTGCAATATTATAACACTATCATAATATTGTCATGGCTTGATTAGTGATTATTGAAATCATACAACATTAGTTAGCACTCATTTCACTTCATCATTCATTTCTCCATTAAACTCTTGAAAATAATATTCTCGCACGCCAAATAAATCACCATGCCTCATAATTGAGTCACTTAACTGCATAACATTTCATAGTTTGTTAATTCATTAATTGAGTACATTCCTCTAAAAAAGTCCTAATAGTTCAGTTTTAATTCTAAAACGATAAACATGCATACTATAAAAGTCACATTAAAGTCGTTAGATGACTGAATAAAATTTTGTCACTCAAGCTCTATCAATTTATGCTCGAATTCATTTCCCGTTCAAATTTGACATTTTCAAATCTATATACTCCTATATTAATGAATAAGAGACAACAAGACATCATATAGTATAAGACAACAGCAACGTAATCTGAACTCAATTTTCAAAATCTTAGTAAATTATATAAACCTGCATTCAGACAAGGCGTGTGAAGGCAATTAATAAATTTTCCAGACGTGTCATTACCATTACAGAGAAAATTAGTGTATTAAACCATAAAATCAGAAAGCTCATTTCCCACGCTCGGTCAAATTACGAGGGCTGCCAAATTTTTAATAGTCAAGCTAGCGCTACAAATCAGAAAAATCATGATTAGAAACAAGAAAATATTTAATTAAATTTAAAAAAAAAACCCACGTATATATACACAAGAAAGAAAATTGAAGGCCCAAAAAAGCAATTAAACAAACTAGAAACATAATCGTGTTTTTTTAAAAATTAATTAATCATCATCTATCATCCCTAGCTAGTCTTCAACTACCAACTACTGATCATCACGAAGCCGTCTTCGCATGCGGCGGCGAGAGTGAAAAAGCGGCGGTAGAGGATGTGGCGGTGGTGGTGACAACCCTTTCACAGGAAGGACACATGGTGAGGGTGGTGGCTGGGAGCTGCATGTAAAATGGCTGAGAAGCTTTAAGAGCTCTTAATTCTTGGAGCTCTTTTTGCAACCTCCTGTTCTCTTCTGTCAGCGTCTCACAACACCTTTTTAAATACTCACAATCTACCTCTGTCTGTTTCAATTTGGTCCTGCCAAAATATCATAAATGTTACCAAATTATTGTCACATTTAATTACTCACGAGATTCAAGAAACTCTTTGCTTTATTCTTCTTCACACGAAAAGGGGCTGAAATATTTATTGTTTTACATTTAGTAGTACTACCTTGCTCTTCTGTTTTGGAACCACACTTCAACTTGCCGAGCTCGGAGATTCAATTGCTTCGCTAGTGCAAGCTTCTGCTTCTGCACATATATATATATATATATATATTTTTACACCACAATCAATTTAAATTACATAAAATATAAGAAAAAAAGAAATACTACTACACAAAGAGACTTACGGGGTTGAGGGTGTTGTGCTCCTTGAAGCTCTCTTCGAGGAAAGCAGACTGGTCTTTGGTGAGCCGGAGTTTCTTTCTGGCCAAGCCGTTTTCCTCATCGTCGCTTCCTGCGCCGCCGCGATCGGCTTCTGCTTCGCCGTTAATGGCTGATAATTGCTCGAAATCTCTCTTCCCCCTCGCGCTTCGGAACATGGAGAAATCCATCTGAAACGACGACACCGCGCTGTTTGGAGATGACGCCGCCGCCGTCGCCGTTTCATGATCTCTGCTGCCGTCGTCGCCTTTTCTGCTCGCCTCCGTCGCGCCTTCCACTGCGGAAATTAAAATAAAAAAGTCTTTAATTAATTGACCGAACAAATTAATTAATAGTATAATAAAAGCAATGAAATTAGGAGAAAAATTTGCATTTGTCTTTGAGCCAAGGGAAAGGAAGCTTGTCTGAAGAGGGGTGGCTTCTTTGAACCGGGGAGAATGGGAGAAGATCTAGCTGAACCGGTGGATCTGATGAAGAACCCCGAATCGGATCGTCGGAGAACCGGCTTTCGTCGCTTTTGTCGCCGCCGTCGGAACTCACTTTTCCGGTAGACATGCAGAACCCTAAATCTTTGCTGTGAATTTTCTGGGGTTTTTCATGAAACGAAAAGGGCTTCGGTGTATCACCCAAGCTCAGAGCTAACTCCATAGATAGATCAGAGAGAGAGAGAGAGTTAAAGGAAGGAGAAGGATGGATGGGAACTGAAAGAGGCTGAGCCAATTTAAAAGGCGATCAAATAGAAAGGGCTTTTATTAATGATTTGGCTTATGCAATCAAAAGGGAAATATTAGTGGAAAAAGAAAAAAGATAAATATATGTGCACTAGGGTTGACAATCGCACATGAATCCAACGAAATATACTGATCGAAACATTGGTTCAAACACAGGCCTATATGCTTCTTCTGTATGAAAAAAAAAATAAAAAAAATAAGTTAATTGCTTTTGGCCAAATGCAATCATTTTTATCAATATTATATTGTAGATTTTGTGTAATGCAAGAAAAATATTAGTAGTAAGATATTCAATTAGATACGGAGGTTTTTTTATAATATACACAGTCTCGGGGACAAACATTCGGCAAGCTGTAAAGCTTATGATATATTTTTCCTTGGTAGGTGTAAAGGTCATGATACGCCAAGGGTATTTAATTTGTATTTTTATTGAATAATATTTTATGTTAAATTATAAATAATCGTTTTTTTGATTTCAAAGAAAAAGAAACAAGTAGATGAATAATTTGCATATAGGTTTGGCAAATCTACAAGTTAATTAAGAAGAGACCAATTCACGGCTGGCGCCTGGCGGAATATAATTTAAAGTGATAACTAATTGTTGTTAAATAATTGTACAATAATTAAAAGTTCACGTTGATAACTAGAATTAGCTTACATTAAAGTAAGAAAATAGGTTATTTAGCATTTAAAGAGTTAATAATGTTATGACTGCTAATTTAGTTAATGAGCACCGTTTTTATTTCTTAGGCCATCCACAACGATGTCACTAAAACGTCCCTTAAATTACTATTTGCGGGTCCCATTGTACTTTTTTACTTCATCTCTTAACTAAGGGACGAAACCTGCAATCCTCCCTCCCTTAAATTACTATTCATTTAATTTTATTTTTTATTTTTATTTCCAACCAAATTCAATTAAAAAAACACACTTCATTAAAAATAAAATTACAACATAAAATAAAAACACAACTTAAAATTCAAAAAAAAAAGACATAATTAAAATCCTAAAAAAATAAAAATGACATAATTTAAAATACAATTTTATAGAAAATAAAAAAAACTACTCCGCCGGCGAATCATCCCCCGAAGGCGGTGGAGGTGCACTGAAGCCGTGAGGAGGCGGAATGCCAAGTTGTGCTGCCATAAACGTAATTCCGTTAAGCCAGCGTTTCTTTGGGGCCGTACGGATGCCGGCCTAGATCCTCCTCCTTGTCCGCCTCCGCCTCCGCCCTGGAGCTTCCACCGCCTCGGCCTCCTCCCCAGCCTCGGCCTTCTTCCGGAGTGGGTTCAACGGAATAATCCTCCGAATCTTGGATAATCCCTGCGAATACCGCGGGGCGGAGGGACAGACGTATGCATCCACGTCAAAATTGGGTGGTTAGTACCCCCCGGCGTCGACGAACCCTGGGTGCCCGGCATCGACGAACCAGAACCACCCAATGTGTTGTACATGCTCCCCCAGTCGCCGAACGCGTTGAGATCCCACCCGCCGGAGCCGCCACCGCCGGAGTTTCCGTTGCCGGACATTTTGTGATGAGATGTTAGATGAAAATTGGAGAGGAAATGGAAATGATTTGGGAAGAATAGATGTGTAGTTGTGCATGAAATGAGAATGAATTAGGAGTATTTATAGAGTAAAAAATGGAAAACGGCTATAAACGATAATATTACCGTTTTTAATTTTTTATCTTTTTATTTAATTCGAATTTTAAAAAAATGATTTATTGCGTCAGCGTGACGATGCCCACTCGCGGGCCGGCGAGTGGGCGTCACGCATGGCGCCGGGGCTCGCCACGTCGCCTCGGCGCGTGGCGAGAAGTCTTGCCACTCGTCACGCAGTGACGGAACGCGGAACTGGCCGGGGACGAACTGGGGACGAGACGGGACACTGCAACGCGTCACGCCGTCGTCCCATCCCTCCGTGACGGAATACGGGTCACCCGCGTGACGCGTTACGGGTGGCCTTAGTTTGTGTATTTTTTATATATTGGTAATTCAGTGTTCCAAATTTCAAATAATTGTGTTAAGTGTGACACTTCTATTTTAGAGAACGAATTTAGAAAATGATATTTGGTGAGTTGTATTATACTAGTAGAAAATAAGAGCATCCGCAGCGGTGCGTGCGTGCGTCCGTCCGTGCCAGCGGCGCGGCACCGCCTGCTCGCCGCTGGCGAGCACGTCTGTTGGGATTCAATACGCACAAGACTTTCACACACTCAGGTGAATCACACACACACTCACAGTTGTATGATAACTCACAATGCAGAAGAACACACACTCACACTTAGAGTATCGAAGATGGTAATCTTGGAGAGAAAACTTGAAAACTCTTTATTGATTTTCACTACTAACTACGTACATGGTTTTGAGCTATTTAAAGCTCTACAATCAAGTAGCAACTGCTACTAACTAACTACAAGAAGAATCAAGAAAGCAAGAAGAATAACTGCTACATCTCGGCTAACTAACTGCTGCACCAACGGCTAGTTTCTCTAGGCCGAACTTTCTTCTCGGTTCAAGACCGAACTGTTGCTTCTTCTTTTTCGGCTCAAGACGAACTCTATTCTTGACTCAAGACCGAACTTTCTTTTCGGCTCACAACCGAGCACTCTCTTCGGCTCACAACCGAGCTCCCTTCTCGGTTTACAAACCGAACTCCTTTCTCGGTACACAAACCGAACTCCTTTGCTTCTCGGCTCAAGACCAACTGTCTTCTCGGCTCAAAGCCGAACTCAAAGCCGAGCTCAAAGCCGAGCTTCCTTCTTCTTCTCTTCTTCTTCCAACTGAAATGAGCACTCCATTATTACAATTCTCCACCTGAGGGCTCATCTCAGTTCTCGCACAAACATTGATCAACTTCTTGCAATGATCAAACTTGTCTCTACTTAGAGATTTAGTTAGCATATCTGCCGGATTGTGCAAGGTGTTAATCTTAACCACCTTCACCCTTCCCCTTTCAATCTCATCTCTAATAAAGTGCAACTTTATGTCTATATGCTTGCTCCTTTCATGGAAACCCGGATGTTTAGCCAAGCATATAGCTGAGCTGCTGTCACAATGAATCACCATTGTTTCTTGGTCAAAACCAAAATCAGAAATTACTCCCTGGATCCAAAAGCTCTCCTGTACAGCTGCAGTGAGAGCTATATACTCTGATTCTGTAGTTGAGAGAGCAACTACACTCTGCAGACCTGATTTCCAACTGATCACAGTTCCAAACATGGTGAACAATAACCTGTTTGAGACTTTCTGGTGTCCAGATTTGCAGCATAGTCTGCATCACAATACCCCTGCACAACCTCCTCAGATCCACCTTCCCAGCCATTGAACACAATCCCCCAGTCCTTAGTTGACTTCATGTACCTCAATATCCATTTAAGAGCATTCCAATGCTCCTTCCCCGGGTCTGCCATGTATCTGCTAGTCACTGAGATAGCATGAGCAAGATCTGGTCTTGTACAAATCATAGTGTACATGATACTCCCAACAACACTAGCATAAGGGATAGCCTCCATCTCATCAGCCTCTTGCTTAGTTTTAGGAGCTTGTTCCTTTGATAATCTGAAACTCTGGGACAAGGGTGTTGAGGCAGGTTTAGCATTCTCCATTCTGAATCTCTGCATAACTTTGTCAATATAATCAGTTTGCAGCATCCACAGCTTCTTGCAGCCTCTATCTCTCTGAATATGTATGCCTAGGATCTTCCTTGACTCTCCTAGATCCTTCATTTCAAAGCTCGACTTCAGATCTTGTTTAACTTTCTGAATTTCTGTCATAGAAGGGCCTGCAAGTAGCATATCATCCACATAGAGTAATAGGTAGGCAATGGGAGTCCTGCCTGCCTTCTTGATGTAAATACAATCATCATATTCTGACTTGGAGAAGCCAATCTTCTTCATCTGTGCATCAAACTTCTTATTCCACTGTCTAGGACTTTGCTTAAGTCCATAAAGACTTTTCTGTAGCAGGCACACCTTGCCTTCTTCTCCAGTCTTCACATAGCCCTCTGGCTGTTCCATAAAGATAGTCTCCTCTAGATCCCCATTGAGGAAGGCTGTCTTCACATCAAGCTGTTGTAGCTCCCAGTCTAGCTGGTTCACAACTGCCAACAAGATCCTAATCGAAGTGTGCTTAACAACTGGAGCAAATACTTCATTGAAATCAATTCCTTCTTGCTGTGTGAAGCCCCTAGCCACCAGCCTTGCCTTGAATCTGATTCTATCTTTATCAGTGGTCTCAATCTTTTTCTTAAACAACCACTTACAACTGATCAGCCTCCTTTCTTTTCCATCTGTAGTCAGTCTGGATTTATCCACCAAAATCCATGTTTTGTTCTTGAGTAAAGATTCCATTTCCTCATTCATGGCTTCAATCCACCTTTCTCTGTCTTTACTCTTCATGGCTTCTTTATATGTGAGAGGATCTGCAATATCAATGCCCTCAGCAGCACAAAGTGCATAGTAGACCACATCAGAAAACCTTTCAGGTGGTCTTGTATTTCTTCTGCCTCTATCTCTTGCTATCTGGTACTCTCTGGCAGAATCTGCTGAAGGCTCATCAATTTTTCTACCTCGAGCTAGAGCACCATCATCCTCTGGTTCAGACTCACTTTCTGAGTCAGAGGCTCCACCTGCTCCTTGGCAAAGTCCCACTGGCTCCACCTTGAGGAAATCACTCTCAACTTCATTGGAGTTCAGCTTCCTTTTTAAGTATGGCATCTGATCCTCCAAGAACACAACATCCCTACTCACCACCACCTTCTGCCTACCAGGCTCAATGCACCAGAGCCTATACCCCTTAACACCCCTCTGATACCCCAGCAATATGCATTTTAGAGCCCTAGCCTCAAGCTTACTTTGCCTAGCATGAGCATAGGCTGCACACCCAAACACCTTGTATTTTGAGTAGTCACTATGGGCTCCATACCACATGTAATCAGGAGTCTCAGACTTAAGGGCAGTAGATGGACACTTATTTATGAGATAGGCTGCTGTATACACAGCCTCTCCCCAAAATCTGTTGCTCAGACCAGAACTGAGTAACAAGCACCTTACTCTCTCTAGGATAGTCCTATTCATCCTCTCCACAACACCATTTTGCTGGGGGTTACCAGGAACAGTGCGGTGCCTCTTCATACCCTTCTCTTTGCAAAACAGATCAAACTCAGTAGACAGGAATTCCAAGCCATTGTCAGTTCTTAGGCATTTAACACTCCTTCCCTTCTCTAGCTCCACCTCTTTACACCATATCTTGAATTTTGTGAATGTCTCTGATTTTTCTTTCAGTATATACACCCACAGTTTCCTAGTGTAGTCATCAATAATAGCAAGGTAGTATTTCCCACCACCAATTGAGCTTACAGGTGAAGGGCCCCAGAGATCACTGTGTATGTAGTCTAATGGGGCTGTAGAAGAGTGAATACCTGTAGGATAGGGTGCCTTCTTTGCTTTTCCAAGTATACACTGCTCACAGGGGTCCATCTTGTTGAAATCTCCAGAGATCAGGCCCTTCTTGATGAGTTCTTTCAAGCTTCCTTCTGCTGGATGGCCCAATCTCTTGTGCCATAGCATTATGGAATCATCTGACACTACATTGCTTTCTCCATCAACAGCCTTAGCCTTCAGATAATAGAGAATGTGCTCTCTGTCAGCCTCCATCATCACTGCATTCCCAGATTTCACAAGCATCTTTCCCTGACTCATCAATATGGTGAACCCTTTCTCCTCCAGCATTCCCAATGAGATGAGATTTCTTTTCACTTCCGGAATATACCTCACCCCAGTTAGGATCTTTATAGAGCCATCTTGCAAACTTAGCTTCACTTTCCCTATCCCTTTGATCTGACACACATGGTTATTTCCAAGAACTACAGTCCCTGATGCTTCCTGAAGATCATGAAACCAAGATTTGTTGGGGCACATATGGAAGCTGCACCCTGAGTCCATTATCCACCTGTGACTGATCCCATTATCACTTACATTCATGAGTTGAGCAGGGGGATCAGTACTCTCTACACAATCAGAAGTGTTGTGGCCCTCAGAGGCTAGTTTTCTCTTCCAGGCATGGCAGTCCTTCTTCAAGTGCCCTGGTTTCTTGCACCAAAAACATGCTCTGGTTTCCTTCTGAGCATCAGAACTTGAGGGTTTAGAGCCCTCAAACTTTTTCTTGAAGTTCTGTTTTTTGAACTTCTTCACATTCAAGGCCTCTGCTGCTTGAACATTGGAGCTTGCAGAGCTTCTGCTGGTAGTCTTCTGGAGTTCCTTAGCCATCAAGGCCGAGTAGACTTCTGCATAGGTGATAGGCTTATCTCTGCCATAGATAATTGCATCACTCAACTGGTCATACGAGCTAGGCAAGGCATTCAATGTAAGAATGGCCTTGTCTTCATCTGAAATTTTAACATCCACAGAGCCCAGATCATCAATGATCTTATTGAACTCCTCCAACTGCTCTATGATAGATTTTTCACCAGAAAAACTATAGGCATAGAGCCTCTTCTTGAGATACAGCCGGTTAGCCAAAGATTTTGCCAGGTAAACTTCATCTAACCTGTTCAAGATCTCCACCGCAGTCTTGGCTTCTTGAACTTCCCTCAAGACCTTATCTCCAAGGCACAGAATCACTGCAGAATGTGCCTTGAGCTGCATCTCCTCCATCTTTGCCTGAGCTTTATCATCAAGCATTGGAGCCTTTCCTTTCTCTTCTGTATTTGCAAGAACTGCGGCCAAGCCTTGTTGAATCAAGACCGCCTTCATCTTCATCTTCCACAGGCTATAATCATTCTTGCCTGTGAACTTTTCTGCATCAAGCCTTGCTGCCATCTCTGAAACCGTTTGATCCTCTGCAAATCAGCTTCAATATCCCCTTCCCACAGACGGCGCCACTTGTTGGGATTCAATACGCACAAGACTTTCACACACTCAGGTGAATCACACACACACTCACAGTTGTATGATAACTCACAATGCAGAAGAACACACACTCACACTTAGAGTATCGAAGATGGTAATCTTGGAGAGAAAACTTGAAAACTCTTTATTGATTTTCACTACTAACTACGTACATGGTTTTGAGCTATTTAAAGCTCTACAATCAAGTAGCAACTGCTACTAACTAACTACAAGAAGAATCAAGAAAGCAAGAAGAATAACTGCTACATCTCGGCTAACTAACTGCTGCACCAACGGCTAGTTTCTCTAGGCCGAACTTTCTTCTCGGTTCAAGACCGAACTGTTGCTTCTTCTTTTTCGGCTCAAGACGAACTCTATTCTTGACTCAAGACCGAACTTTCTTTTCGGCTCACAACCGAGCACTCTCTTCGGCTCACAACCGAGCTCCCTTCTCGGTTTACAAACCGAACTCCTTTCTCGGTACACAAACCGAACTCCTTTGCTTCTCGGCTCAAGACCAACTGTCTTCTCGGCTCAAAGCCGAACTCAAAGCCGAGCTCAAAGCCGAGCTTCCTTCTTCTTCTCTTCTTCTTCCAACTGAAATGAGCACTCCATTATTACAACGTCCGTGCCAGCGAGCAGCTGTCGTGGCGCGTTCTTATTGGCCAACAGTATTTCCGTTGGAAATTCATTTTTTTTAAAATCGAAAATAATACCAAAAATTTAAAAATATATATTTTCAGATTCCAAAAAATATGGCCGTTTTTTTAACCGTTTTTCTGGAATTTTTTCTATTATTTTTTTATTCCCAAAATCATTTATAAATACGCACATTTATCATTCATTTTTCACATCAAATCATCTCCCATTCATCTCTCATTCATATTTTTAGGATTTTAATTATGTAATTTTTAATTTTTTTTTGTAATTTGTAATAGTATTCCGGATATTTTTAATGCATTTTAATTTTGTGGAAATGTTTTTATTTAAATTGAATAATAGAATGGTGAGACCCTTGAGCTTGTCCTTGCGGAAGAACACGGATGTGAGTGTTGTGCTCTTGACTAAGAGTAGGGAGTAAAAGTGGGTCCGGGCACACATCCGTGCTCGTTGGCAAGAACACGGATGGGGATGCTCTAAAGTAAAATAAAGTATGAGAATGAATTAAAAAAATTAAACAGATACTAATACATAAGAGAGAAAAGAAAGTTAATTATTGCAAAAAAATACTATGTTTCACTTAACTCTGGATACGTCTCGAAAAGATATACACATTACTTTACTCAGAACAGAATGAGTATTTATTTGGATATGTAAAGTCGTGGATCGAAAGACTATTAGTAACTAAAAGCACGTTTTTGACCGAAGCTGAACAAATATGTTGGCTTACAGACAGGCATATCCAAATGAAAGTTAGGGCTTAAGACCTATTAAACTTAATTTTTAAATTTTTGTATGGACTATTTATTTTATCTAAATTTTAATTAAATTGATATGCAAAAGTTGTATCAATGATCTAAATCACTCGTCCTGATAATGTTTTTTTTATTCTTAATTTGTAATTATTTTTCAAAATTTTCCAATGCATGTAATTGCATCTCCGATTTTGTGCTTTTATTATATAGTACCCCTTACTTTATTTTTTGTAGTGATTGTGTCTTAACAAATGAGTTACGTTTCTTGGATGGTGATAGTATACAGATGTATACTTGTAGGCATCTTATTTAAACAAAAAATTTAAGGTTTTATATCCAATATAAAAAAATAATGGTTATGAATATTTTTAATGTAATTAGTGACGCCAATTTGTGTTTGTAAATATAGTCCACAAACACTTTAAAAACATCTTTATTATTGATGTCACAATTAAAATTAAGAGATCCAAATTGAAAAGTCCTAGAAAAACAATTTTTTTTAATCGTAACTTTTTTTATAAAAATATAAAGATGATTTTTATGTATCCTAAATTGAAATTTTTTTTATAAAAATTTCCAACACAACTAATCGTGTTTCCCTTTTTGTACCCTTACAAAATACTCTCTTTTTCTCACAAAAAATGTTACACTTGTTAGATGATTCGAGATTTTAGGAGGTCTTGTTTTGCATGTTAAGTATAAGAGAATATAATTTTATATTAATATGAAAGAGAATTTTTTTTAAAACAAGATATATAACATCTTTAATAAGATAAAATAAAAAGAAAAGTAAGATATTTTTTGTTGGACGAAGGTACTATGTATTTTGTAGGTAGTTTCCTTTGTGAGAAATTATTGTCAGCTTAAAAATTACTCCTAGAGTCCTAGTATACTAGTATAATAATTCTAGTAGTAAATGGTTTGGATTTCGTATGCTATAATTACTGTTTGAATACTTACAACACTGCAGCGGCCATGGACTAAATCTCAATAAGCTTGACTAATTTCAAAACAATTTCCCAATAATAATCTGGTCAAACTTAATTATATTTTCTTTGTGACGTTATTAGGGCATCACACTTTGAGAAAATTTAATTGACTGCAATTGAAATGATTTGACTCTGAGCCCAATCGATAGTTGCCTGCAAACAATATTTTCTTGGCTGTCTTAATCTGACCCAAAAAGAGAAGACAATATATTCACAAATCATTAATTATCTCATTATCACGACATTCCATTACTTAGTTAAAGAAATTTATATTAAAACATTGTAATTGGTCTATATCAACCTTTTCTATTCTATAAATAATAAAGAAATTTATATGCGGATGCTAACATCACCTTTCAGTCTTTTTATAATAGAAACATTTCTTCTAAACACAAAATTTAAGAAAATTATGTTCACTTAGTTAAAGAGGAAGAATAAAATAAAATAGGAAAATTAAAAGTAAATAAAGTAAGAAACTAAACTCCAATATAATAAAATGTTAAAAAAAATGCGATACAACTACAGAGAATCTGAGGAATATTTGTCAAGGAAAATCAATGGAACATCTAAACAAGAAAAATAAATAAATGAATACTACAAAGAAACACGATCTACACAAAAGCACGCACTTTTGGAAAGTGTAAGTAAGTTTGGTCGGATTAACATGAAATTCGATAATAACAAATTCCCAACCATATGTTTTTTTTTTCATAACCAGACAAGCTTAGCATCTTTTATTATTCCAACGTGTTATTGCTTTCATTTATTTATTTACTCATCTACTCCCTCCACCTCCGATCGAATTAGAAAAACTTCTCATGTTTTCCTGAATTTAATATTCTCACCGTATTTTAAAAATAATAACTCTTTCTATTTTTGTCAATTCCTTAAAAATAGTAACTTTCAAACTTTCTATTTTAAGAAATCTTTACACACCTATACATCAATTTATTTACCACTTATACACTAAGAGCATCAGCGTGGCACAGAATTTCTGGCGGAATTCCCAAAAACACCTTCTGCCACGTCATACGGGCTTCCCACTGCACTGCCACGTCATAAGGACTTCTCACTGCACAGTGGCAGACATCCCCAAAGACTTCCCAAAGGACTTCCCACAATTAAAAAAAACCACAAATTCACAAATTAAATAATTTTCGGAATTAAAATTTCGACACAAATAGGGGGAAAATTCCATTAAATAAATAAAAAAAAGTACATTGGGAGTCAACGCAATGGCGGACGTATATATAGAAATTTTTTAAAAAAATCAATGCAATAAACGGGAATTCCGCGCGGACGTCCATGGGAGTCAACGCAATGGCGGACGTCCGCACGCCCGTCGCGACGGAATTCCGCGTAACGCCGCGGAACTGCGGTGTCCTCGGCGAAATTCCGTATCCGTGCATACCATGCACAATGGCGGACGTCCGCCGCGGAATTCCGGCACGCCGGTCGGAATTCCGCTGGGACGGACGCCATTGCTAATGCTCTAATAAAGTGGACCTCATAATCCACTAACATTAATTTTTCTCTCTCTCTTACTTTACCAATTTTTTTCTCCATCTCTCTTACTTTATCGATTTCTCTCTCTCTTACTTTACCAAATTATGCATTAAAACTCGTGTCATTTCAAATGTTTTTATTTTTAAAAAACGGAAGGAGTATGTAGTGTCGAAAACAAAACAGTTATTGATTCATAGGAATCACATTTATGTTATATATGGGCTGCAAGCTATTACTACGATTTACTACTATAAGTAAATTCGTAATTAGTTTTAACTTTTGTTTATAGGAGTAGAAAGTAATGGTTATAAATAAAATTACCTCATTAGAAATTTATTTACTGTATTTTGTAGTATGTACAAATTGTTTATTAGATAGGCTAGATTTAAATTAGATAACCAAAATAAAACTTACGAATTTATATGATCCTTGAACAAAGACGCAGATATTGGGACAGATTTGCCCTTGGATGATCATAAAACCGTATCCAATAAAGGCAACCAATCTATTATAGCCCTTCTACGTTACTTTATTCGTTTGATTGGAAGACTGAAAAATAGGACAACTAGTCCAATTAGGTTTTGCTTTGTTTATTTATTGATATTGTTTGCATATTTATACAGTTTTAAATTAAAAATGCGTTATTCAATCATCTTTCCGAGAAAAGATGAGATTAAGAATAATGAATACACTGTTCATTAAAATTCAATTGATTCTGTAAATAGAGAGTTGTAGGTGTTGGGTCCCACACTAGTTTGAATAGAGAGAGAGAGATATATACATATCATATCATTATCTCTATCTTAGAGGAGGTGACTTGGTCAGTTGTGTCATGCTTTTGGGATCATTGCAATTATTGAACTCAGGCAGGCTTTAATCATAACTAACACCCAACATATATATACTTTTTCATTATATTTTATTACTAGTATTATTGCATTTCATTTTAGTTATATTATTGCTTTCCATCCGTTTTTAACTAGATTTTGTATGATGGAGTGCAACACATTTTTACCTTTTTTATTGAGGATTTTATTCAATAATTTTATTATGAAGAATTAGTGATCTTAAAAAACCATATAAATTAGATTGGACTTCTGTATGTATAATGTCTATAGTCTATAGAGCATTATCTCATGTGTGAAATGTCATGGCACGTGTCAAGAATGTAGAAATCCGTTAAATCGTAGTAGTACTTAGAGCATCTCCAGTAAGACTGGACGTCAAATAGCCCTTCATTGAGTAAAGTACTTCATTCGTTCCTTGTTAATAGAGACACTTCTTTCCGGCACAGAGATTAAGAATAGTGTGTTAATTGGATGGTTAATAAAATAGTAGAGAATAAAGTACTAAAAGAGATAATAAAGTAAAGTGAATATTACTTTTTGCGAAAAATATAAATGACTCAATTATCATGGAACTTTTCAAAATATAAAATGATACAATTAACATGGAACGGAATGAGTAGAAGAAATGTATTGATATATACCAAAAAAAATGACTCTATTATTATAGAATATATCAGAATAACTTACTATAAAACATAGAGATTAGAATAAAGCAAACCATAAAGGGAAAAGATTCAACACGACAATTATGATTCAAATATTGTCATTTGCGTTTTATTCCTATAACTAGTTTAAGAGTATCGACTTTTGCATATTTTTGTTGAATTTCTATTTTTCTATTTCATCAATTAAATAAACCCGGTATGTTTTAAAGTACGCATCATGAGTTGTTAATTGACACTTGATTGCTCTCAGGATTTACTTTTATCATTATTTTGACATCTGCAGTGCAAATGAAGCCGCCATTAGGAAAAATTATACTAGTAGTCATTAAATTATGATGTCACAACTATAGATTAAGTCCATGGCTTAAAATAATATCAATAATCTAAAAAGAGGACATGAGTTTGGCCCCATGGAGCATGGCTTTTGTCTATTCAATTGTTCAAGGGGATGGCAAAAAAATGATGAATCAAAATACCGCATTCGTTCATAAATCAATGTCTTATTTTGTCTTCGTGGTCCATAATAAATTAATACTCTCATCACACTTTAAACAATTATATGCATCCCACCTTACTTATGATTATAAGCTATCATCTCTATCACTTTATGTTCGGCAAATAGGAGTAATTAGAAGTAATATAATCATTTATGACGGTTCGACAATAGAAACCTTATCTACCTTTTCTACCAATGTTTTAAAAACCGGACCGGACCGGCCGGTTCGACCGGTTCAACCGCGAACCGGTAGGTGGTCCGGTCCGGTTAGGACTATAAAACCAGTGACATGTTCAACCGCCATGAACCATCGAAACCGGCCGGTCGGACCGGTCTTGCCAGGAACCGGAAACCGGTTCAAATGCTTTTCAAAATTTTATTATAAAAATTTTGCCTTGATAGGGATCAAACTCAAGACCTCCCGGTGAACTTACCAACAATTCTACCACTACACCACAAGGACTTCTTGGTAGTAATATGAACATAAATTATTTTCATATGTTAAACACAAAATATTTATCTATATAAACTAATAATTCATGTTTAATACGTATATATATATATATATATATATATATATATATATATATATATATATATATATATATATATATATTAAGAATATGTGATTAATTATATTAAAAGTTTACTACTATTTGATTATATACTAGGAGTATTTACTAAATATATGTTTTTAATTTATGTTTATTCATATATCTTTGTGTATAATATTATTTTGCCGCATTACTTTTTGAAAATAATACTATGAACTTATTTATTTTTATACATAAATATTAATTTTTTTTATTTACAATAACTTACTACTAGTATAATTTATATATTTAATTATATTTGTTGATAAAAAATTAATAAAATTCTATCATTCACTAAAAATATATTCTTTTTAATTTTATATTCTTTTAAGATAATTCATTTTAATTTTATATATTCTTTTAAGAAATTGTTAATTTTAATATATTTCTTATATTTTAATTATACTTTTACAATCACTAATGTTTTATAATATAGGAGTTTATAATTATACATAGAGTTTAATACTAGTTTTTAATATTGTGTATTATAATTTATTATTGTATTTAAACTTAACGTCATTAAATATTCTAATATACTAGTACAAGACTTGTTTTCTATAATAATACTATTAAATGTATAATACTATAATATTTATTGATAAAACATTTGATTAAATTTTATTACTTACTACTAAATAAATAAATAAATATATATATAAACAGTATTCCGGTTCAACCAATGGTTCGACCAGTGAACCGGTTGAACCAGTGAACCAGTAATGACGCCGGTTCGCTTGCCGGTGTCGAAAAAATACGGAGTTGTATATTTAGTAGTATGTAGTTAGGTTACACATTACATTTAACTCTTTAATTTTATTTTAAAATTAACTCAAACTCCACTGACTATTATAAATACTCATAAAATAGTATGCTGAGTCAAATTAATTAGTTTTGAAATTATAACTCATACTTTTATTCAGAATAAAACAATTTATAAAAATTGATAATGGCTAATGGGTAGGGGTGGTTCAGTACGGTATACCGTACTGTGAGCGTCATTCCGTATACCGTATCAAAAATCACGGTATGACAAAATACCATACCGAATTCCGGTATACCTTAAAATTCGGTAAGGTAGTTTTTTATACCGTTACCATACCGTGTTTTCGGTATACCGTACCGCATTTCGGTATACCGAACTGTGGTACGATATGCCGTTATACCTGTAATACCGGAAAAAATCTATTATACCCAAAATATGCAAAAAAAAATTCTATTTTTATTTTTGTAATAGAGAATTCCATTTTTAAATTTTAGTATAAATATAACATAAATATTATATATATATGTGTGTGTTTATATATACAATAATCAATCGGTATACCGGTATACCGAAGATTCGGTATACCACGATATAGGAAATCTAATACCGATACCGTACCAAATCTTTCGGTACGGTATATACCGTACCGAAAACTACGGCATACTAAAAAATTGCTATTTTTTGGTATTTTTTCGACACAATAAGTCCGATATTCCTGTATTTCGATATTATTCCCCAGCCCTACTAATGGGGCCTAGTAGTATAACTTCATAAATTGAAGCCATGGAGATTCAACAAGATATCCAATATTTTTCGTTTAGTTTGTTCAACTTAAAATGTCATCTTTTATATTTATAAATGAATTTTCCATTACTCTCTCTTGATTAAAATATTCTACTACTTCTATCTTTTTTTTCTCTCTATTTAAGCTATTTAATAATTTATTCTAAAATCTCGTGCCAATAAGTATATACACATTTTGAATTGGAAGGAATGAATATTATTTCCTTTAGATTTTTGGTGAGAGATGGAATTTGTTTCCAGATTGGAGCGGCACTCCATAAATTCGATGTGATGGAAATGCAAAAAATTTAAATAAAATGAAGAAATAAAGGTCACGTGAGAGACCCGTGTGTATAATACATATTGATTAGGCGAAGCATAAGCATTCACTTAGATGGGGACAGACGCTGCTTTTGCACCGCCCTAATCAGGACAAATTCCGCGCTACTAATCATTCTGCCCTTTTCTTTCAAGTCAAATAGGATTCGAGGTTCGTTATCCTAAGTTAATCTATACGGTTTTTTACACAAAACTAAAAATATAAAGTTAAGTTGAGAATGAAGAAAAATATCGTACAAAATATATAATGATTGTTTTTATAAAAGTTAAATAATTATTGAACTCCAAACATTGCTAATAAAATATGGCTCAATTTAATTAGGACAGATGGAATAAATATTTGCAACCCTAAAATAGTATTAATTCACTATAATTTTTAACTTTAACCTTTAATACTTAATTATATTAAATACTATCACACTGGCCCTTTAGTAATAGAGAATAATGCAAATTTTAATGTAAAAGTTTTATAAATAATAGGTTTAAAAATATTTAAAGTATTATTAAGAAATAATAATATTCAGCTCACTATAGTGAAAAATTTATAAAGTCGAAAGTGACTAATTTTTAAGGTGAATACTAGTAGTATATAAAAATAGAACTATTGGTTCTAGTTGCAAAGAGTTCCTTTTTATCGCTAACTTTTCATTGTTAGTTTAGAATATTTTGTTATTTTTAGCATTAGACTGAAGTAACTTAAGTAATTAAAAGGAGTGAAATTCAAGTTAATTTTTGGGAAATAAGATTGAAGCTTTAAGGTCCCTGAGTGGAAAAATACTACTCCCTTCGTCCCAACTAAATTGATACTCACTCCGTCCCCTAATAGCGGAGTCGTTGTTTGACCGGGCACGGGTTTTAAGAAATGTAGAGAAAAATTGATTGAAAAAGTTAGTGGAATGTGGGACCCACTTTTTTATATTGGTTTTATAATAAAATGTGAGTGGAGTGAGTAAGTGGAATGTGGGGCCTACTACCATTTATGGTAAAAATGAAGAGTGACTCTTAATGGGGGACGGCCCAAAATGGAAATTAGCGACTCTTATTCGGGGACGGAGGGAGTACAAAACTTTGGGTACGGTGATTAAAAAATTGTGTTGAAAAGTAAGAGAGATGAATAAATTATGAAAGATAAATAGAGAGTAAAGTAGCTAATGAGAAAAATAAGGGTGATAGGATGTTTTGTTTTTAGTCAAGAAAAAAAATGACTCAACTTAGTTAGCACATCCTAAAAAAATAGGACTCAACTTAGTTAGCACGGATAGAGTACTACTAGTAGTACAAATCCTCTAAAAATTGAAAGATAATAGGAAAGGCCAAAGGACCAAGACCAACGTTTCCAACATTGTACTCGTATAGGCGCATTTTTTCCACATATAAAAAGTGAGAAACTCATTCAACATATTTTAATTTAATTTTCCACCCAAAAAAAATTAATTTGATGTACTTGAGTTTGCAGAAAGAGTGGATTGTGTCATAAATAAGGTGATACAGCATCAAATATTTTGCAACAATAATTGCCGAGTGATTGAAAGGTCGTTTAGCCCCCATCGTCTTGTCCTTTTCTTTACTGAATCAATCCTTTCTGTCATCAATGTTTCCCTATTTTCCTTCACTAAGAAATGTAACTACAAATAGTCAAATATTACACTAAATTATGATTATCTGCTTTTTACATCAAAGTTCAAACCAGAATTAATTTCAACTAACTAGACCTAATCAATTTCCTTTGTCAAAGAGGTTACATCACCGTTTTAAAGATATATTTATCGTGTGATATCAATTGCGGATTTCATATATCAACAGACGTAATACTCCACTACTTATTTAATTTCCATTATATATTCTTCTTTTTTATATACTTTTTCATTAAATTTAATTTTATTTAAATTAATTTTTCACTAAATATTTTTATTTTGTAAAATAAATTTAAAACATGTCTGTAAATTATTGACTTGCTTTGATTTTTTAACCAATCAAACTTTCACCACTAATATATGTTGATAACTTACTTACACGACACCGGTGAACATTGTTTCATACTTTAGACAACTAAATAAATTAAATATTTTTTGGTCGAATTATGAAGGGATTTTGATCCATAAAATCACAAACTTTAGCTAAGTTATGCTATTTTCCACACATTTTAAAAATCGTCTAAAATGTCAAAAACTTTACATTCTATGGATTATTTCCCACGGCCTGTGGTCCATAGCCATATTCGACTAGCGCATATGACTTTTTTATCTTAATTGACACAACTAAATAACTTAGTTCCATGTGGCTTTTTATCCTACATGTCTCGAACTTAAAAAGTAGTCTAAAATATCATAAACGTTTCATGGTTGTCATGACGAATAATTTTTGCTATAAATATCTTATTTGGCTAGGTTGAAAAATAACAAACAAAATATAAAATTTTTGATATTTAATTTTAAAATTAGTGGAAAATATCATAATTTTGAATAAAAAAACAACACTCTAATTACATGATATTTCAGCAAATTAAAAAGTTTACTCATTTTATTATTGAGTACATAAAGTTTAGTTTTTAGGGTAGGTGAAATTAAAAATTCTGAAACTAGAAAAAAAGGACTAGGTGGTAGTATTACCTGAATGTGTAATTGAAAGAGCATTTACTTAGAAAGATCCTCATCATAATGAGATGATTTCTTGGTATCAGTCTTTGTATCTCCACAGCCAAACAACAGAAGCAGGCTCACATCAAATCACAATTTATTTCGTAGTATTAACTTAGGGATTCAAAAGATTTTCTGCTTGGATTTTAAATGAATAAATTAAGACCACTCACTCTTAACAAAAGTGTTATCTGAGCCGACTTATTCACATGATTCTCTTGTTCCAAAAAATAAATAGACCCTAAATATAGATAAATATTTCTCGTAATAGATCTGTAGGGACTGCTAATTGAAGAATGCATTAGTCAAAATATGAGATGGCTCCCTCACTTTTGTCAGAATCCAAAGATTTGATTTTACGGTTCCGGTCAGGCGTGGTTCATGTAATCCCAAATACACTTAATACATGGGTATAATACTGACAAAAATGTGTATATTACTAACATTTATTGGTGATTTAAATTATTTATGATAAGAATTTTCGCATGATAATTAACATTACATTTAATGTTTTTTTTCAAAAACTATAGTAATAGAAAAAATAAAATATTAAAAGTATTTAAAAATCAAGGAAGCTTTAATCACGTCAATGTAGCTAGGATTTAACCAATATACGTGGTAGCATGTCACATAATTTATAAATAGTACTACGTTCGTTTCATAGTAGTGGAGTTATTTTATTATTTGAGTACGTTCTATATAGTAATAGAGTAATTTCTCTTTTTTTGTAGAAGTGAACACATTTCTTTTTACTTATTTTACTATATCTTACTTTATTTTCTCTTCACCTCTCTATATTTTTCATTTTCTGTTATATTCTTCTTTTACTTAACTCACTTAACATAATTTTTCTTAATCTCTATGTGAGAAAGAAGTGCTTCGAGTACTATGGAATGAAGGGAGTAGTGTTATGTTATGATCGCAGCCAGTTATATGCTTATAACAAAAATACTATATTATGATCGAATCTATATTATTAATATAAAAGAAAAGGTAAAAGAAAAATATCTTCAATTACGGAAAAGACAGCTTCTCATGCAATAGAAGTATCCTTGGGGACAAAATGATTAGGTGTTTGTCATGCTTTTTAATTTCTATTATTATGACTATTACAACTATATAGTAATTATTAGCATTACAATCATCATTACCATCATCACATATTCACATGCATGCCTTTCAACCATTTTAATCAACATGGATGCTATATAATGTTGGCAAAGAAACAGACAACTATTCCTATAAATATTGCATTATGTTTGATGTTTATCACTTCATGATTATATATATACTTCCAATAAGTAATGATGCAATTTACATATTAATATCGCATAATTATGAAAGCTAGCTGTACCTTATAGACTTATAGAGTAAATCGAATAATATTGACCTTTAGTTGAAAATTTTTAATTGTGCTAATTAAACTAAAAAAATGGGTGTTGGAATTTGATTACTCTATATTTATAGCTTACTTAAATGAATTTGTTTTTATATATTTTTAGGGTGTTAAATTGATATTGGTCGAGACATGTTTAAATATATATTGGCAATTCCAGTGAAATTAGTTCTCACCCTTATTTACAACTTTATTAGACATTATTCATAACGAATAAAAAGATAGAATAGATTGAATATTCTAAGATTTATATAGTATAGTATGTATAAATAACTAATCAATCACTATATTTATGGAACTATATTTGATAGAGATAAATCATTGACAATTAATCTCTATAATTATGCAAATCAAATTATTATAACACAATCAATTCTAGAATTCACTATTTTTGAAAAAAAAGTAAATTACTAATCTATGTAATTATATTATACACATATAAATAACTAATCAATCACTATATTTATGGAACTATATTTGAAAGAGATAAATCATTGACAACTAATCTCAATACATTAATTTATTTCGTTACTAATTCTGTCAAAATATTGAAACAGACACTTATTTATGTAAATCTTAACATTCTTTTTAACCCATATTAATATTAATTTATATTGAATTAAAATCTCGTAAAATTTTTGTATACATTCCTATGAAATAAGACATATTAAGAAACGTTTTACCTATTAGGAAAGAAATGAAGTAAACATACTAGTCCACATATATATGGCGCTCGTAAAAATTGTGAGATAAAATAAAATATTCATAAATGAATAAAAATTGGAAATTGTCAAAAATATTTTAGACACAAAAAACTTACTTTATATCAAAATAAGTTAAATTTAATTGTATGTAATAATTATGCAAATCAAAATTATTATAACACAATCAATTATAGGATTCACTATTTTTGAAAAAAAAGTAAATAACTAATCTATGTAATTATAGAAAACAAATACAAATATAAGTGCTTAAGTTAGAATCTGCTGGGCTTGGGTCTGTCCTGGGTTAGGGCCGGGCTTCGAATGGGCTTGGGCCCAGGCCGGTCCTGGGTTTGTAAAAAGGCCCAATTGGAGCCCGATTAATCTATTGAGCCCAGCCCAAGCCCGCTCCATTTCATTGGTGGGCTGGGGTTGGGCTGGGTCGGCCCGACCCATTTGACATCTCTACTTGCAACTCTATGTGGGTCGACCGTCTGCTTATTTCTAATGACTAATTTCATTACTTTTGGTTATGTATTGAAATTAGGGGTGAGCAAAAAAACCGGAAACCGAATATACGAACCGAACAAAACCAAACCGAGATTTTGAAATTCGTTTTGGTTTTTTCTGTTTGGTTCGGTTTTGAAAATAAAAAAAATTGGTTTTTCGGTTCGTTTCGTTTCGGGCGAAGAAAAAAAACACCGAAAAACCGAATTATATACATATATTTTCTATTAATTTCATATATTATATTATGTACAATATATATTCTTTTCATATATTCTACCACATTTTCTATTAATTGAGAATAGAGATGCATTTTTAGCCACTCATCCACAACATTTTTGAAATGTCAACTGTAAGTAGATTATGTCAACTCGAGGGTATTATCGTCAATAGCCTGCATATCAAATGTCAATAGACTGCACATCAAATGTCAACAACTTGAAGTTGACATTATATGTGTATAGTTGACATGAATTGTATATGTAGTTGACATTATATGTGTGTAGTTGACATGAATTGTATATGTTGTTGACAAAAAAACAAAGTAAAAATTAAAAAAAAAGAAGTAAAAAAATCTAAAAAAATTATTTATTGAATAAAATGTACCATGAAATTACCATTATGCCCTTTCATAATTAATTAATCTAAAAATATTTTTCATGTGGCAAATTTTGGACCACTCATTTAATAAAAATGAGTGGCTGATAATGCCTCTCAATTTTCAATTAGGTTAAAATTCTCAATTGATCACAACCATATATATATATATATATATATATATATATATATATATATATCCTATTAGTATATACAATAAAATAAAATAAATTACATATATATATATATATTATTTTTTTTCGGTTTTGTTCGGGTTTTTGGGGTTTTTAAGTTTGGTGTTCGGTTTTGGTTTTCCGTTTTTTCAGGTTCGGTTCGGTTTAGATTTTAAACTAAATTCGGTTTTTCGGCAAAACCGAAACCCGAATGCTCACCCCTAATAGTTCTTTATTTGATTCGTGATGACTTAGACCATTAGCAGTGGGGCGCCCTAAGAGCACCCGCAACGCGTGCCGCCGGCGTTCCGCGTGCCGTTCCGCCGGAACGGTTTCGCCGCGGAACGCGTTGCGGCGCTGCATTCCGCTCCCGTCCCGTTCCCATTCCGTGCCGGGTGCCGACGGCACGTAACGCGGCACGGAACAAGCCGCCACGCGCCTGGGCGACGTGGCCGATCCCCGTGCGTGCGTGCTTCCCACTCGCCGGCCCGCGAGTGGGACACGTCAGCAATGACGCAATAATTATTTTTTTTTATAAACATCAAATTTTTTTAAAAAAAAAATTTTTAAACGGTAACATTACCGTTTTTTTTAACTTTTCTTAATTTTTTTAATTTTTATTTTTATTTTCTTATTCTATAAATACACCTAATTCATTCATTTTATACACAACTACACATCTATTCTTCCTACATCAACATCAATTTCTCTCCAATTTTCATATTCTATCTCTTCAAAAAATGTCCGGCGACGGCAATTACGGTGGTGGCGGCGCCGGAGGGTGGGATCTCAACGCGTTCGGCGATTGGGAGACCATGTACAACACACTTGGTGGTTCTGGGTCATCGACGCCGGGCACGCAGGGGTCGGCGACGCCGGGTGGGTACCAACCAACAAGCCGCCAAGTGCTTCTGGGAAAAGGTCCGTGATGTCTACCACGAGACTAAGCCGAAAGGGGGCCGGAAGCGCAAATATACAATGCTTCGTGCTCACTTTGGCCGAGTCGATTTACAGGTCAAAAAATTCTGCGGGATCTACTCCACCGAAGCGGCGCACTACCAAAGCGGAGCTTCGGGCGCCGACATACTGAGGGCGGCTTTGCGCGCCTTCCACCAGGACACCGGTGTACAGTTCAAATATGTTGATATTTGGCAGCTCGTCAAGGACGAGGAAAGGTGGGCCGGTGGTGTCCGCTCCAGCTCGGGATCAACCTCAAAGCGGACGAAGCACACGACGAGCGGCCAGTACTCGTCTGGTGACACCGATGCGCCCAGTGATCGTGACCCGCAGGAGGTTGGGGTTACGGCCGCCGAGTACGAGGGATCTAGCCGTGGGCGCCGTCGTCCGCAAGGGACGAAGGCGGCGAAAGCGGCTAGAGCGAGGAAGGGCCGAGGAGAATCAAGCCAGTCGGCCTCGGGATCGGGCTCACAAGGAGGCTCGAACACACTTATGGTGGCGTACATAACCGCCACAATGGCGGACACTTCCCGCTTCTCGTACGCCCAATACACGGCCTGGTGGAACGGAATTGTGCATATGGCAGGACTACTTGGTCTTCCCCCTCCCCCTAAACCTCGACCGCCTCCGGAGGATGATTCGCCGGCGGAGTAGTTTTTTTATTTTCCCACGTTTAATTGTGTGTTTTTTATTGTGTGTTTTTTATTTTTTTAGGATTTGAATTGTGTGTTTTTTTTAATTTTTTTAAGTTTAAGTTGTAATTTTTTTTAATATTGTGTGTTTTTTAATAAAGTATGTTTGTTTTTTAATAAAGTATGTTTGTTTTTAATAAAGTGTGTTTATTTAATTTAATTTAGTTGGAAATAAAAATAAAAATTGAAATAGAATGAATAGTAATTTAAGGAACGGTTAAGGAACGGTTAAGGAACGGAGGGTTGCAGGTTCCGTTCCTTAGTTAAGGAATGGAGTAAAAAAGTACAGTGGGGCCCTCAAATAGTGGTTTAAGGAACGGTATAGGAACAGCGTTGTGGATGGCCTAAGGCGCGCCACGTCATCAGTTTTATCCTCCTAACCCCCACCTGCAGTGGAGCGCCCTAAGGCGCGCCACGTCATCAGTTTTTATTTGAATATTTAAATAACTACAAAAATTAGGAAAAAACTTCATTTCATTTATAAAAATTAATACATTACAATAAGAATTAAAAAAAATACGCAAACTCAGCGACGATGGTTATGGGCCCACACTTCTTCAACCATGTCGTTCATGAGCTGACCATGATCTTGTTGGTTGTGCATTGAGGCCTGTCTAGCTAGAACCTCATCGAAGCCCGACGACAATCCTCTAGCGGGGGGCTCGGTCGCCGTGCTGGACGAGCTAGATGCACTGTCATCATCGTTCCACTCGGTGATGCTCCCACCTTCATGCTCGACTATCATGTTGTGCATGATAATGCACGCATACATGACGTCCGAGATGACTTCCTTGAACCAGAAATGAGCCGGCCCCTTTCACAATTGCCCACCGCGCTTGGAGCACACCAAATGCCCGCTCGACATCCTTCCTCGCCGACTCCTGCTTGTGCGCAAATAAAACCCTCTTCTCACCAATTGGGCAGCTGATCGTCTTCACAAAAACAGGCCACCGTAGGTAGATGCCCGGGCCGTTGCCGTTTCATTGCCGTCGCCCCCATGTGGTATTGGCGCCTGTTGGCAGTGAACTCGATGACCGGACCGTTGCAGTTACATTGCTCAGTGAAGAGGGTGGATGAGTTGAGGACGTTAATGTCGTTGTTCGACCCGGCTACGCCGAAGTAAGCATGCCAGATCCAGAGCCGATAGTCAGCGACGGCTTCGAGGATCATCGTCGGGTGGCTGCCCTTGTAACCACTAGTGAATTGGCCTCTCCACGCCATCGGACAATTCTTCCACTGCCAGTGCATACAGTCGATGCTCCCTAGCATCCCAGGAAAGTCGTGCACCGTCTCGTGCATCTTCATCAGGCCCTGGCAATCAGTGGCAGTCAGCTTGCGCAAATATGTGTCGCCGTAGGCCTCCACAACCCCCCTACAAAAGCTTTTAAGGCACTCGTGGCCTGTTGTTTCACCGACATGGAGGTATTCGTCGAATATGTCCGCCGTAGTGCCGTAGGCCAACTGACGGATTGCAGCCGTGCACTTTTGCAATGGTGTAAGGCCGGGTTTGCCGATGCCGTCTTCCCGATACGTGAAGTATTCATCACGTGACGACAACGTCCGAACAATGATGAGAAAAAGGTAACGCGACATTCTAAACCGGCGGCGGAAAACAGTCGGTCCCCACCGTGGTCGATCGGCAAAATAGTCTTCAACCAGACGTTGGTGAGCTGCCGCGTGGTCGGGTGGGACATACGTCCGACGTCGAATAGGCCTATGGACCTGCTCGGCCGCCACTGCCGCCGCCGCCTCCTCGCGCTGCATTTCCTCAAAGCATTCCGCCATGGCCTCTTCAACGGCTGCATCTAAGGCTTCAGATGTCGAAGTACTTGACTCCGAGGAACTAGAACTATCGGTGTCGTCGTCGTGGTTCATTTTGGTATGCGAGAGAGGTAGATTCGTGAGAGATGAGCGAAATGAGAGATGCGATATGTTCGTATGAAAAGTGAATGAGAAACGGGGTTTAAATAGAAAAATAAAAAACGCGTGTCATCGTCCTCGACCATCGTCCGCCGATCCCACAGTGGCGCGGACGATAGGCCATCGTCCGTGCCATACGCTGCGGACGATGTATCGGGCGTGAGCATTGGGCGCTCCCTATGGCCGGCACCCACAATGGTGCTATCGTCCGCGCTCGAGGACGATGGACGCCATCAGACATGCCATCGGGCGACCCATTGTGGTTGCTCTTAAATCCTCAACCTATTAAATGGAGGTGAAACATTTGCCAACTGTGTTATACTTCATCGTATTGACTATTATTTTGCTTTAATCTATATAGTTTATCTTTAGGTTTATGTTAGGTATGCTCCAAACGAGCTTATTATTCTCACGCATTCAACATAATTGGTTTAAGATGAATCTATTGTATATTTTTAGTAAAATTCTTACTTGATAGTATTAATTACTGATCATATGTAATTCGACATATATTTGCTGTAGTGGCCAATCTAAATTGATGGAGAAATATTGTTCCTACCTTAAAACCACCAAATATTCCAATTCCTATAGCATATTTTTGACAAACATAAACAAGAAAATCATTACAATTAAAAGTGGAGAAGTAAAACATTAACAAGCTTTGTATGTTTTCTTGTTCTGTAAAAATGGACTCGTTACTTAGGGTTCCCTGGTGGGGAAAACCAATAATCACCTCATCGTAGGGTGGGCGAACAAAGTTACCTCAGTCATGAGCCATGATTCGCTCACATCATTCTTTGACCATTTTGCCTAAAGAAAACTGCATTTCTCCTAAATCTCATTTCCTTGACCTTGTTGACAACGACGAGGAATCAAATCACATTCGTTTCTATAATATTGATATCATATAGTACTACTATTATGATTGAGACACACTCCAATGGATACTAAACTACAGTTTTAATTAATTTATTTTAAATCATATTTATTTATTAAATAATATTAAGTGCCCGTTCGATATACATAATTGAATTAGAATTCTGCTGAATTGGAATTGAATTCCAAAACATTTGTTCAGTAAGATTGATATACAAAATTGAATTTGAAGGAATTGATATGAAGTGTATATATGTAATATGAGTGTAGTCTGCTTTTGATAAGACATTCAAATTGTGGAATAGCGATGAATTGATATTGTAATTTAGTTCAAATTCCAGTTCAATTACGTGATATTGAAAAGACCCTAATTGCAGTCCTCTACAAGGTAGAATTGCCGGACGCAAGGTTTTGAGATAATGATTTAGTTGAGGGTTTATAAATTGTATTACCGCATAATATTAATGACAGTACATATTCTTTATCTTGGAGATATGTCACTGTTGAATAAAAATGAAACATTGTAACCCCTCCAAATATGGTGGGGAGAGTAAAGATTGATGATGAATAAATATTGTGAAATTTCTACTATATCTTTTTTAACATAATTAAAAGCATAAGAAAAAGCGAAATACACTTTTTTTCGTTGCAATAATGAGTTTGATTTTTGACCACCTTGTTTTAGCCCATATACCTTTGGCTTTGCTCGTGTGTTCTATAATCAATTAGCATTATTCTCCTTTTATTTTTTGCATTTATTTTATACATTTTTCCTTTTTATGGGCAGCCATGTAAACCCTTTCGTTCCACTTCTTTTACTTTAAAGGAAAAATCGTTTTATCTTAGCAATCATGATTTAAACCACTTAGTTAATTGTCATCATTCATGTAATCTCCAATGTCATTATAATCATGGGCGGCTATAAGGCGAGGACAAGCAATTCCTAAAATCCAAGAAAAAACAAAGCTAAAATGGGACATCGTGAAAGTCAACTTTATACAAAATTGATCATTTTTATTTTCTTCTTCTTCACTGGATTATATACTAATTCACTCGTATATATATGGCAGATTTATTAAGATTTGTTTTTCATGATTACCATAATTTATATTTGCGTTATCTAGTTTTAATTGGAACACTAATAATAAACATTTTTTAAAGTGTTTGGTGGTATATTTAGAAGTACAGAATAACTAAAAAATGACATTAAAGATCTTTTCTAGTGTGTTATGTATATATATGGAGTAGGATTTATATATATGATCATTTATTTGAGCCTTCCATTTTCACGTTTTTCTCATAAAACTTGCCTTTCTAATGAACAAGTCCTCTCCCAATAATGCATACTGAAAATAAACGAAAAATAAATACTAGCCTTTTAATTACCTCTACATCACAGTACAAAACTGAAATTAAATGAAATAAAATTCTCCCGATGGTACTGTACAGCCCACGCCGCTCAGTTTGACGCAGATTTAGTAAAGAGGCCACGCATAATTAAGTGGCCTCTTAATTATGCGTGAATTATGACATTAATTTTTGACTAATCATGATATAATATTGCTTAGCTCTAAAGCCTAAACCTCATCACATCATTAGGCCATCCGCATCGCGTCTCGATGCTGTCTCTATCTCGCCTCGGAGAAACGAGACGGCATCGAGACAACGATGCAGCCATCCATCTCGGTCTTGTCTCGCGGGGTCTCGGCCCGGACGGTGGGTTGGCGAGACGTCTCGCCATGCGCCAGCACGGGCGCTAGGCGTGACGCCCACTCGCCGGCCCACGAGTGGGCGTCGTCATGCTGACACAATAAATAAATTTTTTTAATTCGATTTTAACAAAAAAATAATTAATTTTAAAAACGGTAATATTACCGTTCAACGGTAATATTATTTTAATTTTTTATTTATTTTTTCTTTTTGTATTCTATAAATACTCCTCTTTCATTATCATTATACACATAAACACACATCTATTCATCTCAATTTTCATCTTACCTCGACAAATTTTCATCCCACCTCTCCAATTTTCATCTCAAAATGTCCGGCGACGGAAACTCTGGCGGCTCCAGCGGCTATGACTTGAAAACGTTTGGCGACGGGGGGCATGTACAATGTCTTGGGTGCTTCCGGTTCCTGTTCGTCGACGCCGGACACCCAAGGCTCGTCGACGCCGGCGGCGTACCAACCACCCTATTTTGATGTGGATGCATACTCTCGTCCCTTTACCCCGAGGATTATCCCAAATTAGGGAGGATTTTCTGGATGAACCCAATCCGGAAGGAGGACGAGGCGGTGGAAGCTCCGGGGGTCGCACATTCGACGCCGTGGAGGAAGAGGAAGAGGCGGCCGAGGAGGAGGAGGATGTAGGCCGTCATCCATACAGCCGCAAGGACATGATGACTCTGTTCAACGCTTGGGTCAGTGTCTCGTACGATCCCATCGTCGGGAATCAATAAACCCGCAAGTGTTTTTGGAAAAAGGTCACTGACGCATACAATGAGAAAAAGCCAAAGGGGTCCCGCCGCCGCACCATGAAGATACTCCGCAGTCATTTTGACCGAGTCGACAGAGATGTCAAAAATTTTTGCGGGATCTACAAGAATGAAGCGGCGAATTACCAAAGCGGAGCCAGTGGAGCCGACATTCTGAGAGCGGCTATGCGAGTCTTTTTTGACGACAACAACAAAGAATTCAAACATGTTGATGTTTGAGAGGTAGTCAAAGACGTTGAAAGGTAGGCTGGCAGTGTCTAGTCCAGCACGGGCTCGAGCTCGAGCTCGAAACGCACGAAGCATACAACGGGTGGCCAATACTCGTCTAGTGAGGGCGGGTCAGGCAACGCCTCACAAGAGCTTGAGGGCACGACCACCGATGCAGGGGGCTCCTCCAGTGGGCAACGTCGGCCGCAAGGGACCAAGACGGCGAAGACGGCTAGAGGGAGGAGGGGTCAAGGCGAATCAAGCCAGACGGGCTCGGTCTCGGGCTCGAACACCCTATTGCCCATGTGCTTGACCGCCACGATGGCTGACACTTCCCGCATGACGCCTCCCGAATATCAAGCCCATCTTGCCGGAATTGAGTATATGGAAAGATAAATTGGTATTCCGCCTACAGGTGGCTTGAGTGCACCGCCACCGCCTTCGGGGGATGATTCGCCGACAGAGTAGTTTTTAAGTGTGTAATTTTTAATTTCTACTATTTTAAATTATGTCTTTTTATTTATTTTTTTAGATTGTAATTATGTGTTTATATTTTTTATTTTTTTAGGATTTTAAATTGTAATTTATTTTATTTAATGAAGTGTGTTTTTATTAATTGAATTTGTTGGAAATAAAAAAAATAAAATTGAATGAATAGTTAAGGGATGAGATGGTTAAGAGATGAAGGGATGCAAATGTTGTCTCTTAGTTAAGAGATGGAGTGAAAAGTACAATGGGACCCATGAATAGTTAAGAGATGAGACGGTTAAGAGACGGATAAGAGACAGCGTTGCGAATGGCCTTATTACGCCAATAGTATTTACAATTTGATTCTAAATTTATATATAGGCCTAGAACTTTAACAGCTAGGACTAATATAAATTTTGCATTAATTAAGGTTGCACTAAATTAATTGAATAATATTAGTTATGTTATTAGCACTAGGGGCAGGCGGCCGCGGCGGCTAATGGCTGAGCACAAAGTTTGGAGGCTGATTAAGATGGTTAATGAGAAAACCCCAACCTAAATATTGGCTTGTTTAGCCTAATTAAACAAGATCATTAACTGATTAGTACTACTATAGAGCGAAAGGTTTTTGATTAGGAGTTACTTTTTTATTGGTTTGTCGGCCTATTCTTATGGGCTACTTTTTTCATTTTAGGAGCAAATATATTAAAGATCAGATTTCGTTTGGGCTTTGTCAATCAATAGTACTATTACTTAAAATTAGGCGTAAACACTAAAACTACAAACGAAATCAATAGAAATTAAATTCCACAATCAAAAGTATTTTCTACACTTTATTTCTATATTTAACGAGTGGTATTGCAAATATATATCCTAAACGTTGCTAATTAGTAATTAATTCCTGATCCATATAGTATATAACCTTCAAAAGAAAACATTTTGCGAAAAATAGTTTTCCCCTAAAACGTATATGAGTCTATATTTGAAAAAATAGTTGTTAATGTGCATACAAATAGATTATTGATGATCGAAATTTTAATCTTAAACATACTCATCACTATTATAACTGAACATAAGTGTGATTTTAGTTTTAAATAATCATTCATTAATATTGCATTTCTTTTAAATATTCATAATCACAAATTTGAATATTTTTTGGGCAATAAACTATTAAACCTAAAAAACTACCAATATAGATTTTTTAATATAGTACTAATTGGGGTAATGAATTAATAAATTTAATTAATTGACTTATTCACATACAAAACTTTCTTTTACTCATCGAATTATTGAAACTATTATATGTAGGTAAAAGTGAGTTAAGCATCCAGCTATATACAGAAACTAATATTAATTTGTTTAATTACAGTAATTAGGTCTGATGGGATTTAAAATGGTAGATGTTTAAATAATTAAGATATAATGTGTTAATGACCATTTTATTAACTAAACAATATTGGCCGACTATAATTGGTTAGCCTAAATTATGCTTTCTTAACTAAATGAATTAGTTTGCTTTACTTAATTATTGGTCATATTTAATTTATTTGTCTCGCTTAATTAATGGGCTAATGGATTCGATTAATATATATATATATAGGGATGTATTCATTTCCTTTTCCTATATTTCTTCCTATTTCCTTCTTGATCTTAGCCTTTGATTTTCCAAATCCTTTGGCCTAAATTTGTTTGTAAAAACATTAAATTTAATGATTAAAAAACACGAAAAGGGCTAAAATGGAAATCAAATGTGGATCAGTTTCTCTCCCCCTTAATTCACGTGTTTCCTTATTTTCAATATCTCAAAATCGTCTTCAATCTGGAAGGAAGATATTCACGCAATCGTTGTGCCAATCAATTAATTCATCAAAATCGTTGTCAACACCAGTGAATTCTATCCTTCAATTACTGTGATTTGTTCTCGAAATCCAGAGAATGATTCGTTCTCTCAAGTCCGACGATCAAATCGAATCCAAAACCGCAATTTGAATAAAATCTAGAAGGATCCTTCAATCGCTGCAACGACGTGATCAAACTTCAATTGGTGCGGAGATTGACGATTCCGCTCATCGGCAAGTACGCCGTCGATGGCTGCTGCGAGTTCATGCCTACCGGTGAGGACGGCACCGCCGCCGCCTTGAGGTGCGCCGCCTGCAACTGTCATCGGAATTTTCATAAGAAGGTGCGGCGCTGATCGATCGATGTTGATTTGATGATTTATAATAGCCGTGATTTTTCATTCATTCATTCGAATGCTGCTTTGCGAATCGAATAATTGTATAATTGATCTCGAGAATTTTGAATTGCTTTATTGTTCATTGTTGTTAGGTGTTTTTTCGAATTGAGGATGAATCGATTGTATCCATATAATGCACCAAATTGTAGCGAGTAATGCATATTATTGACTGTATAATGCAAATTATGTGAACTGCAATGCATACGAATAAGATGTACCGTGATACGATGTTTGGCACACGTTTCTTGTTTCCCCCCCAGGGTTTAATAACAGTTTATGTATGACAACATATGGTATTGAGTAATGGATATATTTGACTATATAATGATCAAAATCTGAACTGCAATGCATACGAATAAAATTTACCGTATTTCGTTGTTTGGCACACGGTTCTTGTTTCCCCCAAGGGTTTAATAAGATTAGGGGCTAGGGTATAGTACGTACACATTAATTACAAATTGTAAAACAATTCGAATAATGCACCAAATTGTAGCGAGTAATGCATATTATTAACTGTATAATGCAAATTATGTGAACTGCAATGCATACGAATAAGATTTACCGTGTTTCGTTGTTTGGCACACGGTTCTTGTTTCCCCCAAGGGTTTAATAAGATTAGGGGCTAGGGTATAGTACGTACGCATTAATTACAAATTGTAAAACAATTCGAATAATGCACCAAATTGTAGCGAATAATGCATATTATTGACTGTATAATGCAAATTATGTGAACTGCAATGCATACGAATAAGATTTACCGTGTTTCGTTGTTTGGCACACGGTTCTTGTTTCCCCCGAGGGTTTAATAAGATTAGGGGCTAGGGTATAGTACGCACACATTAATTACAAATTGTGAAACAATTCGAATAATGCACCAAATTGTAGCGAGTAATGCATATTATTGACTGTATAATGCAAATTATGTGAACTGCAATGCATACGAATAAGATGTACCGTGATACGATGCTTGGCACACGTTTCTTGTTTCCCCCCAGGGTTTAATAAGATTAGGGGCTAGGGTATAGTACGTACATATAGCAACATCTTGTGTCTTGCACTAGGTCATGTTTTTGTTTTTGTTATTGTTATTGGAACTTTATATCTGTCATAATGCAACGTTTGGTTTTTATTTAAACAAGTCAACTTTGTATCAGTTGTGTTCTGATGAATTATTTTGTTTGTTCCCAATTTTTTTTTCTAGGTCATAATGCAACGTTTTAGTAAAATAATGCACTAAAATGTCTATTGCAGAATTGATATCCGATTTTAATATTCCATGGACCCCTGAATTCTGGCAAAACGATTAAATTAAAAAATTCACTTATTGGAATAAATAATGCAGCCCGTTGATACGTCTTATTCAATACAAAATTTTAAATAATGATAATTTCTTGGTAAATAATGCAACGTTTTAATCAAATAATGCACTAATTTATCTAATGTTGAATTTATATCCAGTTGAAATAAACCATGCACCCCCGAACAACGTTTATATCCACTTTAAATTTATCATGCATACTTCTTATAATGCATAATTAACTGTAAATAATGACGATATAATTACACATAATGCTCAGACTTTGCATATACACAATTATTATCGTAACGAACACTACATTGCAAATAATGACAGTCGATAAAGGAGTAATGCACAGATTGTAAAACACAATGCACAATCTATAATGCTGAATACAGACAATTTACCCAAATCTAAATCATTAGCTAATATCCAAACGCACTTATTAAGTTGCGAAAAAGTACAGTTTTAAATTGAAACATCTATCCGAATATCAGTTTACCCATTAACCAAGATCTCCTTATAGCCGAACCAAAACTCACTCCAAACCACAATTCTCGTCAACTGGAATAACATCGTCAACTGCATCGTCAATGTCTGATCTTAGCCGTTTCTCTGATATGGAACAAACAAAGTAAAACATCAAAACATTATCAATAAATCAGAATAAATAATGCTGCTAGCTTTTTACATATTAATGCATATATCATATGAAATAATGCATAATACAACCTCATAATGCATTAAAAATTACTCATAATGCATTGTCTAAACACAAAAATGCACATGTGTTACACAGAAAATGTATTAAACAATATAAATAATACCACTCATATAATGCACACAATACTACAAAAAAATGCACTATTACTGATTCACAATGCAGTACCAACACAACATAATAAAAAAACTTTCATACTAACTGGGCAGCTATTACAACAAACCCAATACCCTTAGTAATGCATAATTTAGTAAACATAATGCATAAATTATGTTCCATAATGCACAGTCTATACTAAAAAATGCACATATGTACTCTTTCCTAAGTTTAGTCACTAAAACACACAACACCCTACATATTGCATAATTTACTGCACATAATGAATACCACTCATCCTGACTGGGTAAATATTAGTACACACCCAATACGCTTAGTAATGCATAATTTAGTAAACATAATGCATAAATCATGTTCAATAATGCACAGTACAAACTAAAAAATGCACATATGTACTATTTACTGATTGTAGTCACTAAAACACACAACACCATACATATTGCATACTTTTCTGCACATAATGACGGTTTCAGTATAAACATAATGCACTAATCAAACCATATAGTATATAAAAGTAACAAATCATCAATCAGATTCCTCTGTAAAAATCTGAGGCAACAAACCAATACAACCAATGACCAATGTTAAAAGCAACATAATGCATACATAATGATACATAATGCACTGTCAGGCCTAAAAAATGCACACGAAATTCTTCCATAATGCATTCTGCAACACACTACCTACTCTACATAATGCACAATTCAAAACATTCAATGAATATCCAATCATATACATAATGCACTAATCCTAATAAACAATACATGTATATACTCTTGAGCACTGGACATCACAATACCCCTAAAATGCTAGTTGTACAGCACGTAATTAAACTAGACATCTAAATAAGGCTATTCGTATTCATACTACTGAAATGCACAACCAACGAGTGCAATTTACCTGCTTCCTGCGATGCTTGCGCGGGGGGACGACCTCTTTTTGTCATTTTTGATCTGGAATAACCCGAAATAAATAAGATACTTGCACCGAGACGTGGTAAACCCAACACAATGTCGCGGACTCATAATCAGAGAAAACCCTAGACGATTACCTGGGTAAAAACGATATCCTAAAGTCTAGGCATACGCTTAGTTGACTGATTTCATAATGCATACCTGCTCGATTTGTTGAATATGGCGTGCAAACACGACAACGTCGGTCGATTTTGTGGCAGCGGTAACTGCGGTGGAGTGGAATCGACGCAAATCGGTGGCGGAGGCTGTGGAATTCGAAATGTGGCGGATGTAAGTAGGGTTGAGAGAGGGGAAGGAGTGGGAGAGTTGAGGAGTCGGCTGGAGTAAATGGGAGAAAACTGAAGAGTGGAAGATTGCAAATCCCGTGACATTCGCACCTCCCAAAACAAAAGGCGGTTCCAATTTAGGGATTTTACTAAATTACCCCCATAATGCACAACGAAAGGAGCTATAATGCAACGCGGAAATAATAAATAAGGATTAACGTGGTCCATTGATTGGATGGATCTAATGGCTATTATTAAGAAGAGAAAAGGATCTTAGAGTGGAAAAGGAGAATAGTGCAACCCTATATATATATATATATATATATATATATATAGGGATGTATTCATTTCCTTTTCTTATATTTCCTCTTTTTTCCTTCTTAATATTAGCCATTAGATTGGAGAAATGGACGGTCAAGATCAACATTGGGTAATTAATCCCGTGTTGCATTATTTGTCATATTTTGTGCATTATGAGGGTACAATAGTAATCTAATAATGGCTGGAAACCGCTACGAATAATGCACCACATGGTCACGAGTAATGCATATAATTGACTATATAATGCACAATATGTGAACTGCAATGCATACGAATAAGATGTACCATGTTATGATGTTTGGACACACGTTTCTTGTTTCCCCTAAGGGTTTAATAAGCTTAGGGGCTAGGGTATAGTACGTAGACACGTATGTAATCTTCACATGATAACGAGTAATGAATATAATTGACTATATAATGCATAATTTGTGAACTGCAATGCATACGAACAAGATGTGCTGTGTTATGATGTTTGACACACGTTTCTTGTTTCCCCTAAGGCTTTAATAAGCTTAGGGGCTAGGGTATAGTACGTACGCATTAATAACAAATTATAAAACGATACGAATAATTCACCAAATTGTCACGAGTAATGGATGTTATTAACTATATAATGCACAATATGTGAACTGCAATGCATACGAATAAGATGTACCATGTTATGATGTTTGACACACGTTTCTTGTTTCCCCTAAGGGTTTAATAAGCTTAGGGGCTAGGGTATAGTACGTAGACATTACTAAATGCACGTATGTAATCTTCAATCCGTTGATTAACCCATATACACAATACCTCTAATAATGCATAATATACTGAGATAATGACAATTAACAGCTACATAATACACTACCTAAACCAAATAATGCACATACGTATATTCCAATAACAACAATTTGTTAGTAATGTCTACGTACTATACCCTAGCCCCTAAGCTTATTAAACCCTTAGGGGAAATAAGAAACGTGTGTCAAACATCATAACATGGTACATCTTATTCGTATGCATTGCAGTTCACATATTGTGCATTATATAGTTAATAACATCCATTACTCGTGACAATTTGGTGAATTATTCGTATCGTTTTATAATTTGTTATTAATGCGTACGTACTATACCCTAGCCCCTAAGCTTATTAAACTCTTAGGGGAAACAAGAAACGTGTGTCAAACATCATAACACAGCACATCTCGTTCGTATGCATTGCAGTTCACAAATTGTGCATTATATAGTCAATTATATCCATTACTCGTTACCATGTGAAGATTACATACGTGTCTACGTAGTATACCCTAGCCCCTAAGCTTATTAAACCCTTAGGGGAAACAAGAAACGTGTGTCCAAACATCATAACATGGTAAATCTTATTTGTATGCATTGCAGTTCACATATTGTGCATTATATAGTCAATTATATGCATTACTCGTGACCATGTGGTGCATTATTCGCAGATACCAAAATGTGGCAGTTACTTTTCCGTCAAATGTCAATAATAACCCTGTAATGCATACAACCACCTTTTATAATGCAACACGGAACCAGTTTTATAGAATCAATCTGATCCGTTGATGCCTTAGATCTAACGCGTAATATTAAGAAGGAAAAAGGATCTAAGATGTGAAAAGGAGAATAACGCTCCCCTATCTATATATATATATATATATATATATATATATAATTAAATCAGTTGTAACATTTAATTATTAGGAAATCATCAATTATAGAGTGTTGTGAGATTAATGTAATTTAGATAGTATTAGAAGTGCTTGTTTCTTCTCCTGTTTGGTGTCTGCTGTAACTTCGAGCAATCCCTGGACGCTAGTTGTTTTGGTGTTACCGGTTAGTGTTTGGCCTTTTCTCTTCTAAGCTTCGTCTCTTGTTGTCTTCTCTTCTTGTCAGCTCTTCAGGTGTTGTCGTGCCGTTTATGTTTGTGTTTGTATTTTTCTTGTTGTAGTTGTTGGATTGTTTCTTTTCTTGTACTTTCCCTCACCACTTTTGTGGTTTGGGATTTTGGTTTATAAAAAAAAAAGATAGTACTATAATATTTGTGTTTGAATGAAAAAGTACAAAAGTAAGTGAATACTGCGTAAGAAATATTTTTTTTATTTAAATATAGTGTAAATGATTAGAATAAAATTATTATTTTATGTGATATTTTTTGAAAATGAGTTTAAGTTTAAATTTAATATAAATAATTGAAAATAATCTAAGGTCTTTTAATTCGAGTATATTTTTTGTTATATCTATTGTTTTTGAGTTACCTTTGGGTTAAACAAGTTATCGTTACCATACGCCAACTTTTTGGTAACAACGGTGACTAAGGAGTAAGCCACTTTGGACAAAAAAACCACTTATCAATTCCTTATGGACCAACTTTGTTTTTAATGCTAGTACTTATGTTATGTAGCTGTGGCCGTATGTTACAAATTTATTTCTTGTGTACAAACGATGGCCACATCACTAGTCGTCAATTTCTTCTATTTGAAGTTGTGGGAAAAAAATGGTGGTGCCCATCTCTCGGCCCGACATCAAGTGAGGGGGTTCAATCAGGGTACGCAGTAGCCAACTCCGTTGCCAACTGCGCTACACCCCACCCATGCGGGCGATGTTTTTCATATCAAATATCAAAGGTTGTGTGCAAAGAAACCATACTTACGTTCAAATTTTAAGTATTTTAGTATATATTTTTCCTTACTATAGTTTTACATGAACTTTAATATCACAGTTTAAAATTTGACAATTAGTGCAATTTAATTAGTAAGACGTCAGATTACAAACCTCCGACAAATAAATTAAGAATTCGAAGGGAAAATTGGTGATCAATTTATGAAAACAATTAAAGTAAAACTCTGATATTGAATTTAATATGCATTGCATGATGAGACAATTCTAATTACTCTGGTTAAATTACGTTACAATGGTGAATAGTCAATGAGAATAATCGTAAACAACATTTTTTATATCTAAACTTTAGATTGGTATTAAATACGGTATTCAAATTTTAAAAACATCACCACACGATCATAAACTTTGATTTAATATCACTGGAAATACTTTTGCATTTTTTGGACTTTTATTGATATAAAATGCCTTCCAGCCTTTATGGGGCATTAGTTTATTTGTGACGAGAGAGTTGCCACTATTTTATTTTCTAAATTCAGAGAAATAGTTTAAAATATGTGTACAATGAATCAATCCTATAATAATAGGATAATTTTTTAAAAAATTTTATTTAAAAATTCAAAATGTAATCAAATAATTTTTTTATATCACAAATAGACTAAAATGACCCTTAAGGGCTGGAAGGTAATTTGGACAATTTTTTTTCAAAAGTCTCTCTAGCAATGTTAAGTGATCAAATTCTATGGACGTGATTGATATTTTTAAAATTTACATACCATATTTAATATCTAGATAAAGTTTTACAAAAATGTAGTTCACTCTGAGAAATAAAAATAATGCTATTGCGATTGAATCCCAGTTTTGCCATTTCAGGGTTTATATCTGATTTAAACTAATAGTTGGGTTTCCCGTTTGTGGTTATATATTGGTCATTAATTATTTATGGACCACACTGTTCAAAACTGGGCTCTAGCTTAAGAGTAAGATGGGCCGAGTTAAAGTCCAAACTATTTTCCATATACTATTGTTTAGTGAAATCTTAGAATATTTAAGGGTTTGAAATAGCTTTCTAGAAATGGATTAGTAATTTCTGGTAGTGATGACTGACCTTTACCCAACGTTGGTTTTCTTTGCTTGTAGCTGACGTAAATAACTTCATTAATGGTATACAAATTGAATACATTTTTGTTTCCTCTTATTTTGGCCTTGAAAAAAAATTTAAGTGTGTCCACCCAAACACGACTTCAAGCTCGTCCTTATAATTAGTAGATGTTCTAATCATACAATATAACAAACATAGCAATATTAAATAGTAAGAGAGTGATTCAACATGAAATAATTAGGTTTAAGCATCTTATAATATCACTATTACACATTATCCGCAAGATTATTAGGCATCAAATTTGGCGAAGCAAACTGCTGATGGATCTAGCTTTGACAAAACCAACCTTGCGGCTCTTGTTGTGGTTTGTTAGCAAGTTCTTGCTCCTCAACCTCCCTTTCCCCAAGTGATGCTCGCAAAGGGAGTAGCCCACCAGCGTGGCTTGGCAGCACCGCCACCCGCGCCCGTTTACCCGGCTGCACCGAGACCCTTCCATGATCACATTACCCCTCTTGCTCTTCTTCCCTTTTTCTTTCCTAACAATATCGCCATATTTCTTGTTCGTTTTCGACTTCATTGCGCCTTCCTCGCTCGGATTTCGCTCGAAAATCCCTATCCTCTTCTTTAATGGCACCAATTTATAGCTTTCGACACAACACCTACCTACAATGTATTACCAATATAATCACCATCATCCATGGGCAGAAGCAGAAAATTTTGATTGTAGGGGCTTCACTATACTATCTCCGTCTTTTAAATATAGAAACTATTTCTATTTTGGTTCGACACTTAAAATTAGAAAGTTTCTATTTAAAGAAATTTTATTTTTCTCTAATGAAATAGAATTCATTCTCCACTAAAAATACTTCAATCGCTTTTTCTTTTTTATCTTTTCTTTTCTTTTCTTTAATAATTGTTCAATAAAACATGTGCGGTTTCAAAAATTTCAATTTTTCACGAAAGTAGTATGCACTCCTATATAAATTTAGTTACAATTTTTATACTTCATCCGTCCAATAAATATGAAACATTTGCTTTTCACCACGAGATTTTATGTAGTGTTGTCTTGTGAGTTAAAGAAGAAAGAGTAAAGTAAGAGAGGGGAAAAGTAGAGATAAAGTTATTTCTATTTTAGGAAACGTTTCATTTTGAAATGGGACAACCTAAAAAGAAAAACGTTTCATTTTTAATGGGACAGAGGGAGTACATAAAACTAGTTCAAAACATAAATCAAAATCTTACCATAAAGTAGTAGGTAAAATTAATTCCATATAATAAATCACAATATCCTATTTAAATTTAGTTACAATTTTAATGCACAGTTTTTCATATTTTCATTTACTAATTTCACATACTAATTATTTACTAATTTCACATAAGTACACATGAAAAATTATGAAAACTAAACAAAATTTTCCATAATTTAATCGACAATCATTTAGTTAAAACTAAGTAATCAATTTAAAATTTTAAGCCCATAAAACAAAAATCTAAATTAACAAATCACATTTTACTTTCTTTAACTAAATTAACACAACACATTTATTTCTCCATTATTAACCAAAGCCACATTTAAAAAGTACGACACGACAACTCCCGAGATAATAAAGAAAGCTTTTATTATAATAATATTATATTAATTTGATTAGAATTGTCTTCTTCTGTCGCGCTGCAGCAGCCATTGTTATTTTTTTTCCTCTGCAACTTTTTGTTCCCATGTTATTTCAGCCCTCCCCATCATCTAATTTTCAAAGATTTAGTCTTCAACATCATTAATTTAGTGAGGGCTGGTGATGGTTATCCAAAATTTTGAAAATTTTCAAAGTAGAAAAAATGGTAGAAATCTTTTTTGGGTAAGGGCTTAAGCCCTCCCCAACCTCTTACTGGGTCCGCCCCTGCCATCATCACAACAATATCAATTAATATTAACCTAACCTTGAAGAGAAGAAGATGATGGCTGCATATTTGTGTTGGAATATTCTTCTCCATGACAGACGATGCTAACTATTTTCCTTAAATGAGAAAAAAGTTGGAATTAGCAAGATATAATAAATACCAGCATTAGTGCAAGTAGCTAGCATGGAAAATTATGTCTGCACGGAAGAATATATACAAGCTGGGGACCATATATATATATGTACATGTGTAGTGTATTATCCCATGCTAACATGCACCACATGGGTGGTGTACATGTATCATGTATGCATTGTTTTTTCTCCAACAAAGATAAGAAATAGTCAAATAAAAACAATACTATCATGATACTTTTTTCTACTTCTTTAATTGCAGATTAGACGGAAGGTAGCCAAAGTTGATACAATGACACCATATAAAAATGTGAATTTTTCTCTCCCACTTTTAGTAGTATACGTATTAGTACTATAACTAATAAGATCACTCCAACACCCCTCTTTCTCTCTCTAGCCTTCCTACACTTTTAACAAGCTGCAAGAATTCATCTTTATCACATCTATTCCAAGCTGTTTCAATTGAGTATATGAATATACATGAAAGAAGTTAGCATCAATAAATATTATCAATTCATTCACTTTTTACTTTCCACAAATACCTGATATCATTATTAGTATTCATACGATCATCACGATCTCCAAACTCCTGCACACAAAAATCATATAAATAAACCAGAAACTCTAATCATAGGCAATAATCACTAGGTTCTCCAAGAGAAACTTTTAAATTTGGTGAAAGATTTTACCTTTTGTTTAATTTTTTCTTCAGTTTTGAGATCACACGGCGGCTCTGATCGTGGGAGGTGGAGATCTGAGAGAGGTGTTGGTGGTGGTGTAGAGATGGAATCACACAGCGCCAAACGCTTTCGGATCCTCATAATTTAGTGATAAGACTAAGCTCTGAGAATATTGTCTCTCGCACGCACGCACACACACACACACACACACAAGCATGAGATGAGATGATTGTGTGTTGATGCAAGAAAATAATAATGGGATAAAAGAGGACAGTTGAAAGGCCAAACTTTTTAGAGAGAGATCACAAAGAAAACATGCCCTTCCAAGAAAATGTGTTTTGGATTTGATATACATCTTTCTCTATAATTGTATTGGGTGTTTTCTCTCTCTCTCTCTCTAACTTTAATTTGTTGCACCACACACAGTCACACACACTGCACCACACACATGAGGATATATTTGTATGAGAATCAAATGAGAAATACTCCTAATAGGATTTCTTGTTGGTGGCACGTGCGAGAGCTGGTGAGGCACGTGTCGGGGAGAGGTGGGCGCCACCTGCTACCGGAATTGGGATTGGAAGGAGAGACAAGTACGGATGATGACAGCGTGGACTACTGTGTGTTTTTCGGAGGCGCGTGCGTGCGACTGAGATTAATATTATTGGAGGCGCAAATGGCAAGTTATTATTGAAATTAAATTTTCTAATGCAATATGTCTTGCCGTATGCTGAATTATTATTATATTTATTATTATAATGAAATTCACTTATATATAGAGAAAGTGAGTTGATTGATTGTTTATATTCGTTGCCTCGTTGGGAATGGGCATCTCTAGTCAATTTGTTGGTACCTTCTAATTCATGGTATGTAGCTATGTTGGATTTTTATATATAATTGCAATATTTATTTTTAAGATTCTCAAATTGATAAAATTTGTCAGCAAGCCCATTTGGGTAAGCATTATCATAAATATGTCAACTAATACAAATTATGAAATAATTTTTATATTTATTCAGTGAAATGTGACAACTTGTCATTTATTCAAGCAACTACACAATTTAAGAAGAACACCAACTTCAAAAAATGAATTTACTTTCAATATATATAGTTACATGCTTAGTAATATTAGGCACATGCCAAGTTAACTGGGCTAGTACTATGGGTTCAGGTAGAATTGTCAAACCGGGTTGGATCTAATTCGATCCGGCCGATCTTAAGCTGGGCAGTTTAATTTGAGGTGCGACTTAGCCTAATCCATGACTAAAACAAGCTCGACCGGAATGATTTTATTTCTTTGAATCTGGACTAAACCTAGCTCAGACTCACTTGAATTAAGTAGAAAATTAGGAGTATTTTTGTACGTAATTTGAATTTTTATAATACTCCTAATAAGTTAAAGTAATACTAGTATTTTTTAGATTTAATTATTTATAATATCTTATGTTTTAAATTATAATTCATATATATTCATTGACTAATTTTAAATTAACATTAACTATATCATTTATTTAATAATACGTATATTAAAATTTATCTTATTGCAATTATAACAACTGAAATGGTTAATTCCCAATCTCTCTTCTTTTTGGATGATGCTGAGGTATCCACTAATTGATCTAAAACCATGCAATGGCCGCCAAAATTGAAGTCAGACTTTACGAACACAAAGAGATAACACTTGAAGCCCAAATTCGAAGAATGAAGATGAGGCAAAGTGGTGAGTTACTTGGATGCAGGAAACGATGCTTATAAATTTCGACCAATTTGGTTCGAAAATGTAACTAGAAAGGGTGTGATTATTTACCAGGGTTTGGTTCGTGCCTTCGTAACCTTAAGGGATAGATAGCCTAATTGTGATATCGAACATGAGAAAATGTTACTTTTTCTAGCTATACCTTTTATAGCCGTGGTCCCGTGGATTAGTTTGGTTGGAGATTATATTCAAACGATAATTTTATGTATACTGGAAGATCTTTGAATCAGGGGGAATTGTAGATAATAGAACTAAATTTATCAGACCATTTGTATTGGATACTTTGTGAATTTTTTCCCATACTTTATTTCTCGAAGTTATCTAATCCCTTATGTGTTTGTTCGTATTCATTACCTCATTCATTATTATAGAAACAATATTCATAACATATGATTCATTCCCCTAGCTAACTATTCATGCATCTCTTATTTTAACATATGCGGTTTGACTGCGGACAGCAGTAGCAGCTGCCCTCGGAGGACAGCAGGCAGCCCGTAACAATGAAGAAGAGGCGCCGAGATCTTCTTTTGAGCGAGCAGATCATGAGGGAGGTTGAGAATCTAGTGTGCCGGACAGAGGACACAATCGTGTTAAGACGGAGGAGAATGAGGGTGGAGGCGCCAGTGATTAGTGGTAATTTATAAAATTAGAGTAATTTTTTTTTAATTGTAATGTAAATATGAGGGATAATTTGGTCAATTTGTAAATATTATGGAGTAATAGAAATAATATGAGAAAAGAAGTAAAAATACATAAAAATTCCAAAATTCCTTTTTCCGAAATCTCTTAAAACGAACAAGGAAAGGTTGGTGTTTGATTTGAAATTATACATAAGCAGATAACAAAAAAACATGCCAAAAAAAACCCGACGTGAATAGAGATAGACTAATGAGTAATCAATTACCCATTGCACCTTGTATCAAAGCATTCCCAATTTGATTAGCCGCTCCTTCAAATAAACCTTCAATCACACTGTTGACAACGTTGTGCACGGTGTCGTTCCTCCTCGTCGGCTGTTGCACCTGCACGTAACTCGGCGCCGCATAGACCACCGGCGGTGCAGTATTATATCTCTGCAGCTGATGCCATGCTTCGCACTGCTGATCATACATCGCTGCTGGACTTGCAACAGCAACTCCTTGTTGGCTTCTGACACTTCTCGATTTAGAATACTCCTCGCACTCCTCGCACCGGTAGAGCCAGTGGTTCGACCCGGACCTGCCGCAGACGTCGCATACGAAGGCCTTGTCTGGATAGGGAGGCTCGAAGCAGAGCTGGAGGGGGTGGTGATGGGCTCCCCCCTTCACCGAGGAGCGCGTGAACGCGCACGCCGGATGCAAGTCGAGCTCGCACTCTCCGCAGTGATAGCAGAAGCTCGTGCCAGCCATGCCGCACGCGTTGCAGTGGAAGGTTCCGGTTGAGTAAGCGGGGGACGGGAGCAGGGTCAGGCTGTGCTTCTTGTCAGCCTTGTGGTTGAGTTTCTCGGGCATCTCGGAGCAGATTTTGTGGAGGGTGTAGCTGCAGGAGTCGCAGCTGTAGGCGAGGCCCGAGGCTGGTTTCTGGCAGGCCGAGCATTTGGTTGTGTTTGGATCGGAGATGTTGATGGATTTGAGGTTTAATGGATGATGAGGGTGGCTGAAGTGAGTGATATGAGGTTCGGCCTCAATCTTGCCCATTTTCTTCTTTTTCTTGTTGTTGTTGCAAATGATGCCGCTGCTGATCCCCTTATATCAAGTCCAAGTTTGGGATGTACTAATAGAATGTGAACATGTTTCCAAGGCATCCTCAAAGTCAGCCAAGAATGTTATGTCGTTTGCAGATGGATCTTTCTTTAAACAACATTTTAGGTGGCTGAGTTTTCCATGATTGAAAGAGACATTGATGTGATCTTGTGAGTATTTAAAAGTTTGTTTTTGGATACATATACATAATATGGCTGTCACTCATCGTTTTCATTGTTGGCACCGTGCATGAGACGTTGAGCTCTTACACAATACTCCATGAATTTAATTAAATTTATAGTAATGATTTCTGGCCGAATCTTGATGTATCTGTAACCATGAATTGATATCTTCTACAAAGAAAGGTGGAAGTCCGTCTTTGAGAAGTGACATACAACATCTTCTCAATGTGCAATTCTCCTATCTAAGTTTTCTAAGAAGACATAACCCAATAACAAACTGGGATGTCAGTTTTCTTGAGAAGATCATTTTCATAACTTATGAAGGCTTACACATAATGACGGGTTTAGTTTGATTCTCATGAATCTTATTCAGAGAATCAGATTTTCAAACTTATTTTGCTCTATATTATAGTCTTTTATAGAGTAATATATTGATCCAACTTGAGGATTAATAGGGCTCTTGAGTGGCTTTTGCACATTTCAAATGAACATCAACTTTCACTCTCTTCATTTACTGATAATGCCCTTATATGTCACTGAATCGATGTGCTTGTTGAGCATAAGTTGATAATAGGCCACAATTAAGTTGAAAAATCACTTTAAGAAGAGTACATGAAAACATCAAAGTTAAGAAGGCTTAAAGATATGAGAATATCAGAAATTCAAACATATTTTTGGTCTGTGATCATTTTATATAGAAGCATGGTCTTGAGTCTCTTTTGCGCATTTCAAATGAACATCAAATTCACACTCTCCACAACGGTAGAGCCAATGATCTGAACCCGGCTTTTCACAAATATCGCACCTGAAAACTTTGTTTTCATAAGGAGGTTCATAGCAGAGATGGAGGGCATGGTCATGAGCCTTAGACAGCAAGGATGGATACATAAAGGCGCAGACGGGGTGTAGGTTGATGAAGCGGCGAATTTCTGATGTTAGTGAATGCAGGAAGATGCAGATCACGACACAGAGATTTTTACGTGGTTCGATTTACTGAGGTAAATCTACGTCCACGGGAAGAAATGAGGGCAGAGTTGTATTGCTTGATCTGTTTTCTTACAGCTTACAATACAGACTTGCTATTTTGTATTTTATCTCTAGGGATCGAGAGAATGTAACCCTATCTATCTGATCTAGGTTCTATTTATACAAAGGACCAAGATCGTGGCATGCAGCTATTTACTAGGTAGTGGATGTCGTGGAGATCGTGGCGATCTTGCATGGGTCCACTATCCTGCATGAGTTAATGACTGCTTGACACCACTAAATAGATCGTGGGTGTAGTGGAGGTCGTGGAGGTTCTGCATGAGTCCACTATCTCCCAGTTCGGTCGAATACTGAGACCGAACTGCTGAATTATTGCCGAGCAGCTTTTGCCGATCTGAGAGTAGAGCTTGATGCCGACCTGAGAGCAGAGTTTGATTGGTTGGCTTTTACCGAGCTGTAGGCTGAGGCCGAACTCTTTGGTTGTGCCGAACTGAACTCTTTAGTCATGCCGAACTGATACTCTTTCTTGGGCTTTACTGCTGTTGGGCTTGTTTAGTACGTACTCCATCACTACCCCCCCCGGAAAGCGAAGTGAATCACTTCGGCATTCTGGATAAAGGTACGGGGTAAGTTGATGTTTGTCCTCGGTCTGATGAAGTGAACTCTTCTTTGACCGGACTTGGTTTGCGTCCTAATTTGGCGAGGTTTATCGCTCGGATCGAACTTTCCGTTGTCCTAATTTGGGGATCGGACTTTCCCTTGTCCTAATTCGGCGAGTTTTATCGCGTGGATCGGACTTTCCCTTGTCCTAATTCAGGCAAGTTTTATCGCGAGAATCGGACTTTCGTTGCAGTTCGTTTCAGACGAAGTGCTTGATTTTTAAGCCGAATTGTGGTCTTGTATCCTCTTTAGAAGCTTTGACTTCACAATCGTTGGCTTATTGCAGCTCGTTTCAGACGAACTGCTTGTTTAAGCTGAATTGTGGTCTTGTATCTTCTGTAGAAGCTTTGACTCACAATCGTTGGCTTGTTGCAGCTCGTTTCAGACGAACTGCTTGTTTAAGCTGAATTGTGGTCTTGTATCTTCTGTAGAAGCTTTGACTCACAATTGTTTAGCTTGTATATGTTCTAAGAAGGGGATCAGCCTTCGAAGAACAAGATACCCCAGTAACATTTGTAAGAGACGACACGCACAGAGACAGACAAAACGCATATAGACAAAACGCACAGAGACAAATAAAGACCAAGTAAACCAAATAAAGCACATTGACTGAACAAGACTCAAGACTGACTGACCGGACTGTCTCTTACAAATGGAACTTTTTGAGGTTGGAAATGTGCCATGTTCGGGGTACCTGTTCTCCTGACATGTGAGCCAATTTGTAAGACCCTTTGCCGAGGACTTCTGACACCCGATACGGACCTTCCCATGTGGGTTCGAGCTTGCCCAGCTTTTCTGCTCGGCTTACTTCGTTGTTTCTCAAGACGAGATCTCCCACTTGAAATTGTAGCTTCTTCACCCTTTGGTTGTAATACCGGGCTACTTGCTCCTTGTACTTGGCTGCTTTTATGCATGCCAATTCTCTTCTTTCTTCGGCAAGATCTAGCTCGGCTCTCAGTCCGTCGTCATTCATTTCTGAGGAGAAATTTAGAGTTCGGGGACTGGGTACGCCGATCTCCACCGGAATCACGGCTTCAGTGCCGTACACAAGACTGTACGGAGTTTCACCGTTGGAGGTTGTGGGTGTAGTTCGGTAGGACCATAGGACTTGAGGGAGATTTTCTACCCATTGTCCTTTGGCTTGTTCTAACCGAGCTTTTAACCCTTTCACCAGGATACGATTTGTTACCTCCGTTCGTCCGTTTGCTTGTGGATGAGAGACCGAAGTGAACCGCTGTTGAATATTCAGCTCTTGGCACCAATTCTTGAACGTCTTGTCGGTGAACTGAGTCCCGTTATCCGAGATGAGGATGTGGGGTATGCCAAATCGGCACACTATGTTCTTCCAGACGAAATCCAATGCCTTCGAGCTCGTTATCGTAGCTAATGGTTCAGCTTCCACCCACTTCGTAAAGTAGTCCACGGCAACGATTAGAAATTTCATTTGCCGAGGAGCTTGAGGAAGTGGTCCCACTATGTCTATGCCCCATTGCATGAAAGGCCAAGGGCTTTGCATAGTGAATAGATCGGTCTGCGGCATCCTTGGGATATTTGCATGGATTTGGCACTTCGGGCATGTCTTGACGAGCTGCACTGCTTCTTGTACCAAGGTTGGCCAATAATATCCCCATCTTAGAACTTTTTTAGCTAAAGCTCTAGCTCCGATGTGGCTGCCGCACGATCCTTCATGAACTTCTCTGAGGATGTAGTCCGTCTCTTCTGGTCCTACGCACCGCAATAACGGCTGGAGGTAAGACTTTCTAAAGAGGACTCCTTCATGAAGTTCGTACCGAAGTGCTCGGCATGTGATCTTCCGAGCTTCTCTCTTATCCTCGGGCAATTGTCCTTGATCCAGATACTGCAAGATCGGCGTCATCCAGTTCGACGAGCTGGATACTGAATGTACCTCGGCTTCATCAATGCTTCGATGCATTAATTCTTCCGCCTTTGAGCTCGGATCTGAGGCCAACTTACTTAAGGTATCTGCTCGGCTATTTTCCGCTCTGGGAACACGGATTATCCGAAAATAGGAGAAACTTCGGCTGAGGTTTTGCGCTTTGTCCAAATACTTCTTCATTCTCTCGTCACGGGCTTCACTTGTACCCAACATGTGATTTACTATGACTTGTGAATCACAATGGACTTTGAGAGATTTGACGAGCAGACTTTGCGCTAACTGGAGTCCGGCCAGGAGGGCTTCGTACTCGGCTTCATTATTAGTAGTGGGGAATAGGAACCGAAGTGAGTAGGTTACCTCGTGTCCGTCGGGAGCGACGAGTAAAATACCAGCTCCACTTCCCATCTTGTTTGAAGCTCCATCTACGAATCCGCTCCAGCAGTCTGGCGGCTCTACTTCGGATTCCAAGGGCTGTGCTAGTTCGGCATTGGCAGAATTTTTCTGTTCGGCAATGACAGGGATTGCTTGATCGAACTTGGCCTCTGTAAGAAAATGTGCCAAGGCTTGTCCCTTGATGGCTTTCCGAGGTAGGTACTCGATTGAGTGTTCTCCCAGCTCTATGGCCCATTTGGCGATTCTGCCTGATGCTTCTGGCTTGGTCAAAACTTGCCGAAGAGGCAGATCGGTTAAGACGCATACCTTGTGAGCATAGAAGTATGGCCGCAGTCTCCTTGCTGCATTTACTAGCGCCAGAGCAATTTTTTCCAGAGGTTGATACCTTGTTTCTGGACCTCTTAATGCTCGGCTTGTAAAGTAGATGGGAAACTGCTTTAGGCCTTCTTCTCGTACAAGCACCGCGCTGATGGTTTGATCTGAAGCCGCTAAGTATAAGAATATTACTTCGGCTTCGGTTGGAGCAGATAGAATAGGAAGCTCGGCTAGATAACTTTTGAGCTCGTCAAAGGCCTTTTTCTGCTCGGCTCCCCACTCGAACTTTGGTGCCTTTTTCAACACCTTGAAGAACGGCAGTTGCTTTTCGGCTGCTTGGGAAAGGAATCGATTCAGTGCGGCTAGACATCCGGTTAGCCTTTGCACGTCATGTATGGACTTCGGCATTGCCATGTTCTGAACGACTTGAACTTTTGAGGGGTTTGCCTTGAGTCCGTCCTTTGAAACCCAACAACCCAGAAACTTTCCCGAATCTACCAAAAAGGTACACTTTTGGGGATTAAGTTTGAGGTTGGCTTTCTTGAGCACGTTGAGAGTGGACTTGAGGTTGTGCTCGTACTCCGAAGTGCTTTTGCTTTTGACGACGATATCGTCAACATACACTTCGACCTCCTTTCCGATCAGGTGCCGAAAAAGCTTGTCTACCATCCTTTGATAAGTGGCTCCGGCATTCTTTAAACCGAATGGCATCTTTTTATAAGCGAAAATGCCGAAATCGGTAATGAAAGCTGTTTTCGGAGCGTCACTCTCATCCATCAATACTTGGTGATATCCTTTGTACAAATCAAGAAAACAGAAAATTTCGAAGCCGATCAAAGCTTCTACTTTTTTATCTATATTCGGAAGGGGATAGCAATCTTTAGGACAGTGCTTGTTTAGATCGGTAAAATCTATGCACATCCGCCATCCTCCTTCTTTTTTCTTGATCATCACAGGATTGGCCACCCAGGAAGGATATTTCACCTCGAATAGTACATCCGCTTTTAGTAATTGGCGGACTTCGTCATGGATGACTTGGCTTCTTTCTGCCGCAAAGAGTCTTTGCTTCTGTTTTATCGGCCGGACTGAAGGATCAATATTTAACCGATGAGTGATTACCTCGGGGGGCACTCCGGTCATGTCCAACGGAGACCATGCAAAGACGTCTTTATACTCCTTGAGGAGCTGGATGGTTTTTTCCCGGAGTAGAGGCGTTCCTGCGAAGCCGATCTTGACCGCTCTGGATGGATCATCTTCGTATAACTGAACGGTCATTGAGTTCGGCTCTGAAGTGACTTCGGTCATCTTGCTTGCCTCTGACTCCGGTTGCTGTGATTGCTATGCTTGATGGTGCCGAACTGATTGCTCGGCACTTTTAAGCGCAACCTGCAGACATTCTTTTGCTCTCTTTTGATCACCTCGGATGACCGCTATCCCACCTTTAGTGGGGATCTTGATGGTGAGGTGATAAGTAGAGCAAACGGCCCGAACTGTGTTGAGCCAGTCTCTCCCCAGGATGATGTTGTACGGGGACCGAGCTTTCACCACAAAGAACTCGATCATCGTATTGGAGCTTGTAGGCGCTTTTCCCACCGTGATCGGAAGGCTGATAATACCTTCAGGGCGGGTGTCCTCCTGGGCGAAACTTTTCAGAGGAAGTGGAGCCGGACTGAGCCGAGCTGGATCCACTTCCATTTTATCGAAACATTCTTTAAAAAGAATGCTGACTGACGCTCCTGTATCCACAAATACTCTGTGGATCAGTTTGTTTGCCACTCCGGCTTGAATGACAATAGCGTCTTGGTGAGGAGAGATGGCTGGGACGGGATCGGCATCTGAAAATGTAATCACTTCGTCTTTCTTCAGCCTTTTATGTGTTGGCTCCTCTTGATTGGAACCTCTGCGTTCTGCTTTTAGGGACGACTTAGTCTTCCCGGCAGGGAGAGCATCAATAGTCAGGATTACTCCATCATATTGCGGCTCGTCGTCGTCTTCGGGATCCTCATGCCTTTTCGGATCCTGAGGATTGCAGTTCGCACCTCTCTGCCTTTTGTTCTTTTTCGGCTGCTTGCTTTGGTATTTTTTTAACGTTCCTGTTTTCACAAGAACATCAATACCTGCAGCCAAATCTCGGCACTCCTCGGTATCGTGACCGTGGGTTTGATGGAATGAGCAATATTGATCCTGAGGTCGCCGCGCGGCTGATTTCGTCATCCGCTTTGGTCTTTCGAACATATCGGAATGTAGTTCGAAAATTTCCGCTCTTGACTTGTTCAGCGGTACGAACTGAGCGGGCGGCTTCTCGGGATTGAGACGGGGTCCCAATCTGTCTTGCACCGGAGCCCTTTGAATTCTTTCAAATGGAGTCCGGCGAGGATGCCCCTGATCGCTATGATCGGGCTTCCTTCTGTCTCCTCGGGACGATGAGCTGTCTAACGACCGTTTGCGACGGTCTGCCTCATCGGCCCGGGAGTACTGGTCCGCAATGTCCCACATCTCTTGAGCTGTTTGCGGACTGCATTCCACGAGCTTTCTGTAGAGAGCTCCGGGCTGGATTCCATTTTGGAATGCCGAAATGACAAGTAGATCGTTGAGATCATCTACTTGTAGGCATTCCTTGTGGAATCTCGTCAGGAAGTCGCTGATCTTTTCGTCGCGACCTTGACGTATAGAAAGCAGCTGAGCCGAAGTAATTCGGGCTTCCGCTTTCTGAAAGAACCTCCTGTGGAAAGCATCCATTAGATCTCGGTAGGATCTAATGCTGCCTTGAGGAAGGCTGTCGAACCACCTTCTGGCGTTCCCGATGAGCAGCTCGGGGAACAGCTTGCACATGTGGACCTCGTTGAGACCCTGGTTCGCCATGTTATATTGATAGCGTCCCAAGAAATCATGAGGATCCACGAGTCCGTCATAGGTTATCGACGGAGTTCGGTAGTTCCGCGGCAAAGGAGTTCGGGTGATATCGTCCGAGAACGGAGTCTTTAATGCTCCGTACATGGCGAACCCGACATCTCTTCGGTACGGAGGAGATGAAGTTCTCCTGTGGTTCCGGTACCGAGGAGGAACAGGAACATGTCGGGGTTGAGGATTCTTTCTCCTGGAAGACACGTCACTACTGCGGTAGTGACTTTCATGCCTAGATGAGGAGGGAGAATCCGTCGTTGTCTTCTCCGGCTGTTGGCTCTTCTGCAGGAAGGTTAAGAACTCCTCCTGCTTCTCGGCCAAGAACAGCTTGACAGCTTCATTTAAATCGGGCTGCTGGGAAGACTCGGTGCGATGACTCCTGGAGGGGCTTGTTCCTTCTTCGTGAGAACCGGAGGTAGATGTCTCCCGAGGCCGTTTTTCAGACCTGCGAGCTGGACTAGCTTCCTCACGGTTATCACGAACGGTATTACGGGTAGTGTGTGATCTGGTATGCATTTTTTTTTTTTTTTTGGGGTGGAAAAAGGGTCAAAAATTCGCTTTTATCACAAATTTAGTTCTCTGTTTCCCACAGACGGCGCCAGTGATGAAGCGGCGAATTTCTGATGTTAGTGAATGCAGGAAGATGCAGATCACGACACAGAGATTTTTACGTGGTTCGATTTACTGAGGTAAATCTACGTCCACGGGAAGAAATGAGGGCAGAGTTGTATTGCTTGATCTGTTTTCTTACAGCTTACAATACAGACTTGCTATTTTGTATTTTATCTCTAGGGATCGAGAGAATGTAACCCTATCTATCTGATCTAGGTTCTATTTATACAAAGGACCAAGATCGTGGCATGCAGCTATTTACTAGGTAGTGGATGTCGTGGAGATCGTGGCGATCTTGCATGGGTCCACTATCCTGCATGAGTTAATGACTGCTTGACACCACTAAATAGATCGTGGGTGTAGTGGAGGTCGTGGAGGTTCTGCATGAGTCCACTATCTCCCAGTTCGGTCGAATACTGAGACCGAACTGCTGAATTATTGCCGAGCAGCTTTTGCCGATCTGAGAGTAGAGCTTGATGCCGACCTGAGAGCAGAGTTTGATTGGTTGGCTTTTACCGAGCTGTAGGCTGAGGCCGAACTCTTTGGTTGTGCCGAACTGAACTCTTTAGTCATGCCGAACTGATACTCTTTCTTGGGCTTTACTGCTGTTGGGCTTGTTTAGTACGTACTCCATCATAGGTCAAACTGGCACTTATCACAGTGATAGCAGAAGGCAGCACCAGAGGCGCCACACGCGTTGCACATGAACTTTCCATCTTCATAGGCGGGTGAGGCAAGCAGAATCAACGCATGCTTTCTGTCAGAACCATGATATAGTTTCTGTGGCAGTTTCGAGCAAGCTTTGTGGAGACAGTAGTTGCAGGTTTGGCAGATGTAACTCCATCCCTCGGCTTCCTTCAAACAAGCAGCACATGAGAATTTTTCTGTGTTTGAATTTTGAGAAGAAACCAGTTTGAGAGAGTGTTGGTGGCTGAAATGGTTAAATTCTGGTTGTGCTTCAATTATGTCCATCTCTTGTATTCTTGGTATAAAAAATGGACATACGCAATGGTTTGTGGAACTTATATTCAAGGCCGGACTGAGAGAATATGGACTCATATCATGAATGGGACAGAGTGAAAAACGCGTAAAGCTGGTCTGCAGACTTGGCCTCACCTCTGATCCTCACATCAGCTGGCCAAAGAAAATTACTTGTTTGTCTCATTGGCCTATTATAAAATTATTTCTGTCAATGTCCAAACCAATCTGAGGATTCAATGTCATGAATCGAGAGTTAGTTGATCTTATCTAACTACTGCAGAATATTCATACTTCAATGAGTCATGGTTCAAGACCCCCTTATTCTGTTAGTCCGGTGTGCAAAAGAAATCGTTTTACTTCTCATGCAGAAAGTTTGTTGATCCATAAATAATGAACTTACATTATAAAGTAAGTTTATATTAAATAGATAAGGATTCAAATTACAAAGTTTTTCCTACTGTTTGTGGACTAAAAGACTATTTCCTTATTTCAGTTTCATATCTCAGATCTGTCAAGACTGCAGCATCTCTGAATGCATCAGAAACATGTGAGAAGTTTCGACCAAAATGGACGTCTCAGATTCACCTAAAATGCTCGAAATGATCAGCCTTCTATGTACACAAGACCAAATATTGTAGGCAAAAAAAAGAAAGGTAGAGAAGTTCTTACAGTTTCTGTTTCTGTAACCTGATCCTTAAACAGCATTATGTTATTAGTTGCATTCGCGTTTCTGTTTTCATTTTCTCTTCCCAATTCATCCCATACAGGCGTGCAGATGCCGGTGGAGGGCGCTAGATTCACCTCCCTCTTCAAGTCCTTCATGCCAAAACTGAAACTCTGCCTTTTGAGAAGTTGAAGCTTTTCATTATTTTGCTTAGAATCACACTCAATCCATTCATTTCTGTTTCTCTCAATAGGAATAGACTTTGATACATCAAGGGAGAAACAAGCATCACTAAACTGACAACTTGGCAAAGTGAAAACTTCAGAAATTGCACTCAACTGATCCAGAGACTGAAGATGATGATCACGATCAAGATCAAGATTGTCTGCATTCTTCACCTCAACATGCTTCATCTGCTCAGAGAGCAGCTCCATCAGTTCATGCTGGTGGGATTTGGACTCATTCGTTCCGTCCTCCTTCAATAGTGGCTGAGCCCCTTTAACAGCACACAAAACATGCACATCGAACTCACACAATCTACAATGGTAATGCCATCCATTGTATCTAGGCCTGTCACACACATCACACTTGAAATCATAGAGAGGTCTGAACTCTAGCTTAAGCACGTGAGGATGGGACGACATGATTTTGACCGAGAGAGGCATTGCCACACACAGCATGTGATAGTAAAGGGGACATTCGGTGCAGCTGTAGTAAAATCCTGCAATGTGCCTCCCACACGCCTCACACTCGTCTGATTTTTCTGGGAGAGTAGACGGGGTTGAGAGCTTGAGCCAGTGATTCGGATCAGCAGGGTGCATGACCTTTTTAGGCATGCTGTAGCAGACCTTGTGAAGGGAGAATCCGCAAAGCTTGCACTGATAGAAGGAATTTCTCGGCATTATAGCAAGTTTGCAGGCTGAGCAGACACGGCCTCCATCAGCACTCGACTCAATATATTTTAGTGGATGTTCGTGACTAAAATGTTTCAACATCGTTGTTGGTTGTTCCAATTTTGTTTGAATCTGAACTCAATCTTGCAGAAGCTGAAATGAGAGAAGGTTGCTGTGAAAACAGAAGCAGCTTTCAAGTTTTATATATGTTTTCATCTAAATTTTGGAATGATTAAGTTATGATTATAAAGTCAACAAAACAACCATTTGGCAAGCCTATATCGATGGAATCAAGAGACTCCCAAACAAGCAACAACCAAGTCTTTATTTCAGGCTGGCCAGCATAAAATATGTTGAGATTTTTTAAAGGTTGTAGCTTCTGCTGGCCAATGTGTCTAAGACGACATCGATTATCGTAAAATTATATTCCTAGCTCAGCATCTAAGATGGGACATGAGAAAAGATGGATCTTTTTGTTGTATATGATGCCAAAACATGCTTCATTTTTCTCTACTATGCTTTTATTCTTCCATGATCAGTAAGTATATTTTTTCTATGAAATAAAAAGTAAGCAAACTTGATCAAAGTCAACTAACTACACATGTTGTTTTGTGAATCTATCTGAAAGTCAATGCCAAAATTCTAGAATAAGATCTTGTTATGTATAAACAGCTAGGCCCATTATCAATCAAGCTGTCACCACCAAACTCCAATCTTCAATCTGCATCAAAACCTTGACTGATCCAACTCCTCAACTAGTTATATAAACTGGAGAGAGATAGATAGATAGAGAGAGAGAGATGGAGTACAAGCATTTCAGCCACCAGCACACCTTGACCCTATACAAAGTCCAATCCGGGCAGCAGCTCAACTACCATGGCTGCCACCGCCTCTGCCATGACTCGATTTTTGCCTGCTGTAGCTGCAAGTTCTTCCTCCATGAGCACTGCGGCAATGCAAACAGATTTGTGAAACACCCTTCCCACAAGCAGCACCCTCTCATCCTGATGCCTAATCCCACCTACTGCAGCAGCTCCTTCTTGTGCAACGGCTGTGGTGTGGCCGGCAGCACCTTCTCCTACTGCTGCGCCCTCTGTGAGGTCGATCTCCACGTGCCATGCGCCTATCTCCCGCCAAAAGTGAAGCACCAGAGCCATGAACACGAGATATGCATCAGTTATCAAACAACACAAGAAAAAGACTCCACCCCTCAACACTGCAGGATTTGCACAAGAGAGCTGAGCTCTAAGCATTGGTCCTACCTCTGTGATGCCTGGCTGCACTTTTCGAGTCCACACCTTCTGCGCCACTGCTGAGGTTAAACTGGGCTTGCATCAGGACGATGCACCGGATCAGGCCCAACCTCCCGTTGTCTTCTACATCTGATTAAATATTATTGAGCCAATTTTTTAGTAACATCTACTACTATTAATCTTGGATGTGCATTTGTTTTGATTTGGTGCATCATTTACTCAACTCCAACTCTTGTTCTTTATCTTCAAGCTGTCATATAATTTTGGGAAAATCGGGTTTATGGGGGAGTTTACACTAAATATTACGTAAATGTACCCATTTTGTTATCTATTCCACAAATGGGAAAAACGCCAACCACATTGGCGTTTTTATTAGTAAATACGCCAACGTCATTGGCGTGTTTTAAGGTAAATACGCCAACGATGATGGCGTTTTATACTTGTGCCGTATTTTGGGTGTATGCTCTCGGATTGTAATTACGATTAAACACGCCAACTTGGTTGGCGTGTATAAATAAAAAAACGCATTTGTAAATGGCGTGTTTTCTTTGTTGAAACGCCGAACATATTGACGTTTTGTAAAAGACGCCAACCGGAGTGGCGTATTTACTTATGAAAAACGCCATTCTGAGTGGCGTGTTTAATCAGACTGATATACCAGGCGTTCCTCCCCCAAATCGCGAAAACCTCACAACACACAGCCTTCGCGATTTCTCCAGCTGCGCGCCTTCTCTCCGTGATTTCGGCCTACATTCATCAATCGGTGCTATTCTCCCCCAAATTCATCTATTTTATTCGGTTAGTATGCTTACCTTTTACATAATTATAGTAATTGGTGGATAGCTAGGGTTTGTAATGGGTTGTGAATTGAGTAGAAATATTATGCATTTTGGATTGGTTGAATGATATTATTGTTGATTATTATGTTGGATTGTGTTGGGTTTAAGTTAATTTGTGTATAAATTTGATTATAAGCCTAAACCCTAGGGTTTTTATAGCTAAAAAATTGGCAAATTGTTTTGATTTATGTGGGTTTTGGTTGATTAGTTTAGATTGTTAAATTTGTTTATATTGTTAGGTTTGTCAAATTGAAATTGGACAAATTGAAAATGTTAGGTTAGGCAAAATTGAAATTGGTAGGTTGGGCGAATTGTTAATTGAAATTGTTAATTTTGTGTAGGTGAATTGGTTTATGATTTTGAATGTGCAATGTTGTGTAACTTGCTTATTTGATGTTGGTGTTCAATTTTGTGATATTGGATTAAATTGTATCTAATTATTGAAATGGTTTATGGTTGGTTATTGTTGAATTTGGTTTATGAAATTGGATTAAATGTTATGGTTGGTTATTGTTGAATTTGAATTATGTAGGTAAATTATGGCATCATCTTCAACCTCTCGTCGTCGGCTTGCATGTGGTCCTGCGGATCCATCTGTATTATATTTTCAGAGACAACACGTCTCTAACAACATATGGGCAGGAGTTCCATCCGAAGATGTACGCTGCCGACGATTTGAAGGAAAAATTTGGGATGTTCCCATCCAGCAACATGTCTTGACAATAGTGGACCAGATGGGGTTTGGGGGTATGTTAAGGTGTGGTAAACCAAAAGAAATTGACCACCATCTTATCACAGCTCTGATTGAACGTTGGAGGCCAGAGACTCACACGTTTCACTTTCCAGTCGGTGAAGCGATTGTGACACTGGAAGACGTGGAGGTCTTATGGGGCCTGAAAGTTGATGGAGAGGCTCTGACAACTTACATCCCCCCGACGGACGCGGGATATTGGACGGACAGGTGTATGGATTTTCTAGGATTCATACCGGAAGCATCCGAGTTGAAGGAAATGGCTTTTAAGCAGACGAGCTTATCGCGCCAATTGAGGATTGAGCTGTCTAATGACCACGAACACTACATATATGCTCAGCGGGCTCGTATCTATTGTTTGCTATTACTTGGTGGTCTGATGATCCCCAACGCCACCGGAAATAAAATTCCGTTCTTCTACCTACACTTTTTCATGGATATAGAACGGTGTTCTACATATAGCTGGGGTGGGGCGACGCTTGCTTGCTTGTACCACAATTTGTGTGAAGCGGCCGTTGGTCAGAGGACGGATGTAGGGGGAGCCTTAACTCTATTACAACTTTGGGCTTGGGAGAGAATCCCAAATATTAGACCGAGGATGCTAGATCCCGTGCATACAGACTATCTACCATGTGCAAGCGCGTAAGTTGTTCATTAATTGCGTTTTTAAACTTAATGTTCATCAATTTTCGTGTTCTTCGCTCATAATTTAAATTTTTTAGATGGAATGGCCCGGCGTCATATGTAAAAGCACCCGGACATTGTGTTGAAAATTTCCGAGATCAGTTCTCCATGATGCATCCTAATCAGGTACTTCATATATTTATAAAATGTTTTTGGTTTTTTGTTTTTTGTTTTTATGGAAATTATTTTGAAAAATTTGTATCACATGTAGTTTATTTGGAGGCCTTATCTCCACCGGGAGTTGCCGGAAAGTTGTGATGCCGGTCGTCCTATATGGATGTCGATCACAACGCTTATTTGTTGGAATCTGGCTGAGCCACACCTGCCACACCGAGTATTGCGCCAATTCGGGATTGTCCAACCGTATATCCCGGATCTCCCCCGGTTCCACGGTTCTGATTTTTTGAAACAGGATCGCCGTGGAAAAGCTGGTCGGAATTGGGTTCAATGGCACGCCAATTATATACAGGAGTGGGACAACAGACACTTTACGATATGGACTGATCTGGAGGACAGTACTGAGCCTGTTGCAACGGAAGAATATATGAATTGGTTTCGCCAGATCACTGTGGTGTATTTAACCAAACCCGGCGTGCATGCTGAAGAGGGATTCCACGAAACCGCATCTTCTCATAACTTTACGGTACATTATTTATACTTAACTAAACTCTGATTACTTATTCAAATTCATATTATGATATGTACTTAACTTTGAAAAATTGTAGGTGGAGACGCTTCACAAAATACGTCACTATCTAAGTGGCCGAGCTGCGACAGGACATTTCTGTCCGGATATGGAAACCATTTCGAGGATGGTTGAAGAAGGACTGCAGATATCCGGGGAGCCTCAGCTGATGGACTACCCTCCTTCGCAGCGCTCTGCAATGGACGTGGACGTACCCATAAGGCAAAAGGCAAAACGACGAACCAAGCAGAAAACCGTCCGCGGAGAGTCGTCATCTCAGTTCGTACACGACTCCGATGACGATTTTGAGGACCCACCTCCACCGAGCTCTGCACTTCGAGGCCGTCATTCTATTAGCCATACCGGTGGTACCGGAGAAGATATTGGCCTCAGTGATGTCCCCGCTTCTCCACCGCGGTCGTCTGTGCAGGAGGATCTTGAGAACGCTGTTGTTCAAGATACTCCTCCCTCAAGGATCCCTAGATCTACATCTACTATTGGGAAGGGGATACGGCGTCTGTTTATGCGGAAACGTCGTGACGATTGAACTAATTTGAACTCTTGATATTACTGTAATTTGATATTGATGTTTTTTCATTTGATTTGAACTCATTGATTTTAAGTCTTTATGATTAAGTATTTGGATGTCTGAATTATTATTTCCTAGTAGAAATGAAAATGAAAACAGGCAAATAAAGAGATATTGGCGTTTTTGTGAATGTAAGTCTTTGTGAAAAACGCCAATGCTATTGGCGTTTTTAAGTTAGTTTATATTTTGCCCGTTTTTTCTACAACGAATGCGGACATTCTGAACAAACACGCCATTCCCGTTGGCGTTTTTAATAAGACGCCATTCCCGTTGGCGTGTTATTTAAAAACGCCAACGCTATTGGCGTTTTTAAGTTAGTTTATATTTTGCCCGTTTTTTCTACGACGAATGCGGACATTCTGAACAAACACGCCATTCCCGTTGGCGTTTTTAATAAGACGCCATTCCCGTTGGCGTGTTATTTAAAAACGCCAACGCCATTGGCGTTTTTAAGTTAGTTTTTTCGTTGCTCGTTTTTCCACGCCGAAAGCGGACATTCTGAACAAACACGCCAGTCCCGTTGGCGTGTTTCAGCAATAACACGCCATTCACGTTGGCGTTTTAAAGTGAAAAGACGCCAATTAAGTAGGCGTCTCTTTAAACACGCCACTCACATCGGCGTGTCCTATAAAAAAACGCTCCCACAGTTAAGAGTTTTTAATCATTTCATCATTATTCAATATATAAGTACATACAAATATTACCCTATACATTAGTCCAAATCTTGCTAAATACAGAAATCCAATATTACACAATGCATACGTTCAATTGTCTCGCCTTTTCCGCGTAAAAAAGCTACGGATCCCCTTCCCGATTCTGGCGGTTGAGAGTCTAGACGGAGGAGTCTCTCGCACAAAGACATTCTCTAAATCAACCCCAAAATATTCGTCTCGCACAGAAGACCGAGGTGGAGAATGTGGGACATCACTGAGACCGATGTGTTCGCCTGTACCACCAGTGTGGCTGACAGAGTGACGACCTCGAACTGCAGATCTTGGTGGAGGTGGAGGCATAAAATCGTGATCGACATCATCAGTGTGACTGACAGAATGACGACCTCGAACTGCATATCTTGGTGGAGGTGGAGGCAAAGAATCGTCAGCAGCATCATCTATCAACTGAGTATCCATCCTTGGTGGAGGTGGATGCATAAAATCGTCAGCGGCATCATCTACCAACTGAGTATCCATCCTTGAATGAGCATTCGGGCAGTTGCGCCTGTCGTGACCTGGTTGACGGCAATGTTTACATCGGCGTCGGGCTCGTGGCTGGTCAGCTTCACGGACATCCATCTGATTAGGAATCCTAGTAGTACGGTATCGACCGCGACTTTTAGGCATTAACTGAGCTCGTGAACATTGCAAAGTCCATTCAGGCACGGCCCAATAATCTTGGTGTCTGGGTGGATTGAACACCGTAGAATATTGGTGTACCCAAACACTTGTGCGGTATACGGGATCAACAAGCGACAGCATGTTGTCGTTTCTAAAACGCGCAACTGCCGCTGCATGTGAACATGGAAGTCTCCACATCTGCCACTTTTGACATTTGCAGTGCGAGTCCAAGTACTTTACCTTCCACTTATTAGCGCCGTTTCCACCAATTCGACGCTTTGTTCGAACCACATAATGCCCTGCAATTGTGTTGGGTGCTCTCACATTATGCAATTGACCTTTTGCATCATTTTTGCACACCTTTTCATGCGCCCACGGGGTAAGTGGTGTGGCACACTGTGTTGATGCAATTGACCGGTCATTGAACCATTCTATTGTCCTCCAGAATATCATATCAATGCAAGCTTTAATTGGGAGTTGTCTTGCGCCTCTCAACACATTGTTGTAAGATTCCACCATATTAGTGGAAACCTCACCCCATCTTTTGTGTTTGTCATACGCCAGATTCCATTTTTCTAACTCCACGGCATCAAGGTACTGCAAAGCCTCGTTGTTGACGTTTCGAAGTAAACGACGTCTGATCTTAAACTTGCGCTTCTTGGTAGCAATACCAATTTTCCAAACAAGTCTTTTGACCATGATACCTTTGTGATTCTGCAAAACATTCTTTCTAACATGTACCAAGCAAAATCTGTGATGACCCACATTGGGTTCTTCTTTCCATATGGGAGAATTCATTGCATCTATGATTCCCACATGCCTATCAGATATGACACATATTTCATGCTTTGCTACATGAAGTCTAATGCGTTCCATAAACCAATTCCAACTTTCTTTGGTTTCCTCATCAACAATGGCATATGCAACAGGCAAACATTTCTTATTAGCATCAAATCCAACGGCAATAAGAATTTTACCTCGACATCGTCCACGTAGATGAGTTCCATCAACCGTTAAAACTGGTTTGCATAGTTGAAAAGCCTCCACAGCTGGTCCAAAAGCCCAGAATACGTACTTGAATACCTTGTTCATACCATTGCTTAATATGTCATCGTGCATCCATTCCACAATTGTGTCAGGATTTTGTCTTTGCACTTCATTCAAATAAGCTGGTAAAACTTTGAACGACCACTCCCATCCACCGTATACAAGCTCAATCGCTGTCCTCCGAGCATACCATGCTTTCTTGTAACTAACTTTGACATGAAATCTATTTTCAATATCCGCCACAATTGCTTTTACCTTGTAGCAAGGATCGTTTTCTATCTGATGGCGAACACTCAACGCTATCATACCCGACGAAAGATTAGCGTGGCCATTATAGTTACGATCCCCCATGCAAGTATGAGCAGTGCTGAACACTCTAATTTGCCAGTGTTCATCATGCTTCCTCAGTGTTGCTCGGCACTCCCACAAACATTTAGGTAAGGACGTATCTTTCGGATTTCCCTGTGGCCACTTACAAACTGCATGCCATCTCTTTCCTTTACTTTCAACAACTGTATATTGTCGGATTTTTTCCAAATGCCAATGAGTCACAGCTGCCTTCAATTCCAACTTCGTTCTAAATTTAGTATGCAAACCGACATTGGTAGGATCCTTTTCACTCCAATAATGCACACTGGGATCATCACGCTCAAAGTTTTTGGGATCAAAACTATCATATGGACCTGGTAAGGTGCGAAAGTAGTTGATTCCAGGCTGTGGGAACTGT